>NW_027137620.1:600000-1060618 GCF_001692895.1 Cenococcum geophilum 1.58 | reverse complement strand
TATAATTTTGTACCAACTATATAAACCAAGCAAATACAATTAAGTGCGTAGGAAGAGCAAGATATATAGAATGCGCGAGAAGGGCATTATATACAGAATGCACGAGAAGGGCAGAATGCACGAGAAGGGCAGAATGCACGAGGAGGGCATTATATATTAATTGCGCATTAAGTGCAAAATGCGCAATTAGCTGCACTGCATTGTTAAATACGGCAGTATGCTGCACCATATTGTTAAATACGGCAGTTAGCTACACCGCGTTGTTAAATACAGTAGTATACGGCAGTATGCTGCATCGCATTATTAAATACAGCAGTATGCCGCACCGCATTATTAAATACGGCAGTATGCCGCACCTTAGTCGATACCATACGCTACACGTTGTAGTGCGCGGAATGCGCATTTGGCCGCCAAATGCTGCCAAATGCTGCAAAAATGCTGGTAAATTTTTTCCTGACGTAGATTCTAGTAGATTTTTAAATTTTAGTTTTATATCTAAGTAGCGAGTTATAAGGCACTTCTACTTATAACGGAAGGTGGTAAATAGAAGCTTAAGGGTGTTTTAATTAATAGTCACCTTATATAGCTTTATCTAGGGTTATCTAGGGATTACTAAATAACCTAGGGTGGTAACAAAAAGTTTAATTAATTCTTTATAATTTAGGTATTAAAGTCTTAGGAATACTATATAGGTAATATAGCCTACAACGGTGCGTTTATTATTAAATCTAAATACGTTAATATACCGGTTAAGGGGGGTTAGGGTAAAACTATTATCTTATATAAAGATCTTGTTAATAAATCCTATACCACTAGCTCCTGTATTAATTAGGATTTAAGCGTTAGCCTATTAACTATTCTATTAAAGGCGGTAGTTAATAGTTATACTACGGTCCTAAAAGTTAGAGTTTATAATATTAAATACGTTTAATAAGATCCTATAGTAGAGCCGTCCTAGAGAGTAACTTAGCCCTAAGACCTTTCTTTTAGAGGTAATTAGGGCGGGGTTCTTATAGGACGTTAGTTAGAGCTTTATTCTTATAAACAGTACTTATTAAATAAAGGGCTAGAACTAAATAAGGAGGGCTATACTTAATAGCTTAAGGTCGGGCGCGATAAATAGTTACTAACGTTAGCAATTTATAAATTGTTTTAGGGCGTAGGTAAGAAAACAAGGCAGTATTTTAAGATATAGTCCTTACTTCCGTACTTAAAGCAAAGGCCTAGCTTAATGCGTCTTTCTTATTTAGGGGACCCTAGTAAGGCGTACTCTAGGGTTTTAGTGTTAATATCTATAGCGTTAGAGTGTTTAGGCTAAGATAATAACTTAGTAAATATTTATGGAGTTGCCATATTATATTAGGGAGTAGGCTTCGGTATTAGGCGTAGTATATTATTATACCGTTTATTAATAACGTTTACGCAGGCATTAAGGGCTCTAGGTAGGTCTACGCCTATTAGGGAGGTTTTTAGTTTAGGGCTTAGGGATTTAATAAGGCTATTAACTAGTGCAGAGTCGTTTTAGCTAGTCTCTTTTACATAACAGTTAAATTCGGAGAAGTATACTAGGAAACTTTTTATTCCTTAAGCTATATAGTTTATCTTTCTCTAAGTAGTAGCTTAGTAGTTTGGATTACTATATATAGCCCCAAAAAGTATAACTAAGCTTTATACTAAGTTTGGTTAGAGGGGTTTAATAAGGTTAGCTACCTTTTCTTTTAGTTAACTTAGGGCGTAATAGAGTTAGTTAGCTTTAGTTAGGTAATAGTTAGCGTTACTAGTTAGCTTATTCTTAAGCTAGCTTAGAAATAATTAAAGCTCTTACCGTTTACTGGTAAATACTAGAGGGTTAGGTAGCCGTTTAGATCATTATAATGCAGTAATTAGTTTAGGGTGGACAGCTACTATAGGTTTGGGGCTTACATTCCGCGTATTTATCTCTAAAGATAGTATTTGGTCTTAAGGCTCTAATATAGGCATCTTAAGTATGCAGATTTCTTCTTAGAGGTTCTTAATTAATCGCTAGTATCATACTTCTTATTTAGCTTATTATTAATTTAAAGTGGCTTGGTTTTATATAAGGGCGTCTATAAAAGACTTCTATATCTCTACTAGTTATTCTTAAAGTATAGATATAATACTAGCGGCCGTTATAGGGGCTTTAGGGTCGTTTTGTATTTTAGAGGTAGTATATAAAGTTAACGCAACGTAGTATTACGGAGTAAGTATAAGCGGCGATAATATATAGCAAAGTAGATATTATTAAGCTATATATATAAACTATATAAGAAGTTAAGACATTATATAAGGAAAGAAGGTAGAAAATGGGAAGAAAGGGTATTGTTACGGCACTAACCTAACGCATACTGTTTTATACTGTCTCGTACTGTTTCCTACTGTTAGCTAGCCCACCACTAGCGACTTAGCGGCCGGCCCTACTATTTATATACAATACCCCCTTTCTACCTTCTTCCCCTCTTTATACCATAACGTAGTTATTTAGTCTACTTTATTGCAGCACTGTAACAGTTTGTGGTATCTTTAATTTACGCCCCATCGTAATTACTAATTCCCTGTACCCTAACCAATTAACCTCCGCCCTAAAGTAATCGCGACCTATATACGCCCCTACTAAAACTAATACATCCCTAGCATAGTCCTAGAATAATCCTTAGTTTTTACCTAGCACCTAGATAGGCGACACTAATAACGCCAAAATGGCCGAAACCTAGAACCCCCGCGATGTTTTTATAGACCTCTTTATAGAGACATACCCTAATATCACGTAGATAATCCGCCGCTCCCCACTATACCCTAAGACCTTTAAGCCTAGTAAAGCTTACTTTACCCTTATTAACTATACCAACGAGTTCCTTAGTAATATTAAAGTAGGACTATAGTGCATATATAACACAAACACCGCTAATAAAAAAGCTAACGAAAACCTTAGTGCCCTTATCGCTTCCTAAAGAGGAACTATTAACTCCTAGGTAGAGACTATCACCGTTCTAAAATAATTAACCCCTATAACAACAGTAGTAACCTAGTAGAAAAAATGGAGATCTAAAGACCCGCCAATATTTAGCGGAAAAGGCACCCCGCTAGAATAATAANCTAATTTTAAGACCTAGCATATTAAGATTAAGGGAGTCTTTAACTAGGACTAGGACTACTTTAATATAGTTTAGTCCCAGATTCTTTATATCTTAGATATACTAAAGGATAAGGCCTATAAGTTTATTAAGTAGGGCTTAGAGCTTATATATAAGAACCTAAATAACATATCTATATGGAAATGGCCTACTAAGGAAGATATGCTTAAAGACCTTACTACCTACTATAAGGTCCTTAATATAACCTAGGTCGCAAAGAATAAGCTTAACTATTTTCCTTAGGATAAGCGTAATTATTGGTCCTAAAAGAGAGAGCTTAATAAGCTAATAGTCCGCGCTAAGAAGATAGATAAACAAAGGGTGGACCTACTCTAAAAGGTTATCTCTCCGAAGATAAAAGAGCTAATACTTAGACTTGCCTATAAAATTAATAACAGCGATTATACAGGTTAGAGTAAGTAGATAGATATATTTACTAAGAACCTTATAAACTATACACACCAAGCTAACCTTAAGAAGAACGCCAACTACCGCCTACCTACTTAAGCCCCGGCCCCTATATTAACCCTAACCCTAGCAGTAACTGGAGAACCTATAAACCTTAATAAAATCTTAGACACGGAGTGTAAGCGCCGCGTTAATAATAGACTATACTTTACCTATAGCCTACCTAGCCACTAAAAGGATGCCTATAACCCCGCTAAGATAGTAAACCTAGTTCTAATACCACCCTATTAAATAACGCGAACTAATAACCGCGGACGCGGCGACTATTATTACGGACGCTTTAAGTACAATATTACGACTACTTAGAGAAGAGACGAAAGAAGCTAGTTGGTTAATCTAGGCACGGTCTAGGATAGAGCCAATAGAACTATATAACGAGGAATGGTAACCAAGGTCATATAATATGCTATATATTAAATAAGAGGAACGAGAGGAACTTACGTACCTTATATATAAGACGTACATCACGTATAAGAAGGATTTCATAGGAGTACGGTTGTGTATTTAAGGACCCTTAGTCCCTACCTAGATAGTTCCTTCCTTATAGTAATTCTTAGAATACAATTAGAGTTAATCTGTTAGGCAACTACTCCACCAGTTATTATTACGTTGTTGACTTTTATACTTACATTTCCTACACACCTAGCCCAATAATAAGCCTATTATAGTTCTTACTACAAGGTTCCGTTACACAATTACTACCTAGTTATAGTATTAATATAAAAAGTTAAACAACATGCCACTAAAAGCAGCTACTATAATGCTATTAACGGCAGCAACTACTTTAGGGACAGGAGGTAATACTAGTATAGTAGATACTAACTTATAGCAACCTGTGACGGTTAGACAGCTACAGGAAGTAGTCGACTAGCTAATAGCTAACAATATAGTGTTAGAAGAAAGACTTAATAGGATAAGAGTAGTAAAGATTAAGCTATTATTAATTAAGAGATTTATAGAAGAGAGGTTAAAGCTTAAAGGATTCCTTACGCAGATGCACTTTAAGGTCTTATAAAAGGGAGCAAAGTTACCTACATTTATAGATCGGATAGCCTACGCAGGACTATTCTTATTAGGAAAAGCACTTAAGTGGTTTAAACCTTACCTTATAGAGATATAGGCGAACGGAATAACAACTACTAACTAAGATGTGCAATTTATATTCTTAAGTTGGGAAGGATTCGCGGAACGACTTACGTAAATGTTTAGAAACCTAGAAGAAATAACTATAGCGGAAAGAAAACTCTAGAACCTTATGCAACAAACTTTAGTAATTAAGTATATAACACAGTTCCAAACACTAGCAATATAAGTAGAGTGGAATAATAAGGCGCTTATAGCATAGTATAAATAGGGACTTAAGGCTAAAGTCTAGGACGCAATTATTCTAATAGAAGATATAGATACCCTAAGGGAACTAATAGATTAGGCGATTAAGATTAACAATTAGATCTACTAAAGGGAACAGGCTAAGAAGGGCTAAGATAGAGTTCTACAGTTATATAAGGCGCAGAGTACGCAATAACAAAAGCTAAGTCAGAAACCATAGTATGGCGCAAAGCCAATAAACCTAAGTAGTACTAAAAAAGCCTATAAGAGATAGAGCAAACTATAGAAACCCAGGGGATAAGGATTAAGTAATTAAAGGTCTAAGGAGCAAAGGCCAAATTAGGGATTTTAACAGCAGAAGATATTCAGGCGGACTCTATAGTAAGAGAAATGGTTTAAAGAAGGAGCTTGCATAAATTACGGAAAATAGGGTCATTACGTTAGAGACTGTAGAAGTAGGCAGAGTTACCATATAGTAAAAGGCATAAAACTAGCAGATAACATACACGTATAAAGGGACAACAATATACTATAAGGAACAAAAGAATATTTAATTAAAAGTTTTGCGTTTTGTTATAACAACGTATACCAAATTCATAAGGACGCTAAATACGGCGCAAGCTATTAGCTATAAGAGCCAGCACCTATAGGATACAGAAGAACTAACGAACTAGTTCGCAGATTGGATATTAAGGATAATAAGTTCAACCTAGGCGAAATATTTCGTAACAATAAGGCAATAAGGGCCGCTTACTAAGAGCAAGTAGACCTTAGAGATATTATACTAGAGGTAGAGGATAATTCCACTACAGAATAAGGAACATTAGTAGGGATTAAAACCCCACTAGACACAATGTCTATCGCTTCGCAAAACGTAAGAGAAATAGAATAGCAAACCACTTCGGCACTTAATAAAGGCAAAAGGCTAAAGGCTTAAGATTCTTAAGACGAGATAAGAGATAACTAAGATTCTTAAGACGAGATAAGGCATACCTAAGGACCTATAATAGACAAAAACCAATAGAGCAGGGCAGTAGCTTAGTTTAAAAATATACGAATAAGCTTAGGACAGAGTTTCCTATAAGCATAAGATTCTCAAGATAAGATAAGTAAGATTTAAGACTCTTAAAACAAGATAAGAACACTATAGACGCCTACTTAAACTAAAGCGGGAGCTAAGCTTAAGTTAGAAGCAAGCTTAGGATTAAAGAATCTAAGGGACCAAGATTTTAGAGTATAAATAAGGACACCTATAAACAAGAAGTAAGGAGCTTCTTTATAGATTAGAGAATCTGCAATATAAACAGCAGTTAGACTAGGAGACAGATATATAAATCTAGGAGACTTACTAGGGGAACGCAGTGTTTAACCTAAAGATTAAAAGTTTAATACTAGGATTAAAAAGTAAGACGACTTTAAGGATTAGAGCGTAAGGCGCAAACCAAAAAAAACTATAGAAGAGTTTAGGCAAAGAATTATCGTATAGTAAGAACAGAAACTAGACAAAAGATCTAGCATATTAGGACGTATAAAGGACAGAGCACTAGTATAAAAAATCACTAATAGGCCAAAAGCAGGCATACTAAGAGCTAAGTGGCTTACTAAACTAGAAAATAAAGAGGATCTAGGGATTTTAACTAAGTTTAAAGAACGATATATAAAGGGCTATTATAATACAGCAATAAGAAGATACTTCCTTACGGACAGACTGTATATACTCCAGCAGCTATACCAAAAGTAGTATAGGCAAAGGCATAACGATAAGTGGGAAGATTTCTATATGTGGTTAAATAAAAAAGTTATCTAAAACCACCCAATTATAAAAAAGGCTATAACGCATATTAAAGGAGCCTTAATTATAACGTTAAAGGATCTAAAGGAACGTTTAGAGGACTAAAAAAGCAAAAGACGCATCTTAGTACCTGCGAATAAAGTTATAACGTTTAGATTAGTATAATAAAGGTTTAAACTTAGGAGCGAAAATAAGCTAAAAGTTAACCTAAAGCACCTAGCTCACTACACGTTATTATAGATTACGTACATGGATAATATATACAAAATATATAAGAATCCAAAGGAAAAGAATCGGAAATACCCTATAAGGATATACTAGATAACGGACAAGTAATAGTACAGGAATGCCAAATATATATATAGATAGCATCCAGCAGAGGTCCAAGAGGAAGGAAGTTTAGTACTTTAACTAGGAAGATTCCTTACAAAAAAATACTTAGAAGGACAACAGTAGTAGGAATGCCTAAAAAATATATATCTATAGCATATTAAAGATAAAAAGCGAACTAGGTATTAGCTAAAGAGCGAGCTAAGTATACCAGGATTAAGCAGCTAATAGTTAGGAAAAGTAGAGGCCTACGGGACCAAAGGGAGCTAATAGTAGAGCCTCAAACCCTTAAAGGAATTTAAGGACAATACCTAAATTTATAAGTTAATTAGTATAATTAGCAGTTTAAAGCGCTAATAGATAGTGGAGTAACGCGAAACTATATCTTACTAGCAGTAGTTAAGAGAATGGGACTACCTTATAAATAAAAGGAGTAACCTTACCCATTAGTTACAATTTTAGGAGATCCAATAAACTATAGAGGAGGGATTATTAATCTTGAAATAGGACCTATTTAGATAACTATTAAAGGGAGACAAATCGAGATATCTTTTAATATCCTACTATTAGGACGGGACGAGGCAGTATTAGGTATATCTTAATTATAGGAATACAATCTAAGGATTAATTAGATTACAGGTCAAGTTAATATTAGAGATACTTAACGCCGCAAGATATAATAACAAGCTAAGATAGTATAGTACTAAGTAGGAGCAACCTATAAAGAAACAGAAAAAGGACTAAGCTATATACCGAAAAGATACTATAAGTATAGCAAAAAACTATAGTCACCGGAAAGTAAAAAGCTGTTAAAGTATATAGTATAGGACTATAAAATAGAATTAGAACCAGGAACAAGTCTAAAGTTCTTTTTAATCTATAAGCTTACCGAAGAAAAAGGTAGAGCGTTAAAAGAGTTTATTTAGGAAAATCTACAAAAGGGATATATTAAACTATCGTAGTCATTAGCAGGTTATCCAGTACTATTTATACTAAAGAAAAATAGCAAACTAAGGCTATATATCGACTATAGACAGTTAAACAGCATTACTAGGAAGGATAGGTATCCTTTACCCTTAATTAGCGAAATCTAAGATAGGATAGGCAATACGCAAATCTTCACGAAGATAGATCTAAGATAGGTGTACTATTAGATTAGAATCAAGAAAGGCGATAAATAGAAGGCAGCTTTTAGGTTAAAGGAAGAACTATACAAACCATTAGTTATGCAATTTAGGCTTATAAACGCACTAGCAACGTTTTAGAAGCGTATTAACAATGTATTAAGAGAATACTTAAATAAATTTGTTATAGTATATCTCAACGATATTATTATCTACTTAATAACTAAGGAAGAACATGGGGAACACGTTAAATAGGTCTTAAAGAGACTATAAGAAGAATAGATGCTAGTAGCAATTAAGAAATACGAGTTCTTTACTAGGAAGACTGATTTTATTAGATTTATCATTAAACCAGGCCAACTCAGTATAGATCTAAAGAAGATTAAGGCTATAGTAAATTGGTAGGAACTAGAGAACGTTATACAGTTAAAATCGTTTTTAGGGTTTTGCAATTACTACAGAAGGTTTATAGCGCAGTAGTTAAAAAACATTAAGCCATTTACGCGGTTAATAAAGAAAGAAGAACCATAGGTATAGGAAGAGGAGCAAAGAGAACTTTTTAAGAAAGTTAAAGAGTTGTTTACCTAGGAGCCAGTTCTTAAGATCTATTAACTAGGACTAGAGACAGTTATAGAGATAGATGTATTAGACTATATACTAGGGGCGTGCTTTATATAAAGGTATTAAGATAGATAGTACCTAGTAGCATACTATAGTTAGAAGATAACACCACTAAAGTTAAACTATGACATCTACAACAAAGAGTTATTAGGTATAGTTGCAGTATTAAAGGAATAGAGAGCATTCTTATAAGGCATAGAGAAACCATTTATAGTTAAAACGGATTATAAGAACCTAATAGGATTCTTAATAACGAAGGAACTTAACCAAAGATAGGTTAGATAGGTAGAGATGCTTACAGAATACCATTTTAAGATTTAGTATACTAAAGGTATAGATAACACGCGGGTAGATGCTCTAAGCCGTAAAGCTAAACTATAAAATAAGGAAAAGCCATTAGGGGCTTTACTATAAAAAGATATAGATAGATTAATTAGGTACAATTATCTAAAAATCGTAGCAACTTAAGAAGATAATAAACTAGAGAAAGTCTATAAGATACCAGAAAGCTTTTAGGCATAAAGAATTCTAAAAGCATAGCTAGAAGATCTATAGACGGATATATACAAAAATTAAGAAGCGAAGTATATCCTAAGAAGCATAGCAGAGTAGTTCATGGAAGACTTCTATAAGGGACTAACTTAAGGATATAATGGAGCTATGGGCTTAGTGTTAAGACTCTAGGAGGAGTACATCGTTAACGGAATCTGGAGGATAACTAGAAAAGTTATAAAGGAATATTTAGATTGCTAAAGAAACAAACTGACAAGACATAAGCTATATAGAGGGCTATAACCTATCGAAATACTAGAGAGACCATAGGAGGTTATATTATGGGACTTTATTATTAAGTTGCCAAAATTAAAAGATCCTATTACTGAACAAGATTATAACGTAATCTTAGTAATAGTAGACAAGCTTATAAAGTAGGGATACTTTATAGCATATATAGAAGAAATCTTAGCGGAAGATATCGCTAGAATCTATGTTAAAGAAGTGTTTATAAGATATAGAGCACTAAGCAAGATTATATTAGATAGGGATCCAAGATTTATAGTAGCATTTTGGGAAGTATTCTTAGCGGAGTAAGGAGTTCGAGCAGTAACTTTCACCGTATATTATCTATAGACAGACGGTTAAATAGAAAGATTAAACTAGACACTAGAACAGTATCTAAGGTATTATATTAATTATGTATAGAACAATTAGGTATTACTATTACTAATTACACAGTTTGCATATAATGCAACACCTTAAGAAGGAATAGGCATATTACTATTTAAGGCAAATTATAGATATAAGCTAAAAATATTATTGTCACTATAGCAAGTAAAGAAAATAAGTAGTACAGCTAAAGAAAGAATAAAGGATTTAATAAATCTTTATATAGACCTTAAAGAGATAGCTAAGGTAGTACAGTAGAGAATAAAAAGGTACTATAATGCTAAGAGATCTAAGGGACCAGATCTTAAGGAGGAAGATAAAGCGTGGCTACTACATAAAAATTTCAAGAGTTAACAACTAAGCAAGAAATTAGACTACGTCAGACTAGGACCTTTCAAAATTATATAAAGGATTTCACCGGTTACGTTTAAGTTAAACCTACTAGCTAAAATAAAGATCTACCCTATATAGCATATCGCAATACTAAAACCAGCATATAGGAATATTAAGCCACCGGTCTATAAAGCAGACACATATAGAGGATAAGAAGAAGACAAATAGCAAGTTTTAAAGATCGTTAATTATAAGGACATTGACGACGAAACATAGTACAAGGTTAAGTAGATAGGCTATATAGAGACTACCTAGGAGCCACTAGAGAATTTAAAAAACGCTATAAGAAAGGTATAAGAGTATTGGAAGAGATTAGGTTAGGCAGTATTAATAAAAAAGGATCGCTAAAGAACGAGTTACCTAAGGGGGACCTAAGAAGAGCAGTTGCCGAACTACTTGGATCTATTTCCTTCTCTATTAGAGGAGAATCCGTTCTTTTATTACCTAGTTCCTATAAACCTTGTTTTATAAGTTTCCACTCCTTAAAATAAACCTTCTTATAGACCTTTTTAAAACAAAGTAAATAAGTAGACGCCGTAATTTAAGTATCTAGGGCCTTCTATTCCGCGTCACGGGAACATTCCAACTTAGTAAGGGCTTACAATAGTTTACCATCTAGCCGCGTAGTAGTAGACTAAACACAAAACCTTAAGACAAATTAATTAGGGAACCAAATAACTATTAAGAGTAATAGGTCGCGTATATTTAGCATCTAAAGTAGAACGAACGTTACAGAACGAACAAATATTCGCTTTAGTATACTTTAAGCAAGAGGACGGTTATCGCGAAGATAGGTTTACCAACGCAACATAAACTAACCCCTCTTTCAAATAATAAGAATACGGAGACGGTATAATCTTACCAAGAGATAATATTACAGCAATAGTGCGAGCACGACGTTGGGCGTGTAAAGAAGAAATTGCTTTAGGTATAATAAGCAATAATATTAACCAAATTAATTAGACGGATATTATACCTCTAGTAAACAACTTAGAGATGTTTTAAATCTTTAAGGATAAAGATAAAAAGGAAAGAGATGGTGTTACGGACGCTTTAAGTACAATGTTATAACTACTTAGAGAAGAGACGGAAGAAGCTAGTTAGTTAATCCAGGTACGGTCTAGGATAGAGCCGATAGAACTATATAACGAGGAATAGTAACTAAGGTTATATAATGTGCTATATATTAAACAAGAGGAACGAGAGGAACTTACGTACCTTATATATAAGACGTACATTACGTATAAGAAGGATTTTATAGGAGTACGGTTGTGTATTTAAGGACCCTTAGTCCCTACCTAGATAGTTCCTTCCTTATAGTAATTCTTAGAATATAATTGGAGTTAATCTGTTAGGCAACCACTCCACTAGTTATTATTACGTTGTTGACTTTTGTACTTACATTTCCTACACACCTAGCCTAATAACGAGCCCATCGTAGTTCTTGCTATAAGGTTCCGTTACAACTATAGAGTCTATTATAGACGCGGTAACTATGGAGCCTATTATAGCCGCGGCAAATAACCCCCCCCCCTTTAACCCTACGGCTTAGTTACTCCAAACTATACCCTATATAGGAGCCTAACCCGTTAATAATGCCTAGTATTAGTGACTTCGCGCTAGCGAATATAAACACGGCTACGTTGTTGGCGAGGTATTATCTTCCTATACCCCAACTAAAACCAAGACCGACACCGCTAGCTAGACGGACACTGGACCGCCCTACTAAAACAGCCCTATACCCTAGTCGTTAAAAGGCAGACCCTTAGACTAAGTTATATCTAAGGGTCTAAACTATATAAGGAGGAAGACGAGAAGATTAGGTCCCTATTACTAAATTAATTAGTCCTTTCTATTAGTAAACTACCACTTAATTTTAGATTAGCAAATAGTAATAAGAAATTAATCCTTATTTAAACCCAACTCTCCTTATTATATAACCTATACCCCTAAGTTTATATTAATACAGTAAGCCTAGTAGACTCCGGTAGTACTATAATAACATTTACTAATATAGAGTCTATTATAAGAAAGTATAACGTTATAACTAAGAAGCTACTAGCACCTAGGCCACTGTGCCTTACAGATAGTATCCCAACTTCGCTTATTACAGACTACTTCACCGCCCGAATATTAATCGGCCTCTATACTAAAGCTATACTCTTTTTTATTACTAAACTCTCGCCTACTACCCTAATTATCCTAGGTATGCCCTGGCTTTAGAAGCACGAACTCTGTCCTAGCTTTAGGAAACTTAAGATCCGCTTTAACTTAAACTACTACTCTAGGCACTACCTCCCGTAGGGGATAACTGACATTAGTAGAGACGCCCTACGTAAATACTTAGTACTACTAAGCCTAGTGCCTAGGACTATATATAAAGCCCTAATAGTAGAAGATGTTCCTAATAAAGGGGAGCCTATATAGCTGCAAAGAAACGAGACAGTAGAAGACTGGACTACCCTAGTACTTAAGACTAAAATAATAGGCTAGCCAGCTCCGCTAAGACTAAGGAAGAAGGTCCGCTTTATACTACTACTATTAAAAATCTAACCCTAACCTAGGTACTATTTAAACCCTAGCCGCCTAGCCTAATACCCGGAACTAAGCTATATACTATATACATATACTATAGCTCGCGTTATAGTAAGGACTAGCTATAGAACTACTAAGACCTAGATAATAGAAACTACGCCACCGTAACGCCTAACCTTATACCTATCTCCTGCGCGTACTATATAGGGCCGCCGCCTTATTTCCGCCCCCCTAGGCCGACTAAGCTGTACTAGCCTAGCCATAGCACCGGAGAACTAGACACGCCCTAACCTAGACAATATTAAATGCACTTATACTATTAATTTTACCCAGTTCTATAAATAAAAAGACGTAAAGGTAATAAGGATCTATATAGCGGAGCTGGTAAAACTAGTTAAATAAGATAAGCACTAATAGCTACTTAAAGAGCTGCCTATAGGCCTAATAGAAGTACTAAACCTATTAGAAAGGTCTTTCTGCTGGCTAGTAGAAGGCAATTATACGATAAAGGAAGCCTATAAAGTACTCCCCCCCTATTTCTATAACTTTCTTAAGATAAATCTAAAAACTAAACCCAAGCTTTTACGTCGGAAGATAGTTAATATTAATGTTAAAAAATTCCTAAAAAGCAAACCAGGATTAACCCATAAAGACATTCTATAACACCTACTAAAGGAGTTTAGTAAATATATTAAGCACTTCCTCCTTAAGAACGTAGATAAGCTGCCCCTTTACTAACCATAGGACCATAAAATTAAGATTACCCTTAGAAACTAGGCTTTATACTATAAAAATAGACCACTCTTACCTACTAAACTTAGGTGTATAAAGAAGTGGATTAATAAAATGCTAAATAAGGGTTTTATCCGCGAATTAACCTTACTAGTTACTATACCACTCCTCCTCACTACTAAGCCTAGCGGCGGTATACGAATTTACTATAACTACCAAGGCCTAAATATAGTCACTATTAAAAATTAATACCTACTGCCACTAATCCGCAAGATACTTGACGCACTTTATAGTACTAAGTACTTTACTAAACTTAATATAATTACTATATTTAACCGGATCTAGATTGCGGAGGGCTATAAGTAGCTTACAGTATTTATTACCCAGTTCGGACTCTATAAGATACTAATTATACTATTTGGCCTTTATAACGCACCTGCTACGTTCTAAAACTATATTAACTATATTTTATACAACGCCCTTAATAACTACTGCACTGCCTACCTTAATAATATCCTTATCTTTTCTAAAATACGCGCCGAGCACACTAAGTATATAAATGAAATTATTTAAAGACTTAGCAATACTAGACTTTAGATTAATATTAATAAGTCTAAGTTCTACTCTACTAAAATAAAATACCTTAGCTTAATTATCTTGATTAATAGCATAACTATAGACCTTAAGAAGGTATAGGCCTTATAGAAATAGAAGAACCTAATATTAATTAAAGAACTATAACAATTTCTTGGCTTCGCGAACTTCTACTAACGATTTATCTAAGGCTATTTTACTATCGCTACACCTATAACAAAACTCCTAAAGAAGGATATTAGATGGCTATAGGGACTAGAATAAGCCAAATTGTTTAAGGCCCTTAAGGGAGCCTTTACTTTAGTACTAGTACTAGTATACTATAACTATATAAAGAAAATAGTAGTAGAGATAGATGTATTAAATTAGGCTTTTAGTGGAGTCCTTTCCCAGTATAACAATAACGGAAAATTAAGACTGGTTGCATTCTTCTCTATAAAGCACTCTACGCTAGAGTATAACTATAAGATCTATAATAAAGAACTCTTAGCTATTATTAAGGCTTTAGAGGAATAGCGTCCTAAGCTATAANNNACTAAGNAGCNGTTTAAAATTATTACCNACNATAANAACCTATAGANNTTTATAACTACTAAGTAGCTAAACTAGCGCCAAGTCTAGTAGGCAGAGTTCCTTTTATAGTTTAACTTTATAATTATATATAGACCCGGTAGTAAAGTTATGCTCCCTAACGCCCTAAGCTAGCTACTAGAAATAAGGCCTAAGGACGCCAATAATAAACACCTCTGCTACTAAGCCTAAGTTATTATACCGCCCCAAAAAGTTAACCCTATAATCTTAAAAGAATTACTATATAAGTTCTATAACTCTAACGACGCGGAGTTTATAGCCGCTTTAGACCCTAAAATAGCCGAAAAGTTACTAGACAAGTTAATTTGGCTAAAATACTAGGAGAATAAACTTATAAGAGATATAGTAGCAGCCCTATATAATTGGAAAGCTCGCCGTTAGCTAAAGAAGATTAGGAAATTACTCTATTATAATAAGTTAGAATATAGTATCGTCGACAGACAGATCTACTTCCGCTAACGTCTCTTCGTCCCTAACGCCCTAAACCTTTACCTAGAAGTTATCTATCGCTCTTATAGTAGTAGCCCCACTAGTTATCTTAGCCGGGTTAAGACTCTTAACCTCTTAAACCGAATATACTGGTAGCTAGGAATCTCCTAGTTTACGGCTACCTTTATTAAAGACTGTGCCCTATACTTTCGCACTAAAACCCCCTATTTTACCCTACCCGGTTTCCTAAAGCTACTAGAATTACCCGCTCGCCTATAGACCGATATCTTAATTAACTATATTATAACGCTACCGGTATACTAACGCTATGGTAAGGCATATAAATATATCCTTATTATTATGGACCGCCTAACTAAAATATAATACCTTATTTTAGTAATAGGACTCTTATAAAGGAGCTAATTAATGGCTTTGTTAATAACGTATATAAGCTCTATAGTGCACTAAGCACAATTATCTCCAATCGCGGTATATAATTTATTAGCAACTTCTAGCGACAACTAAGTAAACGCCTTAAGATAACCTTATAACTAAGCTTAGCCTAGTACCTAAAAACGGACGGCTAAACTGAAATTATTAACGCTACCGTAAATAAATACCTTTATACTTTTGTTAGCTTTATATAGGATAACTAGGTTAACTACCTACCGCTTACTAAGTTTACTATAAATAACTAAGTTAACAAAAGTATAGGCATCTCCCCGTTTTTTATAAACTATAGCTTTAACCCTTGCCTCAGAATTAAGCCTGCTGGCCCCTACCTACTAACACTATCAGTATAAGCAAAGAAGGAGTTTTTTTACGCAAACTCTATGGCTAACCGCTTTAAGCGGATATTAATATAGCTTAAGGCCCTAGCCTGGATTTTATAGTAACGCTATAAAAATAATACTAATACCCATAGGGACGAGAGCGTGTTATTCTATAAAGGCAATATAGTTATAGTTAGCTTAGAAAATATAAAGATAAATAAACCTAAGAAGAAATAGGACGATAAATAGGACGGCCTATACCCCGTACTCGCAGTATACTAAGGGGTAGTTGTAGTAGACCTCCCAGACCATATCTAAGTAAATAAATCCTTTTATATATCTAAGGTCCGCCTCTAGGCTACTAAAGAGATCCCTAGCTAAGCAAATATTAATACTATAGAGCGCCGTAATATACAAGGACGAGTAGCAGAGAGAGATAACGACGGTAACATAAAAGATAAATAGGAGTTTAAGAAAATCCTTAATATATATAATAAAGACCCCTAGGGCCTAACTTATAAAATTAAATAGAAATATTATAAGGATATAACCTAGCAGCTAGAGGAAGACCTAAAGGGTTGTAAACAAGCTGTATAGCGTTTCTATAAGCAACACCCTAAGAAGCTAGGACCCCCAGACTGGGTATAAGATAAGGAAAAGTCACGCTAAGGTCGCGGCCGACCACTATATTAAAATTTGTAATGGTTAAAATGTTATAAAACTTTAACCGGCAGTTAAAGTTATTTAATTAGCCAAATTCTCGCCAAGAAATGCTATACGGACCGATTTAGGTAGCAGTATGGAGTTCTACTAACCTTACTTACTAAACTAACCAATCAGGATTTTCTATGCCCAGCATAGAAAATCGCCATTAGCTTAGTTAAGGGCGGTAAGCGGAACTAATATCTTCGCGGTAAAAAATAGGCAACCCCATATACTGCCTATTTTTAAGTTATTTATTTAGTTTGGGGACCAAACCATCTAGGGGAGAGGAGTACTGTTACGGCACTAACCTAATGTATACTGTTTCATACTATCTTATACTATTTCCTACTGTTAGCTAGCCTACTACTAGCGACTTAGCGGCTGGCCCTACTATTTATATACAATACCCCCTTTCTACCTTCTTCCCCTCTTCATACTATAACGTAGTTATTTAGTCTACTTCATTGCAGCACTGTAATAGGTATATATTATAGACTTAGTTACTTAGTTAATACATATACGGAGTAGAGTAGGATTTAGGTAGTAGTCTTAGCAAAACTTAGTAGAATATAGCAGAATGCGGCAAGTTGCCGTTAGATTGCCGCAGATTGCTATTAGATTGCTATTTTACGGTCGGTCTCTAGTTGCTAAGTTAGTAGAAATAAGTAGGCATGTGTAAGGTGTTATAGGGGTATCCCATAACACTAGGCTCTTCTCTCTCTCTAAAGAAGTTATTTTATACAAAGAAAGGAAGAGAAGCTCTTTTTCTATTCCTAGATAGGATAAGGATAACTACTAGAAAGTAGCTAATAGCAGTAGGATCTTTAGAAGGAGGTAACTCTTACTAGGCTCTTAGTAGATAGATAATAGGGAGTAAAAGCATAGAAATAATTTACAAAAGGACAGGGACAGGCGTTAGTATTTCTTATTTTTTAAAATCTTTTCTATTGTTTTCTTATTACCTAATAGTTATTAGTAACCTAGTATTTTTACTAAGTAACTATAAACTACTAGGATATAGTTACTAGTACATATTAAGCTGCCTAAAAAGGATTTATATATATAGAGCTATAGCGCCATAGCCTAGAAGCTGCATGCGTAGTATTATATATAGTAGAATACAACGGACCTAAAATAAAAAAATTACTATTTATAATACATAAAGGTTTATATAGGCTTAAACTCTATTATAAGATTATCGCCTATTTAGGAAACTGTAATTAAGACCTAACTAAGCTAGTATATTTAGCCTCCAATATAGGCATTAACTAAGCCTCTTTATTAAAGAGGTTAGTAGCAAAGTACCTCCTCTACCCTTATTCCTTAGAGTTAGGTCTAACGCTAATATATCCGTTTTTTAACCTAATTATACTAGTAAACTAGATCTTTTATATTAGATCCTTTGCGAGACTATAGCTCCTAAAGTTAAATAGGTAGGGGGCGTACCGTAATTCTACTTTAAGTATTAAAAGACACTTTAAGTAATAAGGGTATCCTTAAATCTCTCCCCTAGATATAAGAAACTTTCTTAGTTATACTTTACAGAGCTTATAGCCGCTACTCTATCTCCTAAATATACGTAAAAGCCTTACTTTTATTTTTACCTATAGCTGGATATTACAAACAATATAAAGGGGTAGATAGTGCGAGTATATTAGGCGATTATGCCTATATCTATCTTATTACGCTCTTTTAGCTAATATAACCACCGTATAAGTCTATCTCTATTAAAAGATTAAATATATAAATTTTTCTCTAGTATTTATTAGCTAAGAGTAAGATTATAATATTAGCTCTACTAAAAGCCAGGCTATGCTATAAGATAGGCCATTTACCCCTAGATTCCGCCTTATAAGTCTTAGGTCTATATAAAGGATATTTTTATATAACTTATACCTCCTTAGCTAAATAGGGGGCTAGGTTAAACTAAAGCCTAGCGGCTTCTCTAATTATAATATAATCCTCTAATTATTAGGGAAGAGTAAGGTTTAGGTTTAGGTTAAAAAGACGCTAAGGAGGGCGAAGGCTTCTAGCTTTTAGTAGCGCAGCTTTAACTAAGCTAAGTAACTAGCATTAGCCTATAGTTTTGCTAAGAACCTACTTTAGCGTCCGGCTTCGCCTTTATTATAATGCTATAATATAATACTACCTAACACGTTCTATGGCTTGCAGCTATAACCTATATAATCTATTATTAGGCGATTCTTAGCACAGCCTTATAGCTATTTATAGCTATTCTAATAGGGACTAAAGTTGTATATTATAGTTACGCCTAAGATACTACTAAAGGTAAAGGTAAAAAAGAGGATAAATGGAAATATTATTCTAGTGCACTAATTAGTAGGGGATATAGGCAGGAGAGGAAAAAAAAAAGAAAAAAGGAGAATACGGTAAAACTAAAGTATACGTTAATATTAGGAGAGAGTATAAATATATCCTATAAAAGGGCCAAAGGGTTATAGTACTAGGTAATCGTTAGTATAAAATATATAGAAATTAGGGAAAGTAGGCAGAGCACCTATATAGACACTCGTCAGGAAAACGGGGAGTGGCGCAGGAAATTTGGTTTCGCTAAAAGTACTTTTGGGGCCCAGGGCTAGCTTTCCGCCATATTAGCCAAACCCTGGGGCTGTACGCTAGCTTTTCGCCATATTAGCCAAACCCTAGGGCTATACGCTGGCTTTTGCCATATTAGCCAAACCCTAGGGCTGTACGCTGGCTTTTCGCCATATTAGCCCAAACCCTGGGGCTATACGCTGGCTTTTCGCCAGCTTCTGGCTATAAAATAAATATTATTACTATTATTGCATTTATTGCTATTAGGGTATTAAAATTCTAAAGGCCTCCTGTAGGCTCCTAGCAGGCTTTTTAGCAGGCTCTTAGCAGGACTTTGATTTTCCTAATTATTTAAATCGTCCTACATAACAGTACCATCGGGTCCCATTCTATTCCCGACAGCCTCTACACGTGCCTTTGCATACCCCTTGTACACCTAAATGCCACCTTATTTTTTAACCTTTCTTCACCCTCCCTACCTAGGGAGGCACCAGAACGGCAGCCAGCAGAGGACTGTGACCAGAACCAGACGACGGTCGTCAGAACCAGACGACGGTCGTCAGAACCAGACGACGGTAGAACCAGACGACGACCATTCGAACGACCAGCCAGCGAACACCACGATCGATTCGATCGATCGATCGAATCGAAACAAGCCTCGATATCAACCGTCACCAAATCGAATCGAATCAAGGCCTCCTAAGGAGGCACCCTAGATAACCACCGTTCGAATGTACAGCCGGCGAACGCCTGTAGAGAACGATTCGAATTAATTAGAGCCTTCAATCGGGCCGATCCCTTCCCTAAATTAAATCAGGTACTGACATGGCAGGCAGGCAGGCAGGCAGGCAGGCAGGCAGGTAGGTAGGTAGGTAGGTAGGTAGGTAGGTAGGTAAGCAGACAGGTAGGTAGGCAGGTAGGACCGTCGCCAGAACCATGACCGTCGCCGGAGCCAGACGATAATCGTTTNAACGACCAGCCAGTGAACACCACGATTAATTCAATCGGTCGATCGAATTGAACCAGAGCCTCGATATCACCCTATTACCAAATCGAATCGAATCGAATCGAATCGAGGCCTCTTAGGGAGGCACCCCAGACGACCACCGTTCAAACGTACAGCTAGCGAACGCCCATAGAGAACGATTCGAATTAATATAATTAATCGCAATCGAATTAAGCAGAGCCTTCGATCGGGCCGACCTCTATCCCGAATTACAGATACAGATAGGTAGGTATAGACAAGTAGGCACGACAGGCAGGCACAGACAGGTAGGCACGAACAAGTAGGACAGTTAGATAGGCAGGACAGGCAGGATAGGCAGGACAGGTAGGACAGGCAGGGCAGGTAGGGCAGGTAGGGCAGGTAGGGCAGGCAGGGCAGGTAGGGCAGGCAGGGCAGGCACGCAGGCACGCAGGCACTAGGCCTAGTTAGGAAATTAGTATATAGCCGGCGGATCATCGGGAACGCCGCCAATTGACNATTTGGAGTCTGCGAGAGATATCCCTTATAGCTACCATTAATTTTAAATTTTGAATTTTATTATTTATTTTATAATTATAAATATTGCAGCTATAGGAAATATTATATAAAATGTATAAAATGTATAAAATGTATAAAACGTATAAAACGCACAAAACGTACAAAACATGCTAATGTTGCTAATGTTGCTAATATGGCCCCGGGCTAGCCCCGGGCTAGCGTAAATAAGTGTATATGAGCAGATNAGCGGATCCAGCTGAAATGACCCCGGGCCAGCCCCGGGCTAGCCCCTGGCTAGCCCCTACCACCCTCCCGTTTTCCTGACGCTAAGGAGATAGAAAATGCCTTATGGCTAATAGCTAAAGTCTAAGGTAGCATAGTAGCGAGAAAGAAAAGAGGAGATAGAGCTTAAGGGTAAAAGCAGTAAGGGAGAAGGCCTTTTATGGTCGAGGTTAAGGTTAAGTCTTAGCCAAACTAGGGTAAAAAGTAAGCGTACCTTGCCTATAGAGGAACCTCCATTTCCTAATACGTAGTCCCTATCTTATTTTTTACTAATTAAATAAAGTAATTAAGGGAACTATTATAAAGTAAATTAGCATACGCTTAAATAGTATATAAATAGCATATAAATAAGGAATAAGCTCCTATATAGAACTTTAAAGGTAATATAGTTTACCTAAATATATAAAACCTAAAGACCTAACGGCCCTTAAAGAAACTTAGTTAGAAGTTTGCGGGCCTATACTAAATTAAAAAAACTAATACTTAACGTTTTACATAAGCCTGCTATAGTCTTTAAAGGTAAACCTATAACTTATAAAGTGCCGCCGCTACCGTCTATAATTATTAATAATAGTAACACATTAGGAAAATGTTTATGCCTCCTAATAGTACTAACAGGCTCCTAATAGCTCCTGTTAGGGCTGCTAGGATCTCCAGGAGACCCTTATACTCGGTTTCCTGTTAGGAGCCTATTAGGAGGCCGCCCGGACTAAACGGACCAAACGGACCAAACGGACCTCTAGGACCATCAGGACCATCAGGACAATTAGGACAATTAGGACAATTAGGACAATTAGGATAATTAGGATAATTAAAATTCTAGATTTAAAAATAAGGTATATTAACACTCTAGTATTTACAGGTAGTTAAAATATAAAATTAATTTTAATTATATAGTCTAAATAATTCAATTTAATCTTTCCTGCTTACCGCCTGTGTCTGTCATAGGAGCTCTACGGTTGCTCGGGCGTCGGGCGATTGACTGAGGAGCCTCGCGCAGGCTCCAAACCGTCAATTGGCAGTGTTCCCGCCGGCCGTATGCTGATTTCCTAACTAGGCCTAGTGCCTGTCCTGCCTGCCTGCCTGTCCTGCCTGTCCTGCCTGTCCTGCCTGTCCTGCCTGTCCTGCCTGTCCTGCCTGTCCTGCCTGTCCTGCCTGTCCTGCCCGTCCTGCCTATCCTGCCCATCCTGCCTGTCCTACCTGTTCTACCTGTCCTACCCGTCCTACCTGTCCTACCTGTCCTACCGTCCTACCTGTTTGTGCCTACCTGTCTGTATCTGTAATTTGGGGGAGAGGTTGGCCCGATTGAAGGTTTTGCTTGATTCGATTGATCGTATTAATTTGATTGCGATTGATTGTATTGATTCGAATCGTTCTCTATGGGCGTTCGCTGGCTGTACGTTTGAACGGTGGTCGTCTGGGGTGCCTCCTTAGGAGGCTTTGATTCGATTTGATTCGGTAACGGGCTGATATTAAGGCTCTGGTTCGATTCGATCGATCGATTGAATCGATCGTGGTGTTCGCTGGCTGGTCGTTCGGACGATTATTGTCTAGCTCTGGCGACGGTCATCTAGCTCTGGCGACGGTCATCTGGCTCTGGCGACGGTCATCTGGCTCTGGCGACGGTCGTCTGGCTCTGACGACGGTCGTCTGGTTCTGACGACGGTCGTCTGGTTCTNGCGACGGTCCTCTCCTACCTGCCTCCTGCCTGCCTGCCTATGTCAGTATCCAATTCAATTTGGGGGAGGGGTCGGCCCGATCGAAGGCTCTAATTAATTCAGATCGTTCCCTACGGCCGCTCGCCAGCTGTATATTCGAACGGTGGTCGTCTAGGGTGCCTCCCTAGGAGGCCTTAATTCGATTCGGAGGGCCGATGTTGAAGCTCTGGTTTAATTCGATCGATTGATCAATTGGGTCGTTCGTCGTATTCGCTGGCTAGTTGTTTAAAAGGTCGTCGTCTAGTTCTAGTAACGGTCGTCTAGCTTTAGGACGGTCGTCTAGTTCTGGTAACGGTTGTCTGGCTCTAGGACGGTTATCTGGTTCTGGCAACGGTCGTCTGGTTCTGGCGACGGTCGTCTGGTTCTAGCGACGGTCCTCTGCTGGCTGCTGTTCTAGTGCCTCCTAAGGTAGGGAGGATGTAAGGAAGGGTAAAAAAATAAGGTGGCTACTAAGGGGTAACTTGGCAGAGGCACGTGTAGGCTATTGGGAATATAGCGGGGACCCGATAGTAATGTGTGTCATGCGGAGCTTCGTGTAGAGCCTCCGTACGCAGAGCTTCGCGCAGAGCCTCGTGCAGAGCCTTTGTACGTAGAGCTTCGTGTAGAGCTTTGTATAGAGCTTTGCGCAGAGCTTCGTGTAGAGCTTTGTGTAGAGCTTCGTGCAGAAGCTCGTGCAGAAGCTCGTGCAGAGCCTCTGTACGCAGAGCTTCGTGTAGAGTCTCGTGTAGAGCCTCATGCAAAGCTTCGTGCAGAGCTTCGTTTAGAGCTTCGTGTAGAGCTTCGTGTAGAGCTTCGTGTAGAGCCTCGTGCAGAGCCCCGTGCAGAGCTTCGTGCAGAGCTTCGTGCAGAGCTTTGTGCAGAGCTTCGTGCAGAGCTTCGTGCAGAGCTTCGTGTAGAGCTTCGTGCAGAGCTTCGTGCAGAGCTTCATGTAGAGCTTCGTGCAGAGCTTCGTGTAGAGCTTCGTGCAGAGCCTCGTGCAGAGCCTTAGTAGTGTAGCTTGAGGGGTGTGGCTAAGGGTGTTGCTTTGGGGGGTTATCCTGCCAGGAACCTGACACGGACAATCAGGAATAACTAGTTTCCTGTCAGGAGCCTGTCAGGACGATTAGGAAATACTAGTTTTCTGTTAGGAGCCTGACAGGACGATTAGGAAAATCAAAGATCCTGGTAGGAGCCTGTTAGGACAATCAGGACGATCAGAAAATCAAAATCCTGGCAGGAGGCCTCCAGGATCTTGGTACCCCAACAAAATGCTGATGCAGTTCTTACTTTATTAACTTAATTAATAATATATAATAGAAAACACGATTTAAACGATTTAAGCGATTTAAACTTCTTATTAAGTAAAAGGATATAAAATATAAACTAAGAAACCTATAAATAGATTAAGGCCGATACGCCTTTTCTAGTAAAAGAATTTTATAAGAACTATTCTTTACGGCCTTCTTTAGCTAAATAAACGCGATATAAAGGTAAATAATTGGGCCAGCGGTAAATTGACACCCCCTAATTGATATGCGGACACCCCACAATTGATAACGTGTTCGGCGGGCAAGCTGCCCATGCGGGCATCCTGCCCACCACCAAAAATAATAAATTCTTACTTTAGTATCTTAACAACCACTTAATAATAAATCTAATAATTTTAGATTTAGACTTTTATATACACTTTATAGCTTCTATTAAAGTTATATAGTAATTAATTTAGGGTTTCTAAGATACTATAATTTGGGGGCTAAAATAAAGCTAAAATACTATATCTTAAAAACTACTAAAACTAATTACTATGCAATTTAATAGAAGCTATAAAGCGTATATAAAGGTCTAAATTATTAAAATTTATTATTAAGTGGTTGTTAAGATATTAAAGTATGAATTTATTAATTTTTGGTGAGTTTTAAGGTGGGCAGGATGCCCGCATGGGCAGCTTGCCCGCCGAACACGTTACACGGACACCCCCCACTAATTTAGTTTAGTTCCTTCCTGATCAAGTTAGAATATCACGTGAATTTAAGTTGTTTGCATCCGCATCAGTGCGCGACCGTCGCCCATACCCAAAACATTACCTCGCATTTGCCTTACCTATTCCCTCCCAGCCTCTAACTGTTGAGGGCCGCCGCGGCTGGCTTTGTTCGCGTTAATACACCGACCCATTGCGAGTCATCAGCATTCGAACAAAGTACCGGGTATAGTACGCGTGGACGTGGGCTGCGCGTGGACGCGGGCGCGGGCGCAGGCGCAGGCGCAGACGCGAGGGCGGGCGTGCCCGCAGAGGCGGTTCGTAGACATCAAGCAGAGGGAGCAGCACCCAAATAAGTTCACGCAGTGCCTCACAGGGTACTGCGCAATTGAGGCATTACGGTCATAAGGGTTATGTTTTAACAATTTAATTTTCGCGATGTTGATGCAAACAACTTAAATTCACGTGATATTCTAACTTGATCAGGAAGGAACTAAACTCAATTAGTGGGGGGTGTCCGTGTATCAATTGGGGGGTGTCCGCATATCAATTAGGGGGTGTCAATTTACCGCTGGCCAATAATTGCCACCTAATATAAATATATAAAATATAATAGTGAGAAGCTCGAAATTAAAAAGAACTTAAAATATATTATAACATTTATTTTATAATTATTATAATACGTAAAATGTTAAGGAACTTTAACCAGTGGTTAAAGTTATCTAATTAGTTAAAAGTTTCCTTACTAAAACCCTTTATAAAGATATTAGTTCTACTTACCGCCTTAGCTAAGCTAATAGTAATTTTTATCCTAGGGATAGAAAATCCTAATTAGTCTATTTAATAATAGAATTGGTAAAACTTTATACTACTACCTAATGCAAGTATATAAACGCGATAAGCAATAAGTCTTAACTAAAATTTAATTATTTTGGACCTTTGGCTAAAGGGGGGGTACTATAATATAACTAGCTTAGTTAGAGTAGGAACGTCTTAATAAAACACTTAATAGATAAATTACGACGCCCTAACTAAATTCTACTAAATTCTGCCAGCTTAATTAACTTCTATTAAGTTCTGCTAGATTAATTAAATTCTACTAAAGTCCGTTAAATACCACGTGCGTATATACGTATATATTAATTACTAAGATCCCTAACTATTTAATTATAAGATTCTCTCGTTATTCCTTTCTCTTCTTTACGCAACGTCTTGTTCCTTATAAGAGCTATACCCCTAAATTTAAATAGAATATATTTTATTTCTTTAAATCTGCTCTTGTAACGAAACCTTATAGTAGGAACTACAGTGGGCTTATTAATAGGCTAGGTGTATAGGTAATGCAAATTAAAGTTAATAACGTAATAATAACTGGTAGAGTGGTTGCCTAACAGATTAATTCTAATTATATTCTAAGTGTTGGGAATAAAGGCAAATGGTCACCATATGAGGCATATTGCCGTCACGTGTGGCAAGTTGCCGTTACGTGCGGCAAGTTGCCATCACGTGCCGCCGCGGCACTAGCGTGGTGAGGAACCTTAGGTTCCTCACCCCTTTCTTCAAGAAGAACACAGAACAATCATCATACTATCTACGAACCGTAGCTACGTGATATCCCCTTGTGAGTCCAACACTAAGAATCACTATAAGGAAGGAACTATCTAGGTAGGGACTAAGGGTCCTTAAATATACAGCCGTACTCCTATAAAATCCTTCTTATATATAATATACGTATACTCTATTTACTCTATTACAGATTATACAAATCCTATAGATTATATAAATCACATTATATAACCTTAGTTATTATTTCTTATTATATAGTTCTACCGGCTCTATTCTAGACTATACTTATATTAACTAACTAGCTTCTTCTAACTCTTTCCCTAAGCAGTTATAATATTATACTTAAAGCGTCTATAATACTATCTCCCTCCTTTTTATCTTCGTCCTTAAAGATTTCTAATATCTCTAAGTTGTTTACTAGAGGTGTAATATCCATCTAATTAATTTGGTTAATATTATTACTTATTATACCTAAAGCAATTTCTTTTTCTTTAACTGTTTGTTATACTCGCACTATTACTATAATATTATCTCTTAGTGAGATTATACCATCTCTATATTCTCGCTATTTAAAAGAGGGATTAGTTTATATTACGTTGGCGAACCCATCTTCGTAATAACTATCCTCTTATTTAGAGTGCACTAAAGTAAATATTCGTTCGTCTTATAATGTTCGCTCTATTTCTAACGCTAAATATATATAACTTATTACTTTTAATAGTCGTCTAGTTCCCTAATTAATTTATCTTAGGGTTTTATATTTAATCTACTACTGCGCGGCTAGATAATAAACTGTCCGTTACTCTTACTAAATTATACCGTTCTTAAGACGCTAAATAGAAGGCTGCCGATACTTAGCAACGGGCCCTTAAGTCTTATCTTGCGGCGTCTACTCAGTTAATCCGTCTTAAGAAGGTGTATAAGAAGGTCCGTTTTAAGGAGTAGAAACTTATAAAATAGGGCCTATAGGAACTTAGTAATAAAAGAATAAATTCTCCTCTAATAGAGAAGGAAATAGATCTAAGTAGCTTGGTAACTACTCTTCTTAGGTCCCCCTTAAGTAACTTATTCTTTAGCGATCCTTCTTTATTAATGCTACCTAACCTAATTTCTTCTAATACTCCTATACCTTTCCTATAGCATTTTTTAAATTCTCTAGTAGTTCCTAGGTAGTCTTAGTATAGCCTATATACTTAACCTTATACTATATCTTATTATTAATATCCTTATAATTAATAATCTTTAAAACTTACTATTTATCTTCCTCCTATTCTCTATACTTGTTTACTTTATAAATTAGTGGCTTAATATTCCCGTATACTAGCTCTAGCATTGCGATATACTATATAGGGTAGATTCTTATTTTAGCTAGTAGGTTTAATTTAAACGTAACTAGTAAAATCCTCTACTTAATTTTAAAAGGTCCTAGTCTAACGTAGTTTAACTTCTTACTTAGTTGTTAACTCTTAAAATTTTTATATAGTAGCTATACTTTATCTCCCTCCTTAAGATCTAGTCCTTTAGATCTCTTAGCGTTATAGTACTTTTTTATTCTCTATTATACTGTTTTCGCTATTTCCGTAAAGTTCTTATAAAGATTTATTAATATCTCTATTCTCTGCTTTGCTATACTACTTATCTTCTTTACTTAATATAGTAATAGCAATATTCTTAGTTCGTATCCGTAATTCGCCTTAAATAGTAATATACCTATTCATTCTTATAGTATTACATTATATATAAACTATATAACTGGTAATAATAATACCCAATTATTCTATGCGTAATTAATATAGTGTTTTAAATACTGCTCTAGTATCTAATTTAGTCTTTCTATTTAACCGTCTATCTGCAAATAATATACGGTGGAAGTTGCTGCTCTAACTTCTTATTCCGCTAAGAATACTTCTTAAAATGCTGCTATAAATCTTAGATCTCTATCCAATATAATCTTATTTAGTGCTCTATATTTTATAAACACTTCTTTAATATAAATTCTAGCGACATCTTCTGCCGATATTTCTTTTGTATATACTATAAAGTATCTCCACTTTATAAGCTTATCTACTATTACTAAGATTACGTTATAATTTTATCCGATAATAGGGTCTTTTAACTTTAGTAACTTAATAATAAAGTCTTATAATATGACCTCTTATAGTCTTTCTGGTATTTTAATAGGTTATAGCCCTCTGTATAGCTTATACCTTATTAGTTTATTCCTTTAGCAATCTAGATATTTTTTTATAACTTTTCGCGCTAAGCCCTAGATTCCGTTAATAACGTACTTCTTCTAGAGTCTTAATACTAAGCCCATGGCTCTATTATGTCCTTAAGTTATTCCCTTATAGAAATCTTCTATAAAGTGTTCTGCTATGCTTCTTAGGATATATATCGCTTCTTAACTTTTATATATATCCATCTATAAATCTTCTAGTTACGCTTTTAGAATTCTTTATACCTAAAAGCTTTTTAGTGACTTATAAACCTTATTTAGTTCTTCTTAAGTTGCTATAATTTTTAGATAATTGTATCTAATTAGTCCATTTATGTCTTTTTGTAGTAAAGCCCCTAATGGCTTTTCCTTATTCTGTAGTTTAGCTTTGCGACTTAGAGTATTTACTTACGTGTTATCTGTACCCTTAGTATACTAAATCTTAAAATAGTATTCCGTAAGTATCTCTGCCCATCTAACCTATTTTTAGTTAAGTTCCTTTGTCGTTAGGAATCCTATTAAGTTCTTATAATCCGTTTTAACTATAAATGGTTTCTCTATACCTTATAAAAATGCTTTCTATTCCTTAAGTACTATAACTATACCTAATAACTCCTTATTGTAAATATCGTAGTTTAACTTTAGTAGTATTATCCTCTAACTATAATATACTACTAGGTGCTATCCATCTTAATATTTCTATATAAAGTACGCCCTTAGTATATAGTCTAATATATCTATTTCTATAACTATCTCTAATCCTAGTTAATAGATCTTAAGAACTAGCTCTTAGGTAAACAACTTTTTAACTTTCTTAAAGTGTTCCTTTTATTTCTCTCTCTATACCCATAGTTCTTCTTTCTTTATTAGTTGCGTTAATGGCTTAATGTTCTTTAACTATTACGCTATAAACCTTCTGCAGTAATTGCAAAACCCTAAAAATAATCTTAACTATATAACGTTCTCTAGTTCTTACCAATTTACTATAGCCTTAATCTTCTTTAGATCTATACTAAGTTGGCCTAGTTTAATAATAAATCCAACGAAATTGGTCCTCCTAGTAAAGAACTTATATTTCTCGATTACTACTAGCATTTATTTTTCCTATAGTCTCCTTAAGACCTATTTAACGTATTCCCCGTGTTCTTCCTTAGTTATTAAGTAGATAATAATATTATTAAGGTATACCATAATAAATTCATCTAAGTATTCTCCTAATATATTATTAATACACTTCTAAAACATTGCTAGTGCATTTATAAGCCTAAATTGTATAACTAATAGCTTATATAGTCCTTCCTTTAACCTAAAGGCTGTCTTTTATTTATTGCCTTCCTTAATCCTAATCTAATAGTATACCTATCTTAGATCTATCTTTATAAAGATTTGCGCGTTGCCTATCCTATCTTAGATTTTGCTAATTAAGGGTAAAGGATACCTATTCTTCCTAGTAATGCTGTTTAACTGTCTATAGTTAATGCATAGCCTTAGCTTGCCATTTTTCTTTAGTATGAATAGTACTTGTTAGTACCAATTTAATGGTATAAGTGAGTCGTATCCACGGGCACGAAATACATATAGTATTGTATGCTTGTTTAGATGGTGACTGTCGATTCTATTGAGGTGGGCTATGTGGTCTATATACTAACGCACCTCCCCCCTAAGCTAGTGTTTTAGGAGTGCACTAGACGCGTAAGCGAACCAAACGCGTAAACGCGTACTTGGTGTATTGAACCGCGTAAGCACGCGGTTAGTATAGCAGGTGCTGTAATTATACACTGGCGGTACTTGGAAAATGGAACTACTTGCGTATAGCCTCCGTAATTGCCTTAATAGAACTATAAAAGACGTAAGAAAATACATAGGAAATCCCTCCTGAGGTGCCTTTTGGGTTACCTTCCGAACGGTGCTCTAAGCTGGCCGTAAGTCCTGCTTACGGTCCGTAAAATAAACTATACGCCCTTTAATGGGCCGTAAATGCACCGTACGGCCTTCCGAACGGGCCGTAACTGAACCGTAAATACTCTGTTAGTCTCGCTCTACCCATTCTATAATCTTTAGGTTGAGCTTATTTATATTAATTAGGGTTTTAAGAGCTTAATATGGCTTTGCCTTTGTTATAGCGTCTGCTAGGTTGTCTCCGCTGCTAATCTATTTGACCTCCGTAATCTCGCGTTGTTTATAGGCCTGACGTAGGCATATTAGGTCGACTATGAGCCTCTTATCTTATATTATACCTAGTTTGACTAGGCAGTCGTAGAGGGACTTTAAATCGGTGTATAAAACTAGGGGTAGCTACTTTAGTTATAGGATCTTTTAGATTGTTGATTTAATTACGGCTGCTATATTAAAGCTATGGGCTAGTATATATAGTTCAGAAGCTAGTATACTGCGGGTTACTCGCTTGCATTTAATTGAAGACTAATGTAATATATTTGCGTCTTGGTTATGGTCCGTAAGTATAATTATAAAGCTGATTTGCGATAATAGGTCCCTATTATTGGTAAAGGAGGCGTCCGTAAATACCATTATGCTAATAAAATTTAGGTCTAGCGGTATAAAAGTAAGTCCTCTTATCGCATTATTAATTTGCTATTAAATGCGCTTATTAAGCTGCTTAACATTTTCTTCTTACAGATCTACTGCCTAGGCCGCAAAGGATAAGTTATAGGCAGATTTAGGTTGATAGACTATGGCGATATAGGCACCTCTTACACACTGTGCAGCGTATTGGTCCTTTATATTTACGGTCTTATAGGTCTCTTTATGGGAACTAGTAAGGTCCATAGGCTTTACCGTAACGGGCTTCAGGTTTTAAGCTTGGTGTTCCTAAGTTAGCTAGATTAAGTTGCCCTTTTATGTAATTAAGCCTCTGTTAAACTTAATTGGAGTCCGCTTAGTTAACTACTCTTACGGCTTTACTAGGAACTTGGCTTCTTATAGTTTGGTCTCTTCCGCGTCCGCAAAAGTTTAGTCCGCTAGAAAGAGGGTATTATCTATTTAGAGTCTAACGATGCTAAGGCTGTTCAATAGGGTATGTAGGAGGTAAGGGTTATAGGTTAACTGCTCCATCTTAAGTTTACTGACGTGGTGCTGGTAGTACATCTTAAACCAATGGTTTCTAGCTTCCGGTACTCCGTAAAGTGGTTTTATAACCCGTAAAATTGTTCCTAGTTGTAGATTAAGCTTAAGCGGTAGCCGTATAAAGATGTCCCTACTTAGGTAGGTATTAGACTGCATGTAGGCTTATAAGATGTCCTATAAGTAGAGAGCTATGGGTTTAGTTTTCTGTAGACCCGGTATAAGCGCAAGTATAATCCATTAACTGACCCGTTAAATTGTAGGTGATTGTATAAGGATAAGGTCCTTTCCCTAGTCGTTATAAGCTTATATAACAAGCCTTAACTTTTTAAAGGCTTTATTAGTACCGGGGTGCTTAATTTTGTTAACAAAGCGCGAGTTAAATATACGGACGCCTTGCGGAACGTCTCTCTCCGTTATAACCGTAAAGACGCCCTTCTTAAGTAGTCCGTTAATCTCTTTGCGTTGTAAATCTGTAAAGGGGGTTTCCTATACTAGAACTAATATATCTATAGGCGGAGATTGTTTTGCGGATATACCTATAGAGGTGTCTGCGGAGGTTAGGTAATTTTCTATTACGGGGTTTTTAGTTACGGGGTACTTTTAGGGGCGCCCTTGGCCACGCTTTATAGTAGGTTTTATAGGCTTAGTAGGTTTCTAGGGGACTTCTTTAGTAGGTAAGGGTGCTTCTAGTTTGTTTGGTTTAGCGGGTGCTTCTAGTTTATCTAATTTGGTAGGTGCTTCTGGTTTATCTGGCTTGGTAGGTGCTTCTAGTTCGTCTGGCTTGACGTTATAGGTGCTTTCGGGCCGAAAATAGGGTTTTATGGACGTGCTTCTAAAGCTTGTCGGTCCGCTAGGGAGCTGTACATAGCAGGTCTCGTCTTCTACGGCTAGTAGACGGTAAGGTCCAGTTTAATTGCCACTTTCTCGCTATATAAGGACTTTAGAGTTAAGCGGGAGGTTGTGTACTGGGGTTATATTAGGTCCGTTGCGGTAGTATAGGGCGTTATTAATAGCTTATTTGGCCCGTAGTTTAACTATCTCAGCTATTGCCTTCCATATTGCAGCTGCTCGTTCCGTAATAGATAGGGTAGGGGGGTCTAGGTTACTTATTCTTGGGTAGGCTCCGTAGACTAAAAGGGTAGGTACCAGTCCGTTAGGGCCGGCGGTGTCATTAACAGCTTTTATGGCTATCTGTAAAGCCAGTTCTTTTTAAATATTCTTACACTCGTTCGTAATAATCTGGTAAGCTCTCCGTAAAGCTAGATAAGCTTACTTAATAAGTCTAATAGATTAGTGCGCCTTAACTAGAACGGCTTTTGTTAAAATAGCTATAGCTATAGTGTACTATTGGAATTCCTTACTGATAAAGTTCCTATTAGCGTCGTGGGTGATATACTTAGGGGGTCCAAGGTATGTGTCAATCCAATAGATCCGTAAAATGTCCCAAGTATGTTTTGTAGATATATTTTGCAACCAACAGGCGGCTTAATAGCGGGTTGCCTCATTAATTATATGTAATACTAGACTGCCGTTAATGTACATAATATCCACGTACACTAAGTGGTTGAAATTAAGGTCCTTATAAAGGGTAAACTTAAATCTGCCTGGGGAACGTCCGTATTTCTGGCAGAAAGAGCAGTATTTAGTCAGGTGGTCGATTGCCTTCCTATCAACGTTGTCATGTCCAGAACGTTTAAGGACTCTATATAGCTTTTTAGCTGATAAATAGCCGAAGCGGCGGTGTAGGCGGTGGATCTCCGTACTAGTGAGGTAGTATAGGTTATAGTCAAAAGATTCCTAAATATAGGTCCGTAAAGTCTCTCCCCATATAAGGAACGGGTGTCCAAAACGTCGTACAATTAGTAGGGTAACATGTTTGCTTTCTAGGGTAGTTACGGGGCCAATTACGGTGTCCGTAACGTTGTTATAGTAGACCTATAACCTATCCATATCTACAAGGTAGAGTAGAAAAGGGGTGTCCGCTTTTACCACGTGGAAGTTAACTAGGCTAATTGGGGTCTTAACTGCAACTAATTTAATTAATATGGTTAAGCTGATGCTGAATTAGACGTTTACGGCCCCAGATTATATAGTATTAATGTCCGTATTATTATTTACGGTGGTCTTATATATAAGGTATTGTCCGTAACTTATAGTAGACTTCTTAAAGGCACCTATATCGATTATAATGCTATAGAATTCTTTAGGGGTATAGCGTTCTGTAGTGATATATATAAATGGGTCCTATTCACGGTCCGTAATATCTGTAATGGGTCTAACGGGTGTGCTTGCGGGCCAGTTTTTAGGTGCAATTGAGTGTATAAAGGAACGATCGGCTAATATAGTTATAGTGTTAAAGGCTTAACTATCTATAAAAGGTCCAAAAGTAGTTAGGAATGTCTCTAAGGTCTCCTATTCCTAAGCGTCTAAGTCAAAATTAATTATAAGGGCTTCCATTAACTCGTTAAGAGACTCTTCTACTTCCTCTCCTTCGTATTCTAAGATGAACTAGTTAATCCGTTTATCAAATTTCTTCTTAGACCTATTACGTTCTTCTTAGGTATGCCTTATAGACCAACATTCTTCCTTACCGCACATAAAGCACTTCTAACTGGTTTGTCTGCGGGGGTATGCTTTCGTACAGGAGTTACTGTGGAGGTTACAGGTAGAACCTGGTCGATGCGGATACTGCTGGCGGTATCGGCGGTCTATAAAGTAGGCATCTAAATCAGATTACGGATTTTACAGGTCTGTAATAAAAGCTTAAGTACTACCTAGCGGGTTTAAGGCTTTATACGTTGTAATGGAGGACTGTAAATTGTTAATAAGGCCAGCTACGGTGTCTGCGGGCTTATAATAGGCGTATTTATAGGGTTCCATTTCCTGGTAGGCCGTAATCAGTTTATTATACAAGAAGTCGTTCATTTAAAGCTTAATATTAAGACCGTACTGTAGGTAGCGGAGGTCTTTAATAAGGATTTGTAGGCACTCTATAGTTGATTTTTTAGTATTCTTATCCATTACGGTCCGTAACTTAGTCGCATTCTATTAGGTAAGGATATCACGCCTATATTCCAGTCCTTTAAAGTAGTTACATATAGCTTCGTATAGCTTATCAAAGGGAACACCAAGGGGGTTGCTCTTGAGGTTAGTATAATAGTGGTTAAGTACTAGGCCGCGCAGCATAGTAGAGTAGGCTTAGCTAAACTCTTATTTAGGAATATCGGCCTTCTAATAGAGGTCTGTAAAGATGGTCAGTTTAAAGTTAAAGTTATTATTTTCACCGCTGTACTTGGATTCGTCGGTGTAGAGCTTAGCTAGGTTAGCTAGCTCCTTACCGTAGGTCTTTACTTAAGTAGTTTACGGGTCTATAGCTTGCGGATTTATGGGTTGCGGATATATAGGTTGCAGATCTATAGCTTAAACAACAGAAGGGTTTTAGTCCGTATTTTGGTTTACGGGGGTATTGCGGTCCGTAATTTAGGTTACAGGGGTATTACAGTCCGTAACTTAAGTACTAGGTGTGCTTTGGCCCGTAAAATTAATTCCAAAACTGCTTAGGTTTATAGGACGAATTTAGTTAAGAGGGTTAGGTATAAGGCCGGCGATTATATTAAGTTTAGAAGAAGCAAAGAGTTCCTTAGTAGTATTAAACTGGTCTAGGATTTCTTCCTTGGTCTATTCTATTTGGTCCTCCTTATATATTATATTATATAGAGACTGTGCTATAGTAACTTGTTTATCCCTTTTAACCCATACGCCTTAGTAACGTAAAAGGGTTCGTAGGTTGCGGATAGTAGTAGGGTTGCAGGCCTTAAAAATAGCTTCCGTAAAGTCCGCGAAGTCTTCCTAGTACTGTTCCTATAGGTCGTCGTTCATGAACTTAAAGTATTTGTACTTAAGGGTTTTAAATTAAATATAGTCGTTAACGTCATCCGCAGACGTAAGGTCGACTCCTTGTCTCCACTTCTTTTAACCTTCACTAACTTGCTTACTAATATCTGCCATACTGTGTAATATATTCTGGTGCGTAGCGGGTGGGAGAGGTCTTGTAAGGGTCCGTAAAATCAGTTAACGGGCCCATAACGGTTTGTAGGAGGGTAAGAGGTCTCCGTAAGGGGTCAGAGAGGAGGCCGGGGTATTAAGGTAGTTAGGGTGGTCGCGTTCTTAGTGTAATCACGTTCTTAACGTGGTCGCGTTAACTACTAGTACAGTAGTCAATATCTCTAATTAAGGTGGAGCGTAAACGTCTTCCAAAACCAGGGTAGATTTAAGGTAATTCTAGGTAAGGTAGAGCGTCAGACGTCTTCCAAATCTAGAGTACTTTAATTCTCTTCAACTGAAATAGGGGCTTGCAAGGTGGAGCGTCAGACGTCTTCCAAGCAAGTGCGTATCTCCTGATCTGTGCGCGCTCACTAATCAGTGTTAGTATCAATTTAATGGTATAAGTGAGTCGTATCCACGGGCACGAAATACATGTAGTATCGTATACTTGTTTGGATGGTGACTGTCGATTCTATTGAGGTGGGCTACGTGGTCTATATACTAACGCACCTCCCCCCTAAGCTAGTGTTTCAGGAGTGCACCAGACGCGTAAGCGAACCGAACGCGTAAACGCGTACTTGGTGTATCGAACCGCGTAAGCACGCGGTTAGTATAGCAGGTGCTGTAATTATACAGTACTAGATAACCCGCTAATAACTATAATAGTCTAATGTATCCCTTTTATAGATTTTCCTGAATAAACTCTTTTAATACTCTACCTTCTTCTTTGGTAAGCTTATAGATTGGAAAGAACCTTAGACTTATTTCTAATTCTAATTTTATCTTATAGTCCTATGCTATATACTTTAACAGCTTTTTACTCTTTAGTAACCATAGTTTCTTACCATACTTATAGTATCTCTTTAGTATATAGCTTAGCCCTTTTTCTATTTCTTTATAGGTTGCTCCTACTTAGTACTATACTAACTTAGCTTATTATTATATCTTGCGTTATTAAGTATCCTTAATATTAACCTAACCTATAACCCAATTAATCTTTAGATTGTATTTCTGTAACTAAGGCATTCCTAGTACTGCCTTATTATTTCCTAATAGTAATATATCGAAAGACATCTTAATTTATCTCCCTTTAATGGTTAACTAAATAGGTCCTATTTTTAGATTAATAATCCCTCCTCTATAAGTTATTGGATCTCCTAAAATTGTCACTAATAGGTAAGGATACTCCTTTTTCCTATGTGGTAAACCTATCCTTTTAACTGCTGCTAGCGAGATATAGTTCCTTATTGCTCTACTATTTATTAGTATCTTAAACTGTTAATCTTACTACTTAACTTATAAATTTAGGTGCCGTCCTTAAATTCCTTTAAGGGTTTAAGGCTTTACTACTAGTTCCCTCTAGTCCCGTAGGCCTCTTCTTTTCCTAACTATTAGCTACTTAATCCTATTTATACTTGGTCTAACTTTAGCCAATACTTAGTTTGCTTTTTATCTTTAATATACTATAGACACGTGTTCTCTAGGCATTCCTACTACTATTATCTATCTAGGTATTCTTCCGTAAGGAATCTTCTTAGTTAAAGTATTAAGTCTCCTAACTCCTAAACTTCTACTAAATGCCAGCTATATATATACTTGGTATTTCTATATTTCTGCTCTTCCGTTATCTAATACATTCTTATAGGATACTTATAGTGCTTATTCTTTAGTGCTTTATGTATATTATACGTATTATCTATATATATAATCTATAATAGCATATAATATACCTAGTGTCTTAGGTTAACTCTTGGCTCGTTTTTATCCCTAAGTTTAAACCTTTCTCACGTTAATCTAAACGTTGCGACTTTATTTACAGGTACTAAGATACGCCTTTTACTTCTCTAGTCCTCTAAACGCTCCTCTAGATCCTTTAATATTATAATTAAGGCTCCTTTAATATAATTTATGGCCTTCTCTATAATCAGGTGGTCTTAGATAACTTTTTCGTCCAACTATATATAGAAATCTTCCTACTTATCGTTGTGCCTTTATCTATACCACTTTTGGTATAGCTGCTAGAGTGTATACGGCTCGTCCGTAAGGAAGTATCTTCTTATTACTATATTGTAACAGCCTTTAGTATATCGTTCCTTAAATCTAGTTAGAATCCCTAGATCCTCTTCTTATTCTAGTTTAGTAAGCCACTTAGCTCTTAGTGTGCCTGCCTTAGGCCTATTAGTAATTCTTTATACTAGTGCTCTATCCCTTATACGTCCTAATATACTAGATCTCTTATCTAGTTTCTAGTTTTGCTATAAGGTAATTCTCGCTCTAAATTCCTCTATAGTTTCTTTCTTTTCGCGTCTTATAAGTAGATCCTTAAAGTTTTCTTGCTTTTTAATCTTAGTATTAACTCTTTAATCTTTAGGCTAAACGCTATATTCCCCTAGTAAGTCCTCTAGGTCTATATATCTATCTCTTAGTCTAGTTACTATTTATACTATAGATTCTCTAATCTTATTAATAGTCCTTATTTATGTCTCGAAGTTTTAGTTCTATAGGATTCTTAATTCTAAGCTCGCTTTTATCTTAAGCTTTACTCCTACCTTAGTCCAACTAAGCTTAGGTGTTCTTATCTCGTTTTAAGAGTTTTAAATCTCACTTATCTCGTCTTAAGAGTCTTATACCTATAGGAAACTCTATCCTAAGCTTATTTGTATATCTTTAAACTAAGCTATTGCCCTACTCTATTAGTTTCTATCCGTTATAGGTCCTTAGGTATGCCTTATCTCATCTTAAGAATCTTAGTCGTCTTTTATCTTATCTTAAGAATCTTAAGCCCTTAGCTTTTTGCCTTTATTAAATAATAAAGTAGCACTAGCAGTTATCTGCTTACTTGGTCTCTATAAAATACTCTTCCTTTTATCTTATAAAGCAATAGATACCGTATCTAACGGTGTTATAACACCCGTTACTAAACCTTGCTCTATAGCGGTCCTAGTCTCTACCTCTAATATAACTTCTCTAAGGTTTGCACGCTCCTAGTAAGCTACCTTTATTTCCTTATTGTCTATAAATATTTCGCCTATGTTAAACTTATTGTCTTTAATGTCCGATCTGCGCAATAGTTTATTAGTTCCCCTATACTCTAAGGATTTTAGCTCCTATGGCCAATAGCTTACGCTATACTTAGCGTTCTTATAAATTCGGCATATATTATTATAACAAAACGCGAAACTTCTAATTAAACATTCTTTTGTTCCTTATAGTACACTATTATCCCTTTATACGTGTGTATCTTCTACTAGTCTAGTTCCCTTTATTATATAGTAACTNTAACTATCTTTATAATCCCTCGCAAAATAACCTTATTTCCCGCAATTTATATAAGCTCCGTCTCTAAACCACTAACTTTACTATAGAGTTCGCTTAAACGTCTTCTGCTGCTAAGATCCCTAGTTTAGCCTCTGCTCCTTAGTCCTATAATTACTAGATCCTTAACCTCTAAGTTTTTATAGTTTCTTACTCTATCTCTTATAGGCTTCTTTAGTACCACTTAGGTCCATTAGCTCCGCGCTATACTATAGTTTCTAACTTAGCTTTAGTTATTACGTGCTCTGCGCCTTATATAACTATAGAACTCTATCTTAGCCTCTCTTAGCCTGTTCCCTTTAGTAGATCCAATTATTAATCTTAATTACTTAATCTACTAACTCCTATAGGGTATCCGTATCTTCCATTAGGATAATTACATCCTAGACTTTAGCCTTAAGTCCTTATTTATACTATGCTATAAGCGCCTTATTATTCCACTCTACTTATATTACTAGCGTCTAGAACTACGTTATATACTTAATTACTAAGGTCCATTACGTAATATCTTGGAGTTTTCTTTCCGCTGTGGTTACTGCCTCTAGGTCTCTAAATATTTATATAAGTCGCTCTATAAACCCGTTCCAGCTTAAGAATATAAACCGTACCTCTTAGTTCGTAGTTATTATTCTATTTACCTAGATTTCTATAAGGTAAGATTTAAACCACTTAAGTGCCCTTTCTATTAAGAACAATCCCGCATACGCTATTTAATCCATAGGTATTACCAGCTTAGCTCCTTCCTACGCGACCTTAAAGTACATTTATATAAGGAATCCTTTAAGCTTTAATCTTTCTCCTAAGTATCTCTTAATTAATAGTAACTTAACCTTTACTACGCCTATCCCGTTAATCCTATTTTCTAACGTTATATTATTTTCTGTTAACTAGTTAACTATCTCTTATAATTATCCGACCATTATAGGTTACTGCGAGTTAGTGTCCGCTATACTAGTGTCCCCTCCTAACCTTAAAGTAGTTGCCGCCGTTAATAGCGTTATGGTGGCTGCTTTTAGTGGCATATTATTTAACTTTCTATATTTAATACCGTAACTAGGTAGTGATTATATAATAAAACCTTATAGCAGGAACTACGGTGGGCTTGTTAATGGGCTAGGTATATAGGTAATACAAATTAAAGTTAACAACGTAATAATAACTGGTAGAGTGGTTGCCTAACAGATTAACTTTAATTATATTCTAAGAATTACTACAAGGAAGGAACTATCTAGGTAGGGACTAAGGGTCCTTAAATACACAGCCGTACTCCTATAAAATCCTTCTTATACGTAATATACGTGTGCTCTGTCTACTCTATTACAGATTATATAGATCATATTATATAACCTTAGTTACTATTCCTCGTCACATAGTTCTACTGGCTCTATCCTGGACCGTACTTATATTAACTAACTAGCTTCTTCCGACTCTTCCCTAAGTAGTTATAATATCGTACTTAAAGCGTCCGTAACAGCTCTAAAGCTCCTTTATACCCTTATAATAGTATATTAAGGAAAAGAAAGAAATTAAGTATTAGCTAAAAGTAAACTAAGTATAAATAAAATTAGGCTAATAGTTAGGGAAAAGGGAGGCCTATAGGACTAAAGGGAGCTAGTAGTAAAACCTTAAACCCTTAAAGGAATTTAAGGATAACACCTAAATTTATAAGTTAATTGGTAAAATTAAAAGTTTAAAGCACTAATAGATAGTGGAGTAATAAGGAACTATATCTTACTAGTAATAGTTAAGCGGATAGGGCTACCGTATAGATAAAAAGGGCGCTTTTACCTACTAGCTATAATTTTAGGAGATTTAATAGCCTATAAAAGAGGTATTATTAACTTTAAAATAGGACCTATTTAGATAGCCATTAAAGGGAGACGGATTAAAATATCTTTTAATATTCTACTATTAGGACGAGATAAGGTAGTATTAGGAATGCCTTAATTATAGAAATATAATCTAAGGATTAATCAGGTTATTGGCTAAGTTAATATTAGAGATATACGATAATATAGGACGCGTATAGTAACTAAGATAATATAGTACTAAGTTAGAGTGATATACGAAGAGACTAAGTAAGGTTTAAGTTATATACTAAAGAGATACTATAAGTACGGTAAAAAGCTATAGAGCCTAGAAAGTAAGAATCTGTTAAAGTATATAGTATAGGACTATAGGATAAAGTTAGAACTAGGAATAAGTTTAAAGTTCTTTTTAATTTATAAGCTAACTAAAGAAGAGTTAAAAGCACTTAAAGAGTCTCGATCCCCGTTACTAAACCTTACTCTATAGTGGTTTTAGTCTCTACCCCCATTATTACATCCTTAAGGTCTATATACTCCTAGTAAGTTACCTTTATTTCCTTATTATCGCTGCTAATAATCTAACTATCTCAATCCTTAGATACTATTAGTTATTAATAAAACTAATCTATAAGAACTTTTTCTGTTAACCTTTGGCTAAATATACCCTTTGGGTCTTAATCTAGTTTATAAAGTTAATCTTATTCTTTATCTAACTCTAACTTAGGCTCTTATAGCTAATAGCTTGCGCTATCCTTAGCGTCTTTATAAACTTAGTATATATTATTATAGTAAAACGCAAAACTCTTAATTAAATACTCTTTTATTCCTTATAGTATATTATTATCCCTTTATATATATATATTGTCTAATAGTCTAGTTCCCTTTACTATATAGTTATTTTAACTACCTTTATAGTCTATAGCGATATAACCTTATTTTCTATAGTTTATATAAGCTCTACTTTTAAACCACTTTTTCTACTATAAAGTTCGCCTAAACGTCTTCTGCTGCTAAAATCCCTAGTTTAACCTTTATTCCCTAGTCTCATAATTACTTAATCCTTAACCTTTAGGTTTCTTTAATACCGCTTAGGTCTATTAGCTCTACGTTATACTATAGTTTAAACACTTACTATAGTGCTTTTCTTATATACGTCAGTCCCTATTATATTCTGCTAAACTTATTACTTTAATATAGCTAGTTATCCACTTTAATAGTTTATTTACTTAATTCTCTTATATTGCTTAGGTCGTCTATTAGTATTATAGTTATTTAAACTTTGGCTTTTAGTCCCCGTCTATATTACGCTATTAGCACCCCTTAGTTCTACTTAGTTTAGGCTACTAAGGTTTAGAACTATATTATATAGTTTATTCCTAGCCCCTTTTATATAAGCTGGTAAAGCTTTCCTTTAGCTATTGCTATTAACTCTAGATTTCTATATATTTATATTAGTCTACTAGAAAATCCTTCCTAGCTTAATAATATATACCGTGCTTCTAAATTAGCAGTAGCTAACCTATTAGCTTATATTTCTATAAGATAGGGTATAAACCACTCTAATGCCTAACTTATTAAGAATAGTCCTATATACGCTACTTAATTACTTATAAGCTCTAACTTGCTTCCTTTATAGTAAATCTTTAGTTATATCTATATAAAAAATCCTTTTAGCTTAATTATACTTTTTATAAGGCATATTGCCTAGGTATATAGTAGGGAGTAGATAAGCCAAGCATAAGTTATAAGGAAAGTTGATAGAAGAGGACGATATGGTAATAAGTATAGTAATAGCCTTATACGGAGACGAACTAATAAGGAGAATGGGAGGGCTGTAAACCTGAGGAGCTTATAAGGAGGTACCAAGGGCTAGCCTTAATAGCCCCTAAAAGCTCCTAGGCGTGCACCTAAGTAAGGGTTAAAATAACCTTTACGTTTTCCTTTTAAGAATCTTTTAATTAATAACATTTTAATATTTTCTTTCTTTATACTTTCTAGCTACTATAGTAGTGCGCCTTAATTGTTATTTATCTCTTTAATAAACTGCTTAAACTATACTATAGTAATTTCTTACAAATTATTATCCTATATACTAGTATCTCCTCCTAACCTTAAGGTAGTTAATACTATAGATAGCGTTATAACTAATACTATCTTAGGTAATATGTTATTTAACTTTATTAATACTATAACTAGGTAGTAAATATATAATAAAACCTTATAGGAAATACTACGGTAGACTTATTAATAGGCTAGGTATATAGGTAAATAAGAAGTCAATAATATAAATATAATTAGTAGAGTAGGTTATTTAACAAATTAAGATTAATTATATTTTAAGATTTACTATAAAAAAGAGAACTATCTAGGTAGGGACCATATCCCTTTAAATATCTAATACTGCGCCTAAGAAATGTACTAAGTACGTTAGTATATTAGTACATCCCTTACGTTTCTATATTCCTATATTTTTACATTCTAAACTTATAATATAACTTACTATATAACTTACTTACTCATTATCCTATAGCTTAACTAGTTTTAGCTATTATGGCGACTTAATTAATTAAGACTTTAGCACTGTAATATAACGAGCGCAAGCCTATATAATTGGTAGTCTATAGACTTAAATATTAAGATAAGGAGCTAAAGGTAGAAGAGGATACGTCTATATATATATGCTAAGGATTAACCAAGCCCCTAACCAGATCTGTTATAGTACTATAATACTAGCGCCTTTTATACTATCTTAACTAACCTATTTATATCTCTCCTTAGTAGTTATACTACTACTAATATAAGGTCTGTAATAAATAAGCTTAAAGTTAATATAGACTACTTTTCTACCCCCTAAGCTAGAATAGCCTATATCTTTAGCTATACTAGTAGGGACGCCTAGATATATCTACATCCACAATATACTACTAACTTAGTAGACCCTTTTATCTTAGAAGAAAAGATAATTAACTACTTATCTTCTATTTATAAGGACCCCTTTAAGGTATAAAATGCCTACCTTATCTATAAAGGCCTAAATATATATATATATATAAAACAGAGACCTTTTTTACCTTTTAGACCGGCTTTCTATACCTAGCTAGCTATTATAAGTTAAAAATGTCACTAAATTAAGAACGGGAATACTATACCTTTAGTTAATAACTTAGAGATATAGGATATCTTTAAGGACAAAGATAGAGAGAAGGGGGATAGTTGTTACGGACCTTTTATCGGTAGTAGTAAAACTACTAAAAAGAAATATAAATAGGTTGGTAAGATAGTACGGAAGGCGCTAGAACTAATTAAGCTATAGGATAAAAGGTAACTAAGTTATATAGCTAGTTATATTATAAGTTCAAAATATAGGAATATAAGGGACGTACTTAGTATATTTTGTTAGACGCTAAGCAGGCTGATGGAAATAATACATATAATGTTCTATAAGGAAGAAGCTTAGGGGCTTAAAGGCCCCGAGAAGGTATCTATATAATAGCCCGCACGCTATTATATAACACGTTGCTAAGCTTAAAGAGACTGCCTAAATACCCCCCCCCTTACCAATATATTTCTTAGGCGCAGTATTATATATTTAAAGGACTATAGTCCCTACCTAGATAGTTCTCTTCTTTATAGTAAATTTTAGAATACAACTAAAGTTAATCTATTTGGTACTTACTCTATATGTTAAGCTTATTAATTATTATTATCTATATACCTAGCTTATTAATAAGTCTATCCTAGTATTTCTTATAAGGCTTTATTACAGAGAGCGCTTTATATATTAGTATATAGTTTAGTATTATTTACAACGTTAATTTCTACGTAATTAATTAACGCCATTTTAGAATAGAACGCTACTAGTATAGTTAGAATTTAAGGGGGGTGGATTTTATTTTTTATATTTTATATATATATATAAGTGCCGCTTAGCGAACAGATAAGTGACCTTTTTGTATAGGGTAAATATGCGGACGTATGGCTGGTCCAATAGGCTAATGGTATGCGTGTATTAGCGGCTTAATTACCCAGGGGGGTATGGAGGTCGCTAATATCTAAATTTACACTTTCTTAATTAGGAAAATTGACTTACCGCCCACTGGCAGAATATAAATTTCAATAATAGACGCATTAAATTTATTCTTAAAGCTTTAAATAAAAGGCAATATATAGATAATTAATTAATTAATGAACTAGCTATTTAAAAAGTGACGATAACTGCGTAGGCGTAGCTTCCTGCCCTATAATAACTCTGTTAAGGCCTCTACTGCTTAAGCGGAGTCCTCTACGCCCTTAATTTAAGGCCTTAATTCTGCCTTCTTGGCAAGCTTTTATATAGAGTCTTAGTGTTAAATATATTCTAGAGGAGGCTCTATAAAAGGCTCTGCTTAGCGCAGATTTCTATTAAAGCTACTAGTAAAGCCTTTTATAGAGCCTTTAAAGCTTCTAGTAGAGCTACTAGCAGAGCTACTGGTAGAGCTATTAGTAGAGCTACTAGTAGAGCTACTAGTAGAGCTACTAATAGAGCTACTGGCAGAGCTACTAGTAAAGTTACTAGTAGAGTCTGCCGCAGAGCCTCCCGTAAAGCTACCTATAAAGCCTTCTATAAAGCCCTTCGTAGAGCCCTCCGTAGAGCCTTCTATAGAGCCTTCTATAAAGCCTTCTATAAAGCCTTTAGAGCTTTTACTTTAATCCTTCCTTGCCCACTTTATAGATTGGTTAATTATAACCTAGTAAATATCCGCCGCCTTATAGTGTTAGTTATTGTGCCCATTTAAAGCCTGCTGCTAACACTACTACTACTACTACTACTACTACTACTACTACTACTACTACTACTACTACTACTACTACTACTACTACCCAGTTTAAGGCTCTATAAAGCTAACTTTAAATATTAGCTTCGTCGAGTTTCTTCCCTTTATATTCGGCCGATTTTGGATTAATTAAGGAGTAAAAGGAGGAGGAGGATTAGCGGGTAGTAAAGCTTTAGGAGGAGCCTTATAGAAGGAAATCTTTAAGCTAGTAGGCGGTTTAAGTAGTGCCTATTTAGGTTAACGTCGTCGCCAAATCTTTAGATTTTAATTGTCCTATAGAGGTTCTAAGTTAATAAGTTCGTGTGGTAAATAAGGACCCATTTATATAAGTAGTAAAAGCTTTAGCAGCTAAGGCCTTAAAAGCGTCTACTTATTCTAATTAAGCCTGTTTAGCTTAATAAGCACCTGCTACCGCATATAAGCAATAACCTAATAATAATATCAATCCTACCTTTTTAACGCCTTCCAGTCTTAGGTACAATTAGCTACTCCCTTGCGATATTTATTGCCTCCTCTATAGCAGATAACCTCTTATATATAACGCGGAATTCGCTCTATCTAAGCTTAAATTCACCACTACTTAAGCTCCCCCCATACCTTCTACTATACTTATTTAGCTTCTACACAAGTTTATAGTGCTCCCTTCTATATAGTAACTCGTTTTATATAATTCCAGTAGGGCTTAATTATATTTAAATTGGGTAAATTACTAGGCTAAAGTAATTGCTAAATATTTGCTGCATTAAAGTAGATCTACTAGTGCTTTAACATATAAGGGGCAGCTTTATCCTCTTATATAATTATATCTAGGCGATTAATCTAGCACTTAATTGCGAATAGAATAAGTTTTAGAAGAAGGATATTTATAAAATAGCGGTACCAATTAATGCCTCCCTTTTTGCTATTACGCTAAAAAGCACCGGTATCCTTAGTAAGGCGGAATAATAGCTTCCTTCCTAGCTTATTTTTAAGGCCTAGTTAACTTATACTAGTAGTAAGCGCCCACGCCTAACAAAGCTCTGGCTTAATTACGTCATTAATTTTCTAAAGGTCCTTTTTTACCGCCTTCTTTTCCACTTTAATCTCCTTCTTTTGGATATAGTAAGGACCCTTCTAATTATATAAGAAGCAGCCCCAGAACATAAACTTGGAGGCCTTTTACTAGCAAGGTCGAATAGACTGTTTATTAACTTTTTATTTAGCTAAACGCTAAAGCTTATACCTACCTCCCCTATAGCCCAAAATAACGCCTATCTCGTTGCTCTAAATCACGGCCTTCTAATCCTTAATTATCTAATTTTAATACTGTAAAGCGAATGTAAGGGTACTTTTGGACCCTTACTCGGCTGCATTGCCTAGGAGCTCTAAGGGGTAGCTAAGGCCTAGCCGAAGGCTAGGCTTGGCACCTCCTTATAAGCTCCTTAGGCTTACAGCCCTTTCCCTCCTTATCGGTTCGTCTCTGTACTAGGCTATTGCCTACCCTCATTACCATATCGTCCTCTTCCATCGACTCTCCTTGTGACTCATGCTCGGCTTGCCTGCTCCCTACCGTACACCCTGGCAATACTGCCTTACAGCGAACTAATAGCGAGCTTCCATTATAGCCGGTATAAGGCCGGGCTTTTATATAGGCTTAGTCTTGCAATATTTATAACGTTAAAGGACTCGCCAGATTGTTTAGGTAGAGTAGCCGCATTTAGCAGCAATATAGGCGCAGGACTTCTCTCTGCTATATTAATCGGAGGTAACCTTCTTAAGGATTTGCTGCTTAAATTCGCGCGTATATTTGGTTTTTCTGCTAGGATAAGGAGCGTCAACAACGTAGCCGTTAATTATAAGGGGATTTGTAATAGGATTCCAGCTGTAATTAAGGGCTTTTTTAATCAAATACTAAAGGGATCGACGCTTAATTCTTATAATATTTTTGATTTGATTTAAGGTAGCTCCCATGGCCTTTATAGCCAGGGCCTAGGTCCTGGTCGCAATCTCATAGAAGACCATAGTTAGTTTAACAATCTTAAAACTTAGGAAGAGTCATAGGTTATCGTTTATACGATTATGCGATTTTAGTAGCGCTAGTGTCGGTGTAATAAAGGAGTTAAGGGTACAGATAAATTCTGCCGGTTCTATTTTGGGGCGGTCAGAGGGCAGTAAGTCAATTTTCCTAATTAGGAAGGTGCAAATTTAGATGTTAGCGACCTCCGTAAGATATTCGAATATATCCACGGCTTGGCTGCAGGTGGCGCCATGACAAGGTGTGTTAGGGTCACGTGCGGCTCAGCGACTCAGCGGGTGCTCAGCCGGGCCATCAATACTAGTAAATCAACGCTTGTTACCACACTTGGGATGGCGTCACCGAAAAAGCAAAGGCGCCACGTATAAATCGCTATGTGAAGCACCTAATACATATATATCCGAAAGACTGTAACCGCTGCTATGGCGAATGGCAAACAGCAGAACGCCGTCCCCTCGCCCCGAATCCACCAGCTAAGTATCCAGAAAGTTTTCGACGGTTTGTCGCAGAACGAAAGGCTTTATGCTCATCATATGTCGCGGTACGAGATGCTTTCGTTTGTTCAACACTGATTGAATCCCGATTTCCCTGACTCTTCCCAGGGCCGCTTGGCATGGCACGAGGATCATACTCCGGCAGGTTTCTCCAGAATCACTAGGCATATATGACTTTATTATGGAGCTCTACACTTGCTGTGCGGGGGACTGGAAAAGTGTGGCTAATGAAGTTCAAATAACGTCAAATGAGCTCTACGCCTTCCTCGAATATGCTGCCACATTTTTATCTAATATTGGGAATTATTACGTCCGTATATTAAGGTCTCGGCTTCACTATAGACAGGTTAGACTGATGTTTCACAGGGCTCTGGCGACCAAAAATTTGTTCCTAACTTGAACATAGAATCTTTGAAGAAGCTAGCTACCAAATCCCCCAAACTGAAGGCGCTTTACGATGAAATTGCTGAACCAATGTTGTCCACTCCACCGTTCAGCCTGGGCTACCCCGGAGATCTTGCGCAAAGTGCCTACTACCCCGGCCCTTGCATCATTAGCAAAGATGAGATTGCCCTCGTATCCCAGGCATTAGAAGGGCGCTTGGTATTCCCAGAGAACACACGTATTCGAAGGGTGGAATCAGCCGGAACGACCTTCGAGGTCCTCCAAGCCTCGGTTGAGAAAGATGAGATCTCTCAAGAATTTCCTTTGCCAGATTCCAAAGGTATTGTGCGGATGCACCGCGGAGATCATTCCCAAGAGCTGGCACGGATCTGCTCCTCTCTTGCTGCAGCATCAAATTATGCGGCGAATGAAACTCAAAGAGAGTTCCTTGCTCAGTACATCGAAAGCTTCCAAACCGGAAGCTTGCATGCCTATCGTGACTCGCAACGCACCTGGATTAGGGATAAGGCACCACGGGTTGAGAACATTTTCGGCTTTGTAGAGCCCTACAGAGATCCGCATGGTACTAGAGCGGAGTTCGAGGGCTTGGTTGCCATATCAGACACCGAGGAGACAAAAGCTTTGACGAAATTGGTAGAAAACTCTGCAACCTTCATTAAAAAGCTCCCATGGGCGGAAGGTACTAAGGAGAATGATGAGAAAGGGCCCTTTGAAAAGGCGCTGTTTGAGCCTCCTGACTTCGCGAGTATCCATAGTACGTATGATCCCGTGCGATTTGATTTTTCGGCTGATTAGAATAAAGCGTTGGCGTATTGCTCTAGTATCATCTTTCCGGGCATTAATCTGCCAAATGTGGGCATTCATCATCCAGCAAATCAAGGTAATATAATTGACTTAATAATAGTACAACGACATCCGCCAAGAATGCGGCTTCAAAAACGTAATAATCTCCAATCGCATGAGCGCCGAAAGCAAAAAAGGAGATGTTTGTCCATTCATTGACGAGTCTGAAGCCGAAACCTTCCAAAAACACAAGTACCCTGCCTACTACTGGTGGGTTGTCCTCCATGAGCTCTTAGGTCATGGCACCGGTAAAATGATGGTTCAAGAGAGTGAGCACAAGTACAACTTCGACATCAGTAACCCTCCTATTAATCCCCTCACGGGGGAACCCATCAAGTCATACTATGCACCTGGACAGACTTGGACTGGTCAATTTGGAGATCTAGCAACTACTGTTGACGAGTGCAGGGCCGAGCTCGTAGGCGCGTATTTGATGGATGATGAAGACTTGCTCGAGCTGTTTGGATACACCGACGGTTCGGATATTACTGCCGAAGACCGTGAGTCCTTCAGGACCCCTTAGTAATGAGACTCCGTTGTACTAAGCCAAAGTCAGTCACATATAATGTGTATCTCCAATTGGGAGTAGACGGACTTCGAGGGTTGCAGAACTTCAATATCGACGACGGCGTGAGACCCCCGTTTCACCACTTGTTGAGATGCAGAGACTAACATTTCACGGCCATAGAAATGGGGACAAGCACATAGCAGGGTTTGTGGCCACGTCGTGTGGTGCGTTGTAGCCTTGATTTTAGAGAGCTGACTAAGGTCAATAGGCACACTTTGCAATGCTCAAGTGCCTTCTCACAGATGGCGGCGGTTTCATGTAGGCACACTTTGCAATGCTCAAGTGCCTTCTCACAGATGGCGGCGGTTTCATGACCATCGAATGCAGCCCTTCCGAACAGAGACTTCTCGTGCGCGTCGACCGTTCCAAGGTGGTCACTCATGGGAAGCCAGCACTAGGCAGTATGCTCCTGAGGTTACACATGTATCGATGCACCGCTGATGTCACTGAATGTCGGAAATATTATGAAGAGCTATCAAGAGTAGATGGCGAATATCTTGAGTGGCGGAAGATTGTTCTTGCCAAGAACCAGCCGAAGTGGGTGTTCGTTCAGGCTAACACATTCCTTGATGGAGACGAAGTAACCCTAAAAGAGTATGAGCCAACCATTGAAGGTGTGGTCCAAAGTTGGGCAGAGCGAGAGGTCTGATGAGGACATCGCTATTATGAATTTATGCCTGTTGAGCGATTTGAACAATCTGCAGTACGACCTGAAGAAACGCTAGAATGATGCCCAAGCCACCAATGATGATCACAGCCCAGAAAGTGAGCCATGACGCCGAGTCACGCTTGTCCTGCCAGAGCGCCCTCCAGGTCCGCGGCTTTTTGTTTTCCAAATGGCGGTGCAAAATAGCGAGTTTGCTCCTGAGAATGGGGAAGTCACAAGAGAGGTCATAGCTCTCTCGCTCGGGAACCACCACGGCTGCTTGATAGTGTTTCCGACCGCAAAGCAGCGTGAGAAGATTGTCTCTGCCTTCTTCCGGGATGCCTTCAAATGGTCTGAGCCTCCGGAATAGTTTACGCGCGGCCTTTTTCTGTCCGAATAAGAGGCGGTAGGAGAGAATTGTCTCATGCAGCATCTGGGTGACCTCATCCGTTGTTGCCCATTGCCTTGCGCCGGCGTATGGAGCTGCACATGCGTGGATGACGCTCCTACCAGGAGATGAGTGTTCCCCAGGCGGTAAATTCGCTGCACAGAACGATGGGTATCGGAAGAGAAAGAGTGTGCTTGAGTGCGGATCAAACTCCAAATGGCAGGCCAGGCTGTCCACCCACTCAATGTTGATTCCCGCAATAGAAGTGAGAAGGTGAGCATTGAATGATGCCGCCGCGGCGGTCTTCACCTCATTAAACGCCATCTTATCCTCTGAAGACTGGGGTGCGTTGAAATTACGCGGAGGCAGCAGCACCCCAAATCCCAAAAGAAATTCGTGCATGCGCTTTTTGCAGGTTGAGAGACTTTGCTTTGGGCACAGGTAAGCCTGACCTTGATGGGTACCCATGTCACTCCCAATAGCAAACTGTGTAGAAGGACAAGAGTGCATATCGGGCCGGTATAACATAGTCTGCCAACCTATTATGGCAAATACGAGGTTCTTAGTAATGATAAGAGCTTCGGGTTTGTTTGCTGAATGTAACATATTGCCTTCAACTAGGTGTGCGCTGAGCTCGTCAATACTGACTGAGTCATTTGTTGTTATGTATCGTGAAATCTCTTGCCCAAGGACAGCAATTGAGTTTGTCCATTGTTCATTCGACTTAGGAGTGTAACCTGGTAGGACCGAGAACAGCTCCGTGGGTTGTTTCCGAACTTGGTAGCGAACCCACCAGTCATACCATTGTACGTGAAGGAAATCGCCGGCGGCTGGCCAATCATGCCAGGAGCAGGGTGAAATGGAGGTTGAGTCGAGGATCCTGAGTGTAGAAGCAGCGCTCAGGTCTAGAATTCAGTTAGCATTAATCTCGCAATATCGTGGGCTTGAGAGTGGAGTATCCGGCCTGTACGAGAGCCTTGACGAAGAACAGGCGCACGATATACATACTAGTAGCTCTTCGTTCGCTCTCCATAAACGGACTAGATGTAACTACGACGTTGAGGCAGAGTCTGTAGGGAAGGATTTTGTCCTGGCCGGGCTTCGTTCAAATCATTTACGCAGTAGTGATACTGACGACAACATGATCCAGGCGAAGGACATGTTTTGTATCAAAGGGCAGTGCACTCGCACGACCCGAAGCTCGAGGCAGGTTTCAACGTAGCGTCTGGAGCTCCCAGCAGCTCGCGGTTCAGCATCCTGGTTGATTCACGAGGTCAAGGGCGCTTGGATAGGGGCCTCGGTTTATATCCAGTTGGGGTTGTGCAACGGCCAAGCCCTGCTCCATTCCCTAACTTGCCTGTCCTGTGCGTTCCCGCTTCCGTGCCGCCCCCAGCTAAGTAGTCGATTCAAAGCACTGAAGCGTGTTACAGAAATGTCGACCCCAGCGATTCGAAGCACATTGCGACATCACACAGGGAGGGACACCGTTCGTCTACCTGAAGGCCCCCATCTCTTCGGTTTGCGCGTTCTAAATTTATCCTAGAACCGTGCCGCATCGGCTGCGCCGCAAAAGGTAGGTTATAATGCGGGGGCAAACCTTGCCCGCGAGACTCTTTACCTATCTACTTCACCGAAATGACGAAAGGCGATCCTAAGTGCGTTGATCAAATTGTCAAAGAGAAATTCTCTATTTGCTAATGGATAATAGGGGGAGAAGGGCAGCTAGCCCACTATGGCACAAAGCCCTAGAGCGCTATCGAGAGGAGCTTGAAGAGAATGACGACTACCAGGATATCATTGAGGTAGAGTCTCTTGAGGACCTGCTCAATCACGCCAAAACCATCGAGTCTCTTCTCCCTCAGGAAAGGACGGCTCTGAATTCGATGAATCGACTTGGTCCAAAGTTAAAATTCGTGGACGATTTCTCGGCCATTATTGCTCTCTATTTCGGAGCAGATGCCAAGCTCACAGCACTAGTCTGGGGCAGCATTCGGCTTATGCTGACTCTTGCATCCTCCGCTGGAGACACACTCCAAGATGTCCTAGATATGCTCGAAGAGCTCAGCCTTACGCTACCAAGGTTCAAAACATATGAGAATACCCTTCCAATGAACAGAGCTCTTGAAGCCGCTCTCCTCGACGTGTACACAGAAGTGATATGCTTTTATGCTCGTGCTATACACTTCTTCCGCGCTCATCCTCATGTCCTATTACGCCGAGGGGCCTGGGAAGAATTCCGCAAAGATTTTGGCCAGACGGTTCGTCGTATTAAACGAATGTCCTCCACAGTCGAGGGCGAAGCCGACCTTGCCCGGATGAGGATCGATGAGGTCAAATATAAAGAAGTCTTGGATGTCATGGAGGCGCTCAAGAAAAGTAAGATTCAGGATGATGAGGCGATCAAATGCCATCATATTCCGTTTGAACTTAACCCGAGATTCTGGGGTCGTGAGAAGGCCTTACAAGCCATCAAAGAAGCTCTGGACCGTGAAGAGAGCTTTGGATCCCTAAAAGCGTTTGCTCTCTATGGCATGGGCGGCGTCGGAAAAACTCAGATTGCATTACAGTATGCCAATCGAAATCGTGACCAGTACGATGTAATCTTATGGGTTGCCGCCGACAACACTATCAGCATGGGGCAAAGTTTTCGAGATATTGCGCGCAATCTAGGACTTGTCAAGAGTGACGAAGAAATCCAGGATGCTGTTGCCGCAATTCTGAAGGTCAAGAGTTGGTTTACAGAAACTCGTAAGTTACAATATTGGTTACTAATACTGTTTAATTCATGTCTTGTCCATGAAACCATTCTTCGCTAGGATTGGGGATTGTTTAAGATGTTCGAACATTAACATTTTAAGGTTCCTCCTGGCTGCTGATCTTCGACAACGCCGACAATCTCGAAATCCTTCGTGCTGCATGGCCCGTAAATGCTCATGGATCAGTCCTAATCACAACACGTGATTTTAATGCTTCTCATACTCTAGCTCCCGCTGGATTTCATGTGCAGCCTTTTGATGATGATACTGGATCTGACGTACTACTCCACATGGTCGGGCTGGACAGTAAACTGCCATCAAACCAGGAGAAAGCGAAGGGAATCACGCGTGCTCTAGGGGGCCTCCCTCTTGCTCTCAATCAAATAGGCGGGTTTATATCTCAGCGAAAACTTCCTTTACAAGATTTTCTTCCGCTCTATGAGCGCAATTCGGCCAAGATTGACTCCAGGAAGACAGGCCTCGGCGAATATGACCACACGCTAAGCACTGTATGGGAAATGTCATTAAGCAAGCTCTCTGGTAATCCTTGCAGGCTGCTTAACCTATTAGTATTCTTTGAGCCAGACTCTATCCACGAACTAGTTCTGACCGAAGGATCGAAGCTCCTAGACGACGAGGAATTCGAGTTTATGCATGATGAAATGGAGTAAGCTATGTTCTTCCTAGACAAATTTCCCCAGAGAGCTAATACAACTAGTCTTGGTGATGCGGAAGAGGTTCTTCTCCAGGCCGCTTTGATAGACAAAAGCATTGAAGATGCCATCCTATCAATCCACCGACTTATCCAAGCAGCCCTCATACGTAGGCTCAACAAAGATGATCAAAGCAAGTATTTCGACGTTGTCGTTCGTATCCTAAGCTGGGGGTTTCCAGATACTTGGAGTGAAGACATCGGACACCAGTTCCAATTTTGGAAGAAATGCGAGAAATGCCTTCCTCACGTCGATCACCTGGTCAAACAAGCAAAGCGACACAGAATCCGATCCCAGAATGTGCAGCTTTATGGAGAGCTTCTCCTACGATGCAGCTGGTAAATGGGAACCGCACGGAGTATTGCCTCATCCAAATCGCTGACAACAACAGGTATCTCTATGAACGGGAATGGTACGACGTGGCAAGAAATCTCGTGGATGTAGCTCTTGAAGCGTTTGAAGACAAAGCAACTCTCGCATTTGCCAGTGCGACTGATCTCTCTGGCCTGATCGACCTGGACATGAATAATCCGGCTAAGGCTTTGATACCATTCGACAGCGCGCTCAGTGTCCGTCAAGGAAGGCTGAGCCCTGACGACCCACTTATCGCCTCCAGCCTCAATAACATAGCATTAGCCTACACGGAGATGGAAGAGCTAGACAAAGCTTATGCCACCCATCAAAGAGCGATCGATATCCGTCTCCGTACGCAGAGCGATCGCATCGGGAATTCTTACAGCAACATGTCCAGTCTACTTCTGCGAATGGGAAAGCCAGAAGAAGCGGAAGAGATGCTAAAACGATGCCCCTCGCTCAAGAACTTTACGGATGAGACGTTTCTGCAGACCGGAAACCCTCGATTTTCTGGTGATATGGTCTTGCTATCCCGTATCCGCCTCAGCCAAGGTTGTCTTGATGATGCTATGCGCCTAGCCTCCAAGGCGCTCACATTCCGCCAGAACTTACTCGGCAATCGCTTAAAGACGTGTGATTCCTTGTACGATGTGGCAGGCCTACTATACCGGCAGGGAAACTTTGCTTCCGCTATGTAAGTCAATCAGAACTCCTATCGATGCTCTGCAAACATAGGTGGCTTACTTCAAATAGTGAACTCCTCACGCAACTGGTTGCAATTTCCGAAACATTGAATGAGGGAGAGGGACAGCTCGCACGAGCCAAGTACAGGCTCGCTATTCTTTATTCCGAGAAAGGGATGGCAGCAGAGAGCGAAAGCTGCAAAGCACAAGCTATAGAGCTGAGGGGAAAGTTACGACCAGAAGCTAAGGATGCACCATTTGAAGAAAAAGAGTTTATGAAATTGTGTCTTTGGATGTTGTGGTAAAAATCTATTATTAAGACTACTAACTCATTTCGAGTTCCAATTGTTGTGCGGACGGAGCTAAGACGGGGAAGAACAGATCGAGGCTTTTAAGAAGCAGGCCGTGCCTAGTTAGATCATGAATGACTTCTGATACTGTTAGATGCAATACCAAAAAACCCTGATATGAAGAAGAAAAAAAGTAGTTCATCAACTTCATACATGGTAATTAGGTTGGCCCCAAACACTCCAGCTGAAGAATATTCGTTTAAAATACCACGGTTTACGAGAGATTCGTGAAACTATTAATGCTCCCATCTAATCACTAAGGTTGCGTCCGTGTTTCCACATTATTGCACCAGATAATATTTCGGAAACTCGCCTTCCGTATATTCGGTTGTACCAGCATCATAACTCAGATGCTCAAGAATGAGAATGCCATTGAAAATGATTACGCCGAGCGACGTAACTGGGCCTCGTAATCTTACAAGAAATGAGCGGCTTGCATTTCCATCCTTGGAAGCCACCATAATTGGTAAACTGCACAACCCCAACTAGTCATTCATGGACACGATTACAATGTCTGAATAGAGCTTCAACGTCTATAGCCGCATCAAATTCCATTACAGCATGCTTTCCTCTTCAAAGCCCTTCAGATAAAGAGAAACATATACTTCCAGTCGTCTTTTCAGTTTAAGTTTTGAACGTTTGGCACATAATTAGTCTAAATCCAATAATATTGTCGCAGCCAACTCTGAGTGTGAGTCAACACAGCCGGAACAATCATGAGAAAGACAGTGACGAGGCCAGCCATGCCAATTGAAATGACTCGAATCACAAAACTAACCCATCCGACCATTCGCACGGCGTAAGAGCCACGGATTCTGCACCTGAGGCTTCTCTACAAGGCATACTTTAACAAGGCTTAACGGCGCGGCCATAGTTATAAATCTCGCATTGCTCAAGATAACAAGTAGCTTGTCTTCTGCAGTGATGGCAATAATCAGTTAGTTACGATTATGTTGTATTATGTAGGAACATAACCAACCTAATCATAATCGCACCTACTAGTTATGTTACGTAGATATAACTATATAATCAACTGCGGAAATAGCGGGAATAAAAAGAGGGAGAGTTACAGCTCTAGGGGGGAGCTCCGGGTAAACTCTGGGGCAAGTATATTATCTACACGTGATAACTCACGTGTAGATAACATCACGTGGAGGCCCGTGCCTGAAAGACGTAATCAATATAACTATATAATCAAATCAGAATCACTTTCTTTGATTATATAATAATCGGAATCATGGGGCTGATTATGGTTATATAGTTATTGCCATCACTGGTCTTCTGTAAAGCTTTCTGTATCCGTCTCTTAGCTTCTCTCCGCAGCACTGTCAAGCGCGTCTCTGTTTTGCTTTAATTATGGAGTGAGTGCGTACAAGGACAGAAACCACCTTAGATACTGCATTTGCGAGTCTCCGCCAGTCGCCCTGTGTCGACCCCAACTGGGCACCAAAAGAACCGGCCCTATTGGCAGCGCCAATTAGGACAATATATAGCCTCAAGTTCCGGCTGACACCCTACAATATTGTTAATATCACGATGCCGCCATTGCCGAAGATTCCAATAAAGCCGCAATTAACGTGTCCCAATGACGCTGCGACCGTTTACAGACTTCGCGTGGACAGACTAGTTTACCCTGCTATTACTTTTTGGGAGGTTCTAGGCGAGACGCTAGCGCTCGAATTAGCCCGCCAAGTCGGTCGTCGTGATGCCAGCCGTGGTATTGTAGGGCGCAAAGCCTGGCTTCGCGTCCGGGGCCTGGTAGCTGGCGAAACGAAGGCGCTGAGGGGGGTACGTCAAAATGTTTTCAGGCTAGGCGTTAGACAATGACTCTTACACCGTCTCTTTGCATCTCGTTGTAAGTGGGTGTTAGATCGCGTTAGTTAAACGGTGCGAATTTCTACCTTATCTCTCTAGGACTATACCTTAAGAAGGTAGAAATGCGCCGAAGTGACGGCGCTCATCAATAGGTGGGAACCTGCACCGTTTGATCGGTAAGATCAATATGCAAAGAGACGGTGTACATGCAAGACATAGGCCATGCTAGAGGTTCCGCAAGGACTTTCCTAATTAATGCCTAGCGTTTCTTCGCAGCCTTGCTTGTCTTAATTTCAGTTTAGCTCTATATTCACGTTAGGAATTGCTGGAAGGAAATAGTAACTGAGCACGCAGTCTTACAAACATATTGAACAAACTCAATTTCTACCTTTGGATCAGAGCCGTAGTCGATTTTTGCTGAGATGTACCAATGGTAGAAAATGCATTGTCCCTAAAGGAACAACAAGATACCACAATCGTAATGCCTTTCTGGTACGAGGTACGGTAAGAATACCTGGCGCTTCGACTTCACGGTTTTACCACTGGACCATTAATCCGTTTTTGAGTGACGGATCTTACCCCTCGCCTTGCTGGAATAGCTTTCTCCCATCACTCTCCTTTCTAGCTGTTCCTCTAGTTCCTCCCTTATACGCTTCGCGTAAGGTAATTCAAGGCCAATGCTCAGGTGAGTGGGGAGATCTTTGAGGCCCTTCAACTTGTCCAGGGGCTGCAGAATCTGCTGATAATCAGTGATGTCAGCGGTTAGGTTAGGTTACAAAAATGAGGCCAAAACCGATCCAAAATTCGGATTTAGGCTACTAACCGGTTATGTAACCGGTTAAACCAGATCAACCGGATAAAATATATAGATTTTGGAGTAATATAGTGTATAAAGCGGTAAAGGTGCTTAAGGAAGGTACGGAGGAGTTGTATAAAGTAATGAAATAGTATATAGAGATTCTATAAAGCTTGCAGGACGTCAGCAGTGATATTAGCGATTAATGAGCAAATTAGAACATCGTACTTACTATCGCGAGTCTTGGCACGGTGTTAAACGACAATTAGTCGTTAATTATAAAACAATAAGGGCAGTATATGGGCAGTAATAAGGGTAACGCGATGAGGGCAGTAATAAGGGTAGTAATAATAAAGGCGACGCGTTATGGGCGACGTGATATAGGCGACGCGATNGGGATAANGCGGTTNGGANTAACCACCTTAACTTCATNAACTCNATNAAATTAACTANATNNAATCGATCTGNTNATCTANAAAGCCTCNAACGGATTAACTCGGGCGTTGCTACACGGCAATTTTAAGCCAATAGACGAGGCTTGGCTCCCTTAGGTGACGTTCGCCCTTACCCAAATCCTTACCACTAAGGCCTTACTGGTTCCTGGTTACCTGGTTATCGCTAAAGCTTCAGAACCGATCCAGATTAAGCCAATAAAATCGTCTAACCGGTTAGGCTTTAAATTTTGGTATAACCGAACCGATCCAATAAAGTAACCTAACCAGTGACATCACTGCTGATAATCTCCCCACATATCTACATCTGACTGTTTGTAGGGCAGAACAAGACTGGCCTCCAAGTAAGACCAGTTCCTCTGGTCGTATGTAGAAGGAATTCTGGCTGAAATAGGTGCGTCGGGCTTCCTTCCTTATTTTTTACTAACGGCAAAAGATGCGTGGGCGTCCAGCAGGTACATAGAGCAGAAGACGCAGCATGGAATGTGGAACAACAGCACGCTTCATGACTGTCTAAGCAAGCGCCACAGCCAGCCTTGGCGGAGCACCAGGTATACCTGAACTTGGGATCGTGTTGCGGGAGGTAGTACACAGGATTAGGAAGATTAAGGTAAGAAGACTCCAGAACCTGCAACTGTAATTTATCCGGCAGATCCGTAAATCTAAAGGAAGACCCCGGAAATAATTTAGTCGTCTCTAAGTTAAGGTGGGGGGCTAATTGTTGGAGGTCTGCCTTTGTTGGATCATCCGCAAGCCTGATGGCGCACTCTTTGAGCGGAGGCACCCTCATAAGCGGTTCGACAAGATCGTTTGCTGTCTTGACATCATTTGCGGTCTCAACATCATTTGCGTTGCATACAAAAGTCAGGGTCAACCCAGAAGGTTGCATGTTGAGTGCAAGATGTCTGGCGGCGGACCTCCATTCTTCGATGATCGATCCATCATATCGATTAAGCGGACGGGCACAAAAGACGACTCTCTGACCGCAAGGATGCCAACTCTCACGTGGGCTATGTGGCATATCATCAAGCTAGATCGAAAGGAAAGTTAGATGAGCAATAGCTTTCGGATTCAACTTCTCCAACGCCAGGAGGCCATTGTACAGACTCCTACGAATCATGGGTTTGTTCTTCGAGTAAAATATAGCTAAAACCTTGTCGGAGATAGCACGGGAGACGTATAATAACTGAAGTGGTAGGCTAAGAGGAATACCCAACAGTAGTAAGCTTGTTGGACATAGACAGTGTCCTCATTGTGTATGTGTTTCCAGTAGAAGCACGGATAAGCGTCTTGCTGGCTGATTCAATAACCTATCAGGGAAATAAAGCTGCAGATAGTTTTCTCTGCTTCCGCCTTCGAGATTGAGATTGATGGGGCAGCTGCGGAGAAGACCTGCAAGGTCGTAGATACGGTCTCACGTGGTACGGCAGGTTGAGGAAGGAAAGTCCAGGAGGAGAGTTCGTCTAAACTGAAGTATTCATGAAGACTTTGTTGCTTCATGGTATTGACTTAAGAGTAGAACTAAAATTATGACAACGGATGATGATGTGAGTTACAGCTGAAGGCTGAAGTGGTCCAAGCTTCCTGCAAAGAGTTGAGGCAGAATACTGTCAGTCTTTGGGTTCTTATGGATTCAAAGGACTTTAGCATAGGATGCGTGGGAAATTCAAATAGTTATCCGAAAGAATTGAAGGTATACTTCAGGCCTTTATGGAAGGCTTCCGGATGAAAGCCCACATAAGTGTCTGTTGACCTGAATCGGATTTCCTTACCACCGTCTTACCGTCGTCTTACCGCCTTGCTGCTTACCACCTGTTTCTGTTGCCTGGGCATACCTTATGTATATAGAGAGCCTCTGGAGCCAGCTTCAATCGACAGAGTTCTCATTCTTGATCGTCCTGTTCGATAGTGTCTCCTGTAGAAGCGCCCGGAGTAGTTGTCGATAAGTCACTGCCTACTTGGATTACTCACAATAAAGACATCAAATTATCTAATACCATTACCAACTACTTCGTACAGTATTACTCCCCAAGATCTCAGCAAAAGAGAAGCAAAAGCAAGTCCCCGGGATATATGTGCAAATTGAGGGGGATCGCTCAAAGCCCAGCAAAAGCAGAAGTCCTAGCAGGCCATCATCGACATGTATACGTTAAGGAAAGGAAAAACCGAACAGCCCGCCGCCATTAATTTTTTACCCCTTTGCTCCAATCCTAACACCTCCAAACCCAACACTTAAAGATCGAACAGAAAACTCCTCCCCGAAATAGCAATTAGCAAATTACCCAATCTTTCCTTTCATCCAACCGCTAATAGCTAACTAGTGATGCTGGTGTTGATAATTTTTTACCCTTGCCTCGACACCTCCTCATTCGCTGGTGCACTCCCCACCACAGCCAGCGCTGCCTCGTCAGAAGCATTCTTCTGCTCATGTGCCTTGGTTGCATCAGCAGCTGAGTCATCCACATCCAGGGTTCTCTCCTTCCCCTTCCCTTCAACCGGCTTGACAACCTCAATGCTGACATCCGTGTCTTTCGAAAACACCCGCAAACCGACCACGCACACGGCGTTCCATGGATCGCGTTCGAACTCGTCCTCTTCGTCTTCCTCATCTTTCCTGTCGACAGCCTCGGGGTAGAAGCGGTAGATGCGGGTTGCGTCGTCGTCGGCATCGGCATCGTCGGAGGAGTCCGGGCCGTCGAGCTCGCTGTCCCAGCTGCTATCGTCGCTCACGTCGCTAACGGACAGGCCGCTGCGGCCTAAAATGTGTAACACGTCACTTTCGCCGCCGGTCACGTGGATGCCGGGCCGGATGCCTGGGATGGGGGAAAGAGTGGCACGGCGCGAGGGAGCGGGAGAAGCGTTGCGGGAAGCAGGGCGACGTCCAGGGTTGGGGGAGATGGGGCGCTGGACTTGGGATGGGGTGCCTGGCCTACCGCTTTCCTCGCCGGGGTTGGGATCAGGAGAGTCGGTGTCATTGTAGCCATCACGGCCGTTATAACCGTCCCGTCCATTGTAGCCGTCGCGTCCATTGTAGCCATCCCGCCCATTATACCCGTCGCGGCCGTTGTAGCCATCTCGGCCATTGTAGCCATCGCGCCCCTTGAAACCGCCTTCCGGTCCCTGGTTTTGATTGTATCCGCCGCGGCCTTGGTTGTATCCGCTTCGGCCTTGGTTATATCCACTCCTGCCTGCAAATCCACCTGGGCTTGGCGAGCGTTCGTTAGGCCGGTCGATGGGAATAGTACTTGTGCTGACAGGCTTTTGATGTTGGGCTACGGCCGGGTGAATAGGCCTTGGTCCTTCTTCTCTTGACAGTCGGTCCGAGTGGGTATCGTCATCAACGCTTATACCAAGTCCATTAACGTCCTGAAGCTTCTTTACCAGCTGCTCTGCTGACGTCATCTGGGCATTCGCTCCGTCTTTCTTCGGCTTCTTCTCCGCATGCTTTAGCTCCTTTTTCTCCTGCCGTAGCTTGGCCTTCTTATGAAGCTTCTGGCGGGTTTCGTGGGCTTTCTTCATTTCCGCTTTTTTCCTCTCTTTCTTCTCTTCTTTCTCCCATCGCTGCTTCTCCCTCTCTTGCTGTCTGAACTGTCCCTTTGCATGTGCGAGGTCATAGCTGAGGCCAATCGAGAGTAACTTCTCTCTACGTTTGACACAAGTCTCCCTTATGACTTGCTGTGGTGTTGGATTCGCGTACCTGGTAGCCTTTATCTTGAATAGAACAGTATAGTTGCCGGCTTCGAGATCCAATTCGCAGCTAACGGACCGCTTCATGTAGTAAGTGCCGTTGCTTCGGACGATGTATTCGTCTTCGTCGTCCTTGTGGAGGCGGAATTGGAGATGAAATTCATACTCACCCTCAAGGCCCTGGTAGTAGCGGTCATCGAGCTGCGAAAGGACGATGACGACAGCACTTGGCTTCGAAAGAGTTATCTTGAACTTGGTGTCTAGATAGTCAACAGACCAAGGCACATTGACGCTAGTCCATTGCTGAGAAACGGTCCATTCCGGGCCAAAGAGCCTTGTCCTGTCAAAATGTTGATAGTTTCTGAGAAGATCTTTATATGAAATCCAGAATACCTAAAACAAGTCCGTTAGCGCCTGTCTAAGAGGAGCATCAAATGGAAACTCACTCCATCGTCGCCGAATTTGTGGTTCAACTTTTGCATCCATTCCGGGGTCCATTCCTCAGAGCCGTCGCTCCACGGTCCGTTCCATTCTGTTTTACCCCAGGGGTTCCTGAGCTTTAGTAGCCGCTGGCCGTCAATATCCCTGGCTTCCATGATGGAATATGCGTGCTTCTCTTGGATGCCTTTGCGTTGACCGTAGATACCACCCATCTGCCCGCAGCCGAAGAGAAATGTCTTGTTCACGTTCATGAGCCCCTCATTCCAAAACTTGTCCTTGTCGAGGATATCTGTGGCAAACACTTCCGTAGTAACGCCTCCAGTGAGGTCCTCAATTCCCTCACTATGACTTGTTAGTCATAGCCTACGACACAAACAGTGAGGAGCTTACCCGACAAAGCCGCCATCGATGGCAGAATAGTCACCGTGCGCTTTCGCGTAGGCCTTTTCGAGCAGTGGCAGCCATGTTTCGTTCGGATCGCTGCATTGAGCAAAATAAAGTGCCCTTGAACCCGTTTGCATGACTGTGCGGTATTCCTCCTCCGGACTTTTTCGATTTTGTAACTCCAGCCATTGGTGTCGTCCGAGAGTGGCGTCATCAAAATCTTCTTTGATAAGGTATAGCTTGTCGTCAATGACTTCTGAAATCCATTCTCCATCTGGGAATTGTCAGATCTAGTTCCCAGGTCCTAAAGGTTCCATGTACTAACCTCTGTGGAACACGAAGCCATATACACCCACTTGCTCGTCTTTTTCGACGCAAACTCTCTGAATCAAACCTTCCTTGTTGCTAAGTGTACATAATGCTGACATGAACCAGCAATCGCCATCGTTTCCTTGTCGGACGTCGTTCGCGGTGGCGCCTTCAATAAAAAATTGGGGTTTCTCGAAAATGTCCTGCGGCTTGTTAGCGAGGTGTAACGGCGCACTCGGATATCCCGCGGATTTCACCTCAATTCTCTTCACTGACATGGGCTGGAACTCTGTCTTGCCCTCGTTCAATGCTGTTAAACAATCTTGCGGTATATCTGGGTCTAGCTGCGATCGCTTGAAATCCAACTCGATGTCGAAGTGGGGATCCCTGTATTTCTGGTTGATCCTGCGACACTCCTTCACAATCTTGGCCACCTTTGCCCTGCAAGCGTCGGCAGCTTCCTGGTATGAAGCGACAGCATTCTGTCCGGGTATGGCACCCTTTGGGGCATGTGCGGCGGCTCGTTTGGCGTACAGGTTATCCGGGAGGATGGTGAAGATCTTGCCAGGATGCTTGGTGGTAAACTTGTCCCAGAACTCGTCAATGCTCTTCTGGGGCGGTTGTTTCTTCATTTTGGGTCTGGGTAGTGGTGGACCCTCGTTCACAATGGAGTGTGCTCTCGAGTGTGGTCTGGTGGTGTTGACGACGTCAAGATTCGATATCTGCGAGGCCATTGCGGGTTGACGGGATCGCAGCGAGATAGTTACTGGCGGACCGAAGTACGGGATCGTATAGAGTCTGAGCCGCTGCCATCTAGGGAATCATGAAGGATTATAAATGGTCGATGAGAAGAGAACGAAGGGTGCGGCTGACAAGCTCGCAACAAAAATATGGCTACAGCATTTCGAGTAACGGGTGGGGGCGGTAAAGGCAGCATTAATCGGCGCAGCCGCTTTGAAAGCGTAAGGCGGGTGGGTTCGCATTCGGTGCAAAAGAGGGCTAACCACGGAGAATGCAGCACGGAGGGAGCGAGAATGCATCGAGCACAGGACGCCCTTCCCCGTTTGCGCCAGAAGGCGGACGGATGCCTGTCGTGGCACTTAAGGCAGCGAACCACACGCATGGCATGTACGGGAGCGACTGTAGCTCCATTGGCGTTGTTCATGCATGGCGACGGCCTGCTCGAGGCCAGAATGGATGGCGTCGGATGCATCAGCCAGAGGCCCGTTGGTAAAGAGCCCATGCAGCACCAAGCCCCACCAAGCCACGCTAAGCCCAGCCGCCTGGCCATCTTGACCGCCCTCACCGCCGCGATGCAAGAAACGACGCATGAAACGATGTAAGAAACGACGCAAAGAAACGTACACTTCATCTCTAGGATGACTCTAGTCTCTGCCCTCAACCACGCAAGTGACCCTGCGAAGTGACATCGATGCCTGTGACGCCAGCGACGGCATCATTACCTTTTGGGACGGTGGATGAGCTGGCTTGAGGGCTTGAGGACTCGACCTCCGACGGCTCCACGGCTTGGTGCTCTCACCGGCTTTATTGACAATCCTCGCAAGGAAAAAGGCAAGGTTGACAACCCTTTACCCTTTATCGACGTGGTCTGGAAGAGTCTCCAAACCTGTGAGTCTGCTTCAGAACCGCCTCTGCATGCTACGAGGTGCGTTTGTCGGTTATCAGGTGCACCGATCCCCCTCAGGCAGATACCGCTCTGCAGCTCGAAGAAGCGGCCGTAGTTGAGGGCGTCAGATGGTATGATTTGCCTTCTTTCGAGTCAGGGCGTGGCGGCGGATTGCAAAGCAGGGTTGGGGATTTGCCTGTGAAGTCAACGACCAAAAATCAATTAGGAATCAGTATAGGACGAAAGGAAGCTGGTTGGAGTGTATGCATCTCTGATATCGACCCAGCGAAAATCATGTCTTAGTTGTGCCACTCTCGTGGTATCTGGTGGGCGAATAGTGCCTCAGTATCGGCTGTCCCTGCATATGCATCTGCATCCAGTAAGGCTGACGGCGGAGAAGTATCTTCGCCCTTACCGTGCTCCCTCGATCATGCTCACCTCAGATATGGTGCCAAGGAAGCTGGAAAACCCAACCTCTCATCTATATCACACCTCAATATACTCTTTGCGTGCGTCCGATGGGCCTAACACGTTTGTTACGTCTTCTTTTACCGCTCTTCAGCCCCTGCTACTAGCTTCGCATGCTAGTCGCTCGTTGCGCAGGGCCAGATTAACCAGTCAAGTCATCTTTCTTCTGTTCCACCGATCATGAATACCGTATTACGTGGCTGGCTGAACAATTTGTTTCTGCAAGCTGGACCCTGAACCCTCCCTATAAGCATCTACATTGAATTTCTAGGCACTCCTTGATTTAGTTACGACTGTATCCCTTCACACGCTGGCGTCCACAGCTTGGCGCCAAGCCTATGAACATGAGTATCAACGCCAAGCTCTTAGGCGAACGAGAGCCTATGATTGGCCAATCCCTTGTCGATATGCGTGGACGCAAACCAGCGTGGAAAGGGATATTTTTAAGTTCGCTTCCCAGAATATTAAGATGAACTGCAGACCATATAGGAACTGGATGTCTTTGAGAAGTAACTGATTTGCTGAGTACTTTAAGCCACGGCACTTTAGAAAGCCAGTCAATACACCTTAAATTATCCCCAAATTAGCTGCTTTCTGAATCTTGAGCGTTCCGGTCACCGAAAGCAATTCAAAATCCATCAAGGATCATAGCATACAATATCATGCTATGAGGGGTGAGTAAAGTGCTCCACACGATCCACTGGAAGGCTTGCTGATTGACCATCGTCTCACTGCATAGATACCTCACCGATCCTAATATTTGATAGTTGAATGTATAAGGTTTTTATCCGAAGTTCCCCCGAAGTTCCCCCGATTCCCTATCATTCATTTCGACGTCGAGATATATCAATAGCTCCATTTCCGCCCCCAAACCAGATGCCTTCTCAAGGTCCTCCGTATTGCCATCGTATTCAGAGTCTGAGCTCGGGCAGAACGACGATCTCATCCGGAATTCCTCTGCCGATGACCCTAAGAACGTCCACCGCAAATGCCTAGAACAGTTTCGCCCAGGCATCCGTCTCCCGTCTTGCGATGATGGCTTCTTCACCCCAGTACTCGTATCCTCTCTGAAAACCATCTATAAACGCCCTAACAGCTCCTCCTAACCCTTTGCTAGCGAGCGCAGTCACAAGTGATCTAGGACCAAATAGCCCTCCAAAGGACAGGAGCTCAAACAGGAGCACCAGCACCACAGCACCGGCCAAGACTTTCGCAATGATTCGCAGACGGCCCCGGAGACCCTGAAGAAGGCTCTAAAGACGACTTAGTCGGTCAAGGGGCTCTAGTGGCAACAGAGGAAGCTCCATGTTCATCCCAATTGGTTCGGTATCCGTAAGCAGACTCACAATGGAATTTTCGGGATGGAGAATGGTGTTGCTGGCCTAGTCTTAAACTTTCGGAGATCCAATCTTAGAATCGGTTCGGTTCTCGCGCGGACGACCACGAGGGCGCGGAAAATCTTTGTGTGCGGGAACTTTTGCGGCCATGTTAGCTGTGTTGGCACGTGTTGTGATTGTAGTTGATGTGCGACTTAGGTCGAGGCTTTGGGACCGGTCTGTCAACGTGTCCCCTAGTGTTACTGCCCTGCTCCTGAGCTGCATAGTTCTGGCGGTGTGAACTTGTCAGCTCGATGCCGTGTGAAAAAGATGTGCTGTTGTTTAGGGGAGAGGCCAGGTAAGGGTCTGCTGTTGTTGGGCATATGGAGATCAAGAAATCGACCATTGAAGCCACGTGCCAGTGCCCTGAACACACTGCAAAATCCAGCATGGTCGACTTAACCACGCAAAACCTACGTCGTCTCCATCCATCTCACGCGCTTAGTCACCGCACCCACACCACAACCAAAGCCATCCGCATGCACAGGCACTCACAACTTCGACCTAAGTTTTTGTCGAAGCAAACCCGAGAAAGCACACTAGCTACAGCCATGGGGTATAGAAAAAATGAACAAGGAAAACCACCGCCCCCTACCACCACCCCCTACCCATTACTATCCACCCGCCCATCTACCTCCATCCATCCCCAACCCCCCCCAATCCCAAAATGAGCTCTCTCAGCACCCACGCAGCCGCTGCAGCACGCAATTCAACCCCCTTCCGCATCGCGCCTCCACAGCTAAACCCCACAACACCCATCCCCGCTCCCCAATCAACCAACAACACCGCCCCCTTCCCTCTCCTCTTCCCCCCCTCTACTTCTCCTTCGGCTCGAACGCAGGATCGTCCAGCGGGCCCGAGGTGGCCGACATGCCGGGAGCCGCGGCGGAGGTCGGGGCGGCAGGAGCCGGGTCCGTCGTCTTGGCCCCGATCTCCTCGGACTCGGCGGGCTTGGCGGCTGTGGTGGGCTCGGCTGCCAAGGGGGGTTGGTTAGCGAGGTGGGAGCGGGTGGGAAAAGGGATGGGAGGGACGATGGGGAGGGTGGAGAGGCAAGAGAGCGGATGCACTGGGTAGGGCTGGCGGCTGGCGGCTGGCGGCGAGGCAGGGCGAGAGCAGAGGTTGGAACGCCAGGCAGATCTGAGCTCGGGAGGGAGTGCGGTTCCGAGATGTTTTGTCTCGGTGGACCGCCTGCTCCCTTGCCGGACGCGTGCCTGCCGCCTCCAGTGTGCCTCGGAGCCCTCGTTGTCAGCCTCGTGCCTGGCGTCAGCCATCACCCTTCCCCGTCGAAGCGCCCGCCCGCCCGCCCGCCACGTCCACGTCGCAAAGGGAATCCAACTCACGCTCTATCGCCTGCTTGACCTCCGTCAGCGCCGCTGCCTCCTCAAGCTTAGGCTCGCCCTGGGCCGGTGCGGCCGGCTGGGCCTCTGTAGGTGTCTCGGTGGTGGTCGTGGGCGCTGGTGCTGGTGCTTGCCCAGGGGCCGGAGCCGGCGGGTTGGCTTCAATCGGGGTGGCCTCGGGCGCCTCGGTGGTTGTGGCGGTGGCGGCGGGTTGTTGCTGTTGTTGTTGTTGCTGCTGCTTGTTCTTCCTGCGCTTGAACATGCCTTTGAAGGCCTTCTTGACCTGGGCGAGCGCGTCGGGTGCTGCGCGACGCTGGTTAGCTGGATTACCGATTTTGGTAGTGCAGGTGCATGGTAGAGAGTGCTATAGAGTGTTTGCTGGGCCATAGAAGCATTGTGGATGGTGTTAGGTTGATGGGTGAAAGTGAGGCTGAGGAAGCTATGGGCGAGGAAGAGCTTCGTGTAGGGAGCTACTTACGAACTCCAGGCATGACGTTGGATCGATGAGATTGGTTAAGCTTCAATGGTAGATAGATATAGCTTCAGACAGGAGCTCAGGCACGTCGAACAGGTTGCAGTTGCAAAATGAACGAGCAGAAGAGATGTCGTGATGCTAAAGAGCAGCGGCGGCGGCGAGGTAGTTATTGCTGTTAGGAGCAAGAGCTAGGGATGACGGCCAAAAAGGAAAGACACGCCCACCGCCGAACCACTAGAGCTAGTCACCCCCAGATTTCCGCTAAACATACGGCCAAGATCGTCGGTGCTATTTATAACCAGCAACTATCATTCGAGGAGTAGAAGTCCAGTTTCACCTTCGTGTTGCATAAGTTAACCGTTGGAATTTTCTGGAGACGTCCTTGGGTTCCCGCCCATGTACACAGCCATCGCTTACAACCTCTCGTGCTCCAGCCTACACCTACATCAAACAAAGTGATACGTCCCAATAAAAGGTCTCCCTCCGTGGGGTCCTTGTCAACTATTTGTTACTCGTTGGGGGAAAATCCCAATGCTTTCCCAAATACATCAATCCAGGACTCCGCCACAATGCATAACATTCTCAGCGTCAATGCACGTGTTACACTACTTGTCATCCACTTGAAACTAAAAGTGGCCATAGTACAGGCCACACTACATCAATTCTACGGATGCCCCTGGCCAGCCCAGGGCGCCCCAGCCGGTGGCATCGCGGTTTGCGGTGCGGAATAATTCTCGGATCCTTCCGGCTTCGCCCACGGCGCAGCTGTTGCGCTACCAGAAGAAGGCTGCGATACGGCAGTAGATGCAGCCCAAGGTGCTCTTGTAGGTTGGTTGGGATCACTTGGAACAGGGACAGGTCCCCGGGTAGGTTGGCGTGATGCCCACGGTGCCGCTGTTCCCCCCAAAGAAGCCATCTTCCCAGGCCCATTACTCCAAGGTGCCCGAGTTCCTTCTTGCATTAAATCCCTCAAAGGAACGCTCCTGCTTTGCGGAGGAGATATTGGTATTGATGGCTGGCTAGATGTATAAACCGACGCAATTACGGGGACCGCTGCTGGGTCTTTCTCCCAACAAAAGAGAGATCCGAAGGGGAAGTGTTGCACTACCGGGAATTTGGATAGTACCTCTGCATTGTACATCTTCAACATTCCCTGAAAAGTTGCTGTCAGGAGAATTTTTCAATAATGCCCAATATACTCGTCTTACCTTATTGATCTTCGCCCAACCAGCCTTTACTCCAGAGATGTCAAAAAGGATGGGGCTATGCTCCCAGAAGGGACCCCTCTTGACGTCGTAAATGAAACCTACCGCGCTGAAATACATGTTTTTCTTCCTTTCTCGCTCCACCACCGCGGCTTTGGCTACGTCTGGCGGCTTTGGAGCGTCAAGCAAAGATCCTTCGGCGGCAACATCTGCAGGAGTGCTGATTGCGGGGGAGAGCTGTGCAGACCCAAATATGTAAGGGAGAAACGAGTGGTCGTCTAAGCCCCATACACCATGAGACCCTGCTGGTTCGAGAGTGTAGGTCAAAATTAAGCGCCGAATAAGCTGTAAATAGCTGCCACAAAGTTAAAAATGCTTTAGAACATGCATCAGTGCGCAAGACTTACGGTTCAATAATACCGAGCACAATTGCCCTCTCTTCCACTCCGGGCTCGGCATTTGGAAACGCCCCAAGTTTCCATAAACAACCTAAAAATGCCAGAAAACTCAATTCGTGCCCGGTTCCATAATCCAGCCTTTGAGAACTACCAAAGCTCCCAAGTAGATACGCTTGTAGTTCATCTTTGGCCAATGCTCCTTGGTCGGTATGTTCACCTAACGTAAGAACTTCAAGGGGCAAGTACTCGTCCATTAAGCTAGGAAGCCTATCTTTGACAATATTATACCATTTCCTGAAGCTGATATTGCCAAACCTGCGCGGTCCTGTGTCCGGAGGGGCTTCATCGATGAAAGAACCCAGCCTATCCAGAAGCTGGCGGAGCTTCTGAACTATTGATGATAATGGTACATCGGAATCTTCAAGCTCCCAAGCCTTGACAGAATAAGACCGCGATTCTCCCTCTTTTACAACTTTTCGAGGGAACATAGATGCATTTAGTTGAAAGAGAAATGTCATAATGTCGTTATATGCCTTTGTCGCAAGGAAGAATGAAACATCATCTCCATCATGTATTCGCTTCACCGGCAGAGCAAAGTTGTGCTCTAATTTGCGATCTAAAATGTCCAGAGGCTGGTGGGGTATCCTTGTGCCGGCCATGGTGTCTGCAGGTGGCGCCTGATAGACCTTCAAAGAACTGAAGGAGCCCTACCAGTAATTTTGCCAAGAAGCGTGACAGCGCGTTGGCCCTCGCGACGACCCCAACCGCCCCCACCTCTCATTCCCACCATCACCTCCGTACTACCGTGTCTATTATACGAATGTATTCGCTCAACCTATAGACTGCTCTAATATACCCAGTTTCGATATGGCCAAATTGTCCGCTTTCTCAGATGAGCTGCCCTCCTCAACCAGGTCCCACAGTGAAGAGTATAATGGAGAGAATAACCCTCAAGGCGAGGAACCCTGGGACCTATTCTTAGGTAGTAAATTTCATAATCCTCCAGTGGGTATCTTACTCCACAGTCCTTTAACGAGCTTGCCCTAACCCTAACCCTAGAATCTTTAGACGACAATTTATTCTCTCCTACTCCGAGCGAGAGTCCGAGCGAGAGTAAAGATTCTCAACAGGAACTTGTCTCCACACAATTGATTCTAGAAACAAGTACGAGAGCAGCATTCTCCTCTATTCTCACACCTCTAAACAAGCTGCAGGGCTTGCAACCGCCGCCGAGTTCTCGAACCTCTTAAATTCCTCTCGTGCCATTAGCACATCACCCCCGCCCACACATACCAGCCATCGTCTTCCCATAAGAGCGGGCGAAGCTGCAGCTGCCCCCACTGCGTCTACAGGCAAGCTAAGGCCTGTCACTCGGCCAGGCTCGAATCCTCAGAGCTCCGGTAAACTACGGAAACCTACCAAGACTCCCGAGAATCTCACAAAATATCCACAACGGAGGCGAGATGAGTATGACCTCCCTAGCTCAAGTCAACCAACGCCACGCAAGGCCAATACTACCCGAGAGGGTAGAGATGGACAAGGCACAAGTAGGCGCGGTAAGACTGCTGGGAATGCAACCCCTGATCTAAATCGTGATGAACCGCAGCCATCGGCTTTCCCTACAGTCCGTCGGACTTCTAAGAGCACTGAACAGGATGATTTCGAGATTAGATCAAGCCCACCCTCAAGTAGCCACCGACGAAAAAGCAGTCGCCTTAGTGGAGGAAGCCCCATGACCGAGCTAGGGACAACCGAACAGAACAAATCCGTTGAGGTGGTGGTTAAGCACAAGAAAAGGAAGTCTAACGACGACATCAAGGAAATCGAAGTCGCGCAGCGCCAACCTCCCAAACGTGGGCGACCTTCCCGTTTGGAAAAGGCTCGGGAACCTGCGAAAGCCTCCAATGGAACGAAGTCTAGCTCCAAACAAGGACCGGCCATGGAGGCTTCCAATCCTCCCAATCACCCTGCTAAACGCGGTAGACCTCGTCTCACGGATAGCAACACGCGTTCGGCAGATCCTGCTGAATACGTGCAAGATAACGATGAAAAGGCCAACAAAGCAAATCCTGCCAAGCGTGGGAGGCCTCGTGCCTTACAAAAGTCCGACATACCCGCGGCATCTTCAAGGGAGACTAGAAGCATCAGAGCCACTGCTAGCCAAGGAAGTAAATCAAATAAAGCTGTGCTTGCAACACAAACCCGAGCACAGTCAGCAAATAGAGCTCGAGAAAAAAAGGGGCTCGGGAAACAGACCAAACCTCAGGCCACACATAGTACTCGAGGAAACAGAAGGGCAGGGGAACAACTAGCCCAAGATATGGAGGAAGAGGAAGAGGGGGAAGTGGAATCCGATGCGTCAGTGGAGGAAAGCACAGCTGGTGGCCATCAGCAACCATCCAATAATATTGCACGGCAGATACGGAGCGGACCAAGACGAGCGCAAGGCTTAAAAGGCGAAGCAAGTGGCCGCTTGAAAAGCAAGCCTTCACACCTAGTCAAAAAGATTACCAGTCAAGTATCCCACGATCCCATTGAGGATGAGGAAGAGGACGAGAGTGAGAGTCAAGATGAAGAATACGTAGAACAAATGGCAGTCCAAGATGATCAGGTTGGCCTGTCAAGCTGCAACGAGGATACGACGGAAGAGTTGTACGGACAAATGCCTACGCTACAAAAGGTGGCTAAAACCATCGAAGACCTAAAGAGCAAACACCCCTTTGCCACCAACACAGGCCAGGAAATATCTCGAGAGTGTCGAGACACCCGCGAACTCTTCGAGCCGGCTGCGACGGGCTATGGCCTAGAAACTGACGAAGGGCTCCTCAACTCCCTCGTCAACATCCATGAAATTATAAATGACCTCAAAGTGAACAGTACCAACGAAGATAAGCTTAAGCTTGTACAAGATATCTACGCCCGTACATTTCCGTCTCTCGTGCGCCTCCTCGTAAAAATCACCAGTTACTACTCTACCAAAGTCCCCGAATCCTCCAACGACGGTTACGCTCTAGACACCGACTCTCTCGCCACAGTCCTCGCGTTCATCGAACTAATCCTGTCCCTAGAAGCCAGCGTCAAAAAATGGCCCGAGAAACCAGACACTTCCCTTGCGATCGTCAGACCCATCAGGCACGGCGTCATCAGACCACTGCGCTCCATCGCGAAAGCTTTAAGCGCCGAGCTCCGCAGCCAGGAAAAAGCCATCGCGACTAGAAGAGCCCGCGAAGCGCAGGACGAGGCGTGGAGGCAGGCGGAAGAGCAGGCGGCGCGCCGGCGCGAAGATGCCGCCAAGCTCGCGGCGCGCAAAACGCACTGGCACCTCCTGCACGTCGCGCGCATGTGCTGCGAGCCGGATGTCTACCGGCACGACCACTTGCGTATGAAAAGCCAGATTTATGACGTGGTGGATCTGGATGCCAATGGCGTGCCGTTTGAGCGCGTCACCGTGTTCAAGGACCGGGATGGGTCGAGGCGGCCGGAGCAGGGCGGAGGGATGCCGCCGGAGGGGCCGGAGTGGACGGATGAGCAGTGCTTGGCTCTTTTGGATGGTTTGAGAATCTATCAAGGTGAGCGGCTCTTTGTCTGTTTCGTGGCAACGTGCCTTCGTGCGGAGTTGACACATACTGGTTTTGTTACCAGGCCCTCAAGTCTTCGAGAAGATCTTCAAGAGATACTGCAGACCTGGCGGTATCCTACGGCGGTATAATGTCGAGGAAATCACGCAGCAGGCCGCTTATCTTCGGAAGATGGCCATTAAGGCCGACGAGACAAGCGGAGAGGAAACGGAACAGTGGATTCTGGATATTCCCGTACTGCGGTAAATCATATTTTGGGACGACTTGTATGCTTTCATGAGTGTCATTGCTTTACGGAACCCCGGTGGAAAGGATTTAGGTGCACAGGAATTGTTTTAGGATTGGCGAATGGTTACTGGTTTGGCTTAGGTTGAGGACATTTATGGAACGCTACGGCCTGGAGAAGGAGTTTTGTGGGTGTACATTGAGATATCCCAATCTGATCGGAGGGCATCTAATTTATCTGCCAGCTGTGTTCACCGCGTTTCTAGAGTCCAAAAATGGGTACTTTACGCACAAGTGTCCTACTTGACATGATATTGAGATTTTTGAATATCAAGGATATCATGAAAAACCGTCCGACAAGTGGAGGCCATCCGAGCCTACCACCTCACCCAGGATCGCCTATATTCCTTTTTTATCCATATGCACATCGTTCCCATCTCAGCTCGCCTGCTAACCCGAAGCCCTTTTCCCACCAGAACCTCACTCAAACCTAAAACGCCAAGCCATGCACTACGCCTCACACACTCTCCAACAACCCCGCCGCCACCGTCGCGCCATCCGCCCTTAGCACGATCCTCGTGCCGAAATCCAGCGGCATCTCGCGCTCCATCTCAACCACGACTCTCGCCACCGAGCCCGGCTGCACAATCCGCGGCCTCTTCTTCTCCACCTCCCCACTCTGCTTATTCAGCACAGCCACTAGCCTCGCAACCTTCGCTGGCGCATTCATGCGGCCCCTAAAAACATCGACCGACATCGGAACAACGTGCTCGAAGGCCAGGATCTTAGCCTGGAAGGCCTTGACGTTCTTGATCGGGGCCGCAGGGGAGCAGATTATGTCGCCGAGGCGCAGGTGGACGGCGTCGATGTCGGCGAGGTGCAGCGTGGCGATGTGGCCCGCGACGGCCCAGTCGACGGGCTCGCCCTCGACCTCGATGCCCTTGACGGTGGCGGTTTCGCCGGCGGGCATCGCGAGGACCGCGTCGCCGACCTGGAGAGAGCCGGCGTCCAGGCGCCCGGAGATGGAGAGCGGGTTCATGATGCCGCCTCTAAAGACGTCGGAAACGGTGAGGCGGAGGGGGAGGGAGAGGGCGCGTTTGGCGGGCTCCGAGGCGTCGAGCGCTTCGACGAGGGTGGGGCCTGTGTACCAGTTTCCGGGTATGGTGCCTTCAGGGGGCGGCCGGATGATGTTGTCTCCAATAAGGCCAGCACAGGGGATGAAAGCCAGATTCTTGGGAGAAAATGAGGCGGCGGTTAGGAAAGCGGTCATTTGCTGGGATATCTCGTCGAATCGCGCTTGGCTCCAGGAGATAGTATCCATCTTATTAACAGCGATGACGAGCCTCTGAACTCCCATACTTCGTACCAGTAATGCATGTTCTTTCGTTTGACCCTTTAGTCCAGATTCAAAACTATTCGTCCCTGCATCTATGACAAGAACCGCAAAATCAGCCTGGCTGGCGCCGGCAATCATGTTAGGAATGAAATCCTGATGGCCTGGTGCATCCAGAATCGTAAAACGCGTTTTTTCGGTCTCAAAATAGTTTGTTGCGATATCAACAGTCACGCCACGGCTTCGCTCTTCAGATGTCTGGTCCATCACCCAGGCAAGAGCGAAGGATGACTTGCCAATGGTTTCAGCTTCTTTTCGAAGTTTGTCCACAGAACGTTGATCAATGACTTTGAGATCGTAAAGAAGACGGCCCATGAGAGTGCTTTTACCATGATCAACGTGGCCTACGTGGAATTAGTCTACTGGACTAATTTTCCAAGGATTTGAAGCCTTACCGATAACCACAAAGCTTGCCGCTTTCTTCATGTTGGAGTTCTCGAACTCTTGCAATACGTTGAGATTTTTGCTTTTCACCTTTGGAGTCTCTTCAACTGTCAAGGAGGAGACAGACTCAGCAAGTTTGTTGATTAATTTGTCTCCATTGGCCTGTTTTGAGTGACCTTTCTTGGGTTTGTGGCCTGTTATACATTAGATTAGGAACCATTGTCGAAATCAAGCGCGGCGCGCACCTTTCGCCTGCGCATTCGTCACAATGTCGTCCGGGCTAGGACCTGCAAATGGATTCGCATTAGTAAACACTTTTTCATGTGCATATGGTAATGAAAACATGCTGCCCTCCGGGGATCGTGGTTGGAACTCTATATGACTAGTACCGATCATTGTAGCAGCGAATGTTGATGGAGGGGCCCGGAGATCTGGGATTTCCACAATGGTGCTAGGTTCTGATACTGGACTGGAAGGTTCTTCTTGCCTTTGGACAGGCGGTGGGCTTGGAGATTTCTTCCTGCGAACTGGATACCTAGTTCGAGCCGATTTTGATTTCAGCAGTTCGCCTGGCCGTTCAGACAATCCAAGGATCGGCGAAGCGTTCTCCTTTGCTTTGCCTTTAATATTTAGCCGATCAAGAAGAGCGACAGCTCTATCAGGCTCCTTGTCAGGGTGTCCATCAGCGCTTGCAGGGCCCGAGGCAGCCTTTCCCTCTTCTTGTTTCTTCTTACGAGCAGCTGCGAGGGCGGCTAATTTGGAAGGTTTGGAAGAACCTCCAAGAAGTCCACCACGAGGATACAGGGATTCCACCATAATCTCTCCGCGGCGATGGATTGGCACATTCAACCAGGGTGTTTCATGGAAGAACTTAGCCGCAGAGACCGCCACATGCTCATATGATAATTGGCGTGGAATTGGATATGGAAACACTGCGCCTGGACAGTGTTAAGACCAATCTGAGCTTAGTAGGATTCTTGAAATGCGATGTTGGCTGGCTACAAGACAAGGATACATTCCAGATCCAACTAGCACCGGAGGGCAGCATGTACATTTCTTCGAGTCTGAAATGAGAATATTTGACTTACCCGAGGCCTTCTTTCCCTCTATTTTCGCAGCCGAGTTTGCTGCCTGATCAAATCGAGACACTTGTTTGGGTTTATTTGCTTGCGTGGCAGCTTTAGGGGCAGGAGCATGCTTGTCTAAGCCCAATTAGCTCAATGCGCTAATTGAAGTGATCGCTATCTTACTCTTTAGGTATGTAACGGATTTGCCAACGTCGTAGTAATAATGCCATAAAGCTTCCTGTATCTCTACATCCGATACCGATATGCTAGGGTCGAGAGCTGCCTTAACTTGCACTGTGCCTTGCCGCATCTGCTCTGAGGTCCCGAGGGAAATAAGTATAAATTGTTTCAGAAGTGGTGGAGTAAACTGTGAGCTGTGGTACCTCTATCTTCGGGACCCAACCCTGAACGCGGCGCTAATTAGCAGATGTCCTTATTTGTACTATAGTCCATGGTTAGGTACTCACCATCTCCTCCCCCTTCGTCGGAATAATCATCATCGTACAGGCCGTCCTCATCATAGTCGAGTTGTTTTACCCTCTGATGGCCGGTCTTCGGGGGCATCGTTAGCTGAGTACTGTTTTCTGCTCCGGAAAATTAGAGAATTTGTGTAGATGAGAGGAGGAGTGGCCGAGGAAAGGTTGTCGTATATGTTTGAGGGAGGTCAAAACAATAAAGGGTATATGTCCAGGGTTTAGTTGGCGTGATGTTGTCAAATCCAACAGCCACTCGAAATCAACGTCCCGAGGGCACGATTCCCCGCGCTAGTTCGTTCGTGGTCTAGTAGCCAAATCTACGTCACAACCTTGGAGAAACAACCATCCATCCTTCACATATTCATGCTCTCCTTTGAAGACTTCATTATTGTACTCGAAACTAGTTACGCTATGCAGAACGCTGGATTCATATTCCATAGGCAGCCTATAAAGAACGCTTAGAATCTCATTCTGGTTAACTACTCTTAAACTGCTGCCTTATAGGCTCATGTAAGCTGTGGCTCAGCAACTACGCCACATCAGGCATCCCCAATTCCAGCCTCCACCAAGTCTTTGCCACAGTAAATAATTGAGCAATGACAGTTGATCAGGCATTCAGAAGTTTATTTGATCACGGCAGTGTTGTACTGCGCCGCAACGCCGGTCAATATATTCAGGCGCTGTCGCGTTAACACCCTGCGTAGCCGTCGACATATTCGAACCTATACATTACATCTGCACTTCCACTCGAAGTACACGAGTTATCATTTTCCATTATATTTTCCTTCCTACATATAATTCTTCCTTTCGCCCAAGAATAGAATTTTACTCTGCCGTCATCGTCATGAGCTCAAGAAATCCAGCCATGCTTTCCGCTGAACTTAACAAGGCTCTCCTCCAGACTAAATCCAACGTCTCATATCCGCCAATCCAAATCTCAAGTCTTATATCCCTTCTCCGCTCCGAGATATACAGCTACCCCGTCTCGGAACTCAAACCAAGCGCTCGCGCTAACCACCTTCAATCCCTTATCCCAATCATACAGCATTTCTCCACCCTCCCAGACAGCATCCGTCCCATTTTCCGACTCCTAGCCGATCTAGGATACGCAATCCTCGCCGTTCGACCCTCGCTCCCGTTCCTACCATCCCTATACTGCGCCACCTCTGTCTCCGCCACCCACCGCGCCCAAGGCGTAGATAGCGAGGAGGACATCATCCAAGCACTCATATCCACAGACGAAGCACTGCTCGCGCTATCCATGCGATGGTGGGCATCTCGGACCCCAACCTCAACCTCCATCGAGGCCAGCGACGTCTCCGCTGCCATTAGCTCGATCGAAGCTGAGCGTCAGAAACACGGGCTGTGGCTCAACAGAGACTACTTCGCGCGCTCCTACACCTTCCTCCGCGCCGTGCAGCGGATCCAAGCAATCGAAATGATGGTGTGGAAGGTGGCCGGGGAGAAGCTGCCGCCAGAGCTGACGGACCAGATACAAAGCTACCTGAGCCCTCCTGCACTGGCGACGCTAGCTGCCGCCAGCCAGCCCGTGCCCAGCATCCCGGACTGCGAGGACCCCGCCTGCGTCGACCAGAACTGCCCGAACAAGATGCGGCTGCAGTGGGACGCGAAACTGCTCCGGTTCAAGCGCGTTCACGACGTCGTTCAATCGCAGGGCGGCTGGGAGTGTCATCACCAGTCCGTCACGAAAGGAGGGGAGGGCTGTAAGGGCCATTGCGGCACACTGCCTCCGTATTTCGGACCCCGTCCGATGGGGCCGTATGTAGAAGAGGCGTTTCAGGAGACCATACATACTGCGACAAGGAGACGGTATATCCCGCCGCCCCAGCGGTGCTCTATGGGCACGTATCAAAAATCAGCATGGGATGTTGCTCTGAAGGAGTATGAGCAGAACTAAGGAGACGAAGCGAGGGGTGGGGACTTAACGCAGTGGTGTAGCATTGTGACATCGGGCACTACTATGCCGGGTTGTCGGCCCGGTGTCGATCACTACACCATATCAAGCTTAGATCGGGGGTGTCTTGATCTACTCATTTTCGTGTATTTAATGAGGCTACAGCCTCTTGCAATAGACCAGAGTTCTTATCCTTGATCGTCCTGTTCGACACGGGTGGACGAGGTGGCTGAGAACCGTCGATACAGCCATAATGAGCAAAATGCGGACCGTCAGCCGGCAGGATGTCAGGGTGTCCATTTTAGCCTCTTGTCTTTATTCCAAGTCCTCTTTGGACCCTTTGATCATTAGGAAATTAACTACAACAGTATTCTCGTGCTCTATGGTATTCCTATCTAGACATAGCCACGTAGTTAAGTGCAAAAGCGTCAATAGCATGGTGAAACAAGGTAATTAAAAAGACAAAACCATGGCTCCCGTTAATGAATGAATTTATATTCATACCACTTATCGTATTCATATCATTAAGGCCTCCAGATATTCATTATCGCGATAATATCGCGATATTGACTTAATAAGCAATATCACCAGGCTTGGCAAGGCGTTTGAGGGAGGCGATCGTCTTTGGAGTCCTCCCAAATCGTCACCCCCCTTCTGCCCCTCCAACCAATAAGCTCATCAATAGCTCCGGCATCCACCTTAATATAAATTAATAAATTTTTGCTCGTGCGTATATTTTAGAACGATAGCCGTATTTACAATCCTTTGCGAACACTACACTACCCCTTTACAACACTACCGACTACCACCAACGCTCTAAATCATATATATATATATATATTCATAAGCTTATGGATATACATTCATTCATAAGATTCAATATCGTATCGATGTCACTTCATAACGATAAGCATATCGCGATAAATGAATGAATAAGGTTATCGTTGGGAGCCCTGACTAAGTCGTGCTATAGGATAGAGGAGTAATGAGCCATCGCGAGTGACCCGTAACACTTTGTATTTCAGACCCTCGTAGAAATTACACTTTAGATTATTTTGGTGAACAATGTTGTACCGTAGAGAAAACTCAGCTCTCTCAGTGAGAGCTGGGGCTGGCATGTTGTAAATTATTTGCGGAAGATTGAATGGCTCAGTATTCGGGTGTTGCGTCCAAGGTTGAAAATACCCTCGAATTTGACACTCCAACAGTGGAGTTGTCTTGGCAGACAAATAAGAATTCTTCTGCAGCACCCGCTCTCTTAGAAAAAGCCTGAAATAGAAAGACTGGGGCCACCTCGAAGAGCTCATGATATGCACAGCTTGGCCCACCTTGATTCACTTTCCAACTAAATTAGAAAGCATATTGCCTTGATATGTGCTCGCAAACGTATCTAGGAACTGTTTGCTTCTGTTATAGTACTGAGCCAGAGTGAAAGGGGAAACAAGTGTGCTCGTTCGCGAATTGCCCGCAATTGTAAAATGCCACTGTAAACTGAAAGCGGTGGTAGGATAAGAGACAGGATAATGGCAATCATCCATGTGTAACGCTCAGCCAACGTAGGGAAAGGGAGCATTCGGTCAGCTCGCTCCTCACAGCGAGATGAAATTCACCCACATTGGCGTAGTATGCGTGGGTGTGATTCCGCATGACAGGAACCTGACATTCAGAAGAAGGTGGTGGCATGAGAGAGTTAGCGACTGGATCCGGTGGCGAGCGTGAGTGTAAACGTTTACACAATTTTCGGACTTTTTCTTTGAGCGCATTCCACCGCGATCGGTCACTAACTAAGGCGCTATTAAAGCCTTTCAGATGTTGCAGAGACTCGAAAGCCATTTTGCGTTCCATGACGGCATGGACGAGCAAGAATTCCGGAACCAAATATTCCGGAAGAGCCTCCTCCGTTTGCTATCACTTGGGCGGGAATATCGAGGTGCCGCACAGTCCAGGTACAGATGAGGATTGTGAAAAGAGAGCTTTGGAGAATGTCCACAGTTCCTCTGCGTGAAGAGTTTTCTTGCTAGCCGATACTAGCATTTATTGTCAGCGGTTTCACTAGTGGTATCGATTGTGGCATTCTCAGGGGCATGCTGCATGGTTGGTTGGGCGTAGCAGGAGAGACAGAGAGTTATAAGAAGTAGAATAAGCCGCACAAAGCTGCTTTAAGGTTTTTAAGCCCATTTGAAATATTGGAGGTTTTTCTCACTATCTGTAAAGAGTGATTATTTTCGAAGTTAAGCTTGCAAGACCGAGATGTTGTTTGATATTATTTTCCAACTTGACGGCACACGTTGGTCAGTGTTAAAAGATGTCTACATGGAGCCTCCTCCGCTCAAGCGCTGCCATAGAGCCTCATTATACTAGGTGAAAGCCATCCGCTTTACCTTGCAAGTTGAGACATCTGGTAAAACATCTTAGCACCTGAAATAAAGACTTTGCCCGCAAAATCGAGACACCAAATAGCCCAATAACCCACCTTTTTCTCAGCTACGGGGTGGAATGGGCAGAACGTATCTTGAGAGTCTTATTTGAGGAGGGCGACGGTTTCAAACCGGGATCTATTTAAGTGCTTTAACTTAAGTATCCAGTAAGGCTGGTGCGTTGGGCGAGGAGATTATATGAAAAGGCTGAAGCTAAAGTTGAAGTTGAATGACGCGGAGGCATGCAGTTGTGAAACGAGCCAACCACCAAACTTCTCCCTCGTTGACCTCTGGCGCTCTTTAATCCTGAAACGATGTAGGCAGCTGGTGTGATGTTAGGATTTTGCCTTCTCTCTCCCGTCTGGATTTTGTACAATGATGAGTGTTGAAACCATTGCGGCGCGGTGAGCCCATCTTTCAGTTATCCCACATCCCAATGAGCAGACTCTTGAGGACCTCGAGAACGAATTAAAAACTAACGAGTAGAATTTGATTCACCAAGGGAATGGCTTTCTTGACTGAAGGGTCCGATGCTTTGCGTGAGGGGCTTAATTGTTACCAATTACTCCAACTCACCCCTCCAACCCGGCCTGAGAGGACGCCTTGGGGCGATTTATTGTCAGCCTCATAAAAGTTACATTAAATCTCGAAAAGCGCTCTACTTAACAAACCTGTACAAATCAATCCGGAGGCATTCAAAGCTTGTCCAAAATGATTGTGGCTTACTAAACAATTAAACGGACTGCGCCTGGTTCTTCTTAGGGACCGTTCGGTTGCAAATCGCCTCCATATTCATAATCTGTCAATCCGTGCGCCTTTTAGTGTCACCCGTTTTGTAATTAGTGGCGGCTACTACCGTGGCTCATTTGAATATGTAATTGAGTCGATTGTTCGGTGAGGCTCCATATGAGGCTCCATATTTGACTTCGCATAATGCGTGATTGCCGTCAGTGAGCGATTTGAATGACCCCCATTCTGCCACCAGGCCTCTATCGCGACTCCCTACTCTGGTGTAGTAATGGAGCCTCCTCCTCGGCCAACGCCCTCTCTGCGATCGACGTTTCCTACATCTTTGCCTACCTCCCGTACGAGCCGTAGTAGAGTTACTGCGACGCCTGCGACGCCCCGAAAACAAGCTTATTACGATCACAAGGATTAAGATAATAACGTTATATAAGGCTTGCAAATGCGACTGCAGTATTACAATCGGGGCGTGTGGAGCTGCCATATTACAAGAAGTCATTACTTTAGCGCGTATGTGGGAGCTCCATATTAATATGGAATATGGAACTGGAGCTCGAAGCTCCATATTGAAATGGTGCCAAGAACCTCATTTCAACTACTGCATATAGTATAGCTTGCAAATTTGACGCGCTTACCGATATGGAGGAGCTCCATATTCAAAAGTCGTCAGATTTACCGAACGACAACCTCATATTCAGATTTGAGCTCCATTTCGGTTAAATATGGAGCCTCCATATTGAATATGGAGTTGCAACCGAACGGCCCCTTAATGTTCTGCGCGAATTCCAGATTTCTTCTTCCATTCTTCCTTTTTCTGTAAGGCTTCGTCAGCTCCCTTGGCAGAGGCGAATGCCAATCCACAGAAAGTATACCGCCGCTTCGAAAGCCATTTTGCGCGTGAATACCTGTATATATTTGACGCGTAGTGGTGAGGCGGTCGTCGGTCAGCAGTGTCGGGACAATGAAATCGTGGCTGTGGCCGAACAGGGCATCCTGGATACATTTCGTACAACAGTTGCGGTATCGTCTTAAACCAGCGGTGACTTCGAGGAACTGTACTCCTGTGTCGCCAAGTGTAGTAGTAAAGCATTAATTTGTAGAAGGAAAACTGAATTGTTGGAGAATGTGTTGCAGGTCTAATCAATCAAAAAATTGGTAGGGATTTGACAATGATGTCGGTGGTCGCACGACAGCCCAGCCTACCAGCCCAAACGTCACCCTTGTCGCACAGCCACCCCGCCCTCCGCCCAAGCCGAAAAAGCTCGAGACGACGTCTCAAGAGCCGTCCTTGCCTCTATAAAATTCTCTACAAGCAATCATTAGCAGAGCTCTATACCTCCTTCAAGATGCCTCTAGGAATCAACAACCCGCTCCCCTCTTCTATGAGAAGTGCGTATTACCCCACTGGGCGGTTTTGGCTATGACGTTGCTGATGGGTGCTCAGGCGAATGCAGAAAGACTGGGAAGATTCTGGCGTCTTTCGTTGACCCACGACAATCATTCGGACCAGACAAGATCATTCCGCCTCAGATACTTGCAAATGCGAAGGTGTGTGACCCTCATCCTGGAGGAGAGATCGACCTTTCAATTCCACTGTATCCCCCCCAAAAACAATCCAGTCTTAGGCAGCTAGACCTCGCTTCTAACGATTCAAATCTGTATAGGGCCTCGCAATCCTTACTGTCTTCAAAGCCGGATTCCTAGGTACTGCGCGCTTCGGCTCCGGTGTTGTTGTTGCGCGTCTTACGGACGGAACCTGGTCCGCACCGACGGCCATCGGCACGTTGGGCGGCGGATTTGGCGGACAGATTGGCTTCGAGCTTACCGATTTCGTGTTCATCCTTAACGACGCATCCGCGGTCAAAACATTCGCGCAGGCCGGATCAATTACACTGGGAGGCAATGTCTCGATAGCTGCAGGGCCGGTTGGGCGAAATGCAGAAGCGGCAGGCGCGGCTAGCTTGAAGAGCGTCGCAGGGATATTCTCATACTCGAAGACCAAGGGCTTGTTCGCCGGTGTGTCTTTGGAAGGTAGCGCGATCATTGAGCGAAGAGATGCGAACGAGAAACTCTACGGCAGACGGTGGACGGCGCAGGAGCTTCTCAACGGCCAAGTTCCCGTTCCACCTGCAGCAGAGCCGCTCATGCGGGTCTTGCACTCGCGGGTTTTCTCTGGTGTCGCAGGTGCTGCGAGTGCGGACGCCATGTACAACGACATCCCCGTATACGATGATGCACACGAAGACGTGGTCTGGCAAGGACGGAAAGGATCCGCGTACGGTGAGGGCGTCAGGACGAACCGAACAGGAGCAACCGCTGATGGTGATGACTACGTTTATCATGACAAGCCTCAACGCTCTAGCACATGGGCAGATGATGTCTATGACCGCACTCCTTCGCAAGGAGTCAACCGCTCGTTCACCACGCGGGCCAATCCAAACGAAACCTTCGATCGCCTCGAGAGCCGCAATCGTAGTGGTAGCGGTTTCAGCGATGACTTCAATTTCAATGGCAAACCAAGGCCGACCCGACCTACAGCGCCGAAGCCGGTGTTTAAGAAAGCCATGATGGGACCGGGCCAGGCGATCGCGAAGTTTACTTTTGAACCGGATCAACCGGGTGATTTGGGTTTCAAGAAGGGCGAGGTTATTACTATTTTGAAGAAGACAGAAAATGAGACGGATTGGTGGACCGGGAGGATTGGAAATCGAGAAGGAATATTCCCAAGGTAACCAGATGCAGGATGCTTGAAATTTAGCCATTTGCTAACGGAGTCTTCCAGCAACTACGTCGAAACAATCTGATCTAACCAACAACACTATACTACGACGCCCAACGAACACCCACGAATTCTTTACCACCAGAGCTCCTGTCACTACCCTCCATATATCCCTAGTCTCCTTCAATATATCTAGACCGATCACTGTAAGCTTTGTTTCCGTACGGCGTTGGATATACATCCTCTAGGTCGTTGTCAGAGAGCGAGTCTATTTTTTTTTGGAGGGGCATAGCAAGGCGTCTGGAGGACTTTCATTTCGAACCTATCCATTTTTATATCCTCGAACCTCTCCCACTTCGCCCTTTGCATCCGTGAACAAATCCAAATAGCTATCCCGCGGACCGCACCGGTCCCGCGCTATATTTAGGAGGTCTCGGCTGCCGTCTGTCGCTTACTGAGATAGAGTAACCTTTAAGCGCCGACGCCTTAATATTAAAGACCTCCTTACCTTATAAAGTAAAATCCATATCAGCTGCGATACCCAGACGTCGACAAATAGAATGTCACTACTTAAGTGTAGTAGCCTACTTAGTTAATAAAGGTAGCAAGTGTAAGGGATATTATTGCGGACACCTCGGGTTGCCCTCAGGACAACCCCCGGACGCCCCTCGGATGGTCGCCGGTCACGTGCCGGAGGCACGTGCCCGTAGTATATAGTCTCCACGATCCCAGAGGCCTTACCTCCTCAAGGATTCGTCTCTCTCACCAATCTATCCTGTTCCAATCGTGTCCTTATAGCCCCCTGTCTACAAGATCCCCTCACAGCAAGTTATAATTAATCCTTATAGGACTTTTACGATACGAGGATCGTATATAGCTAAGAACGTAGCAATAGCTTTAGCAACGGTTATTTAGAAGTATTAATTTAAATATAAGTTTAACTGCTTAATAGCTAATAACGCCACTAATAATAACAAGCTCTACGAATACCTCTTATAAAGTCTTATAGTGGCAAAAAGGGAACGACTTTAATATAGGGCACTTCTAGTTGCACACCCCCCCTGGACAGGCTTTTTTGCAATCTCATTCTTCCCCCATATCTTGGATGATTTAGGTTCGCTGCGACAGGCCGTGCGTACAATAACCAGGACGGCCACTATTTAACCTCACGGGTAGAGAGAATAGCAGACAAAAGGAGGGATATTTTGCAGACGGTGTTCTTTGGAGCGGCAATCATATCAATGCTTCGTCTGACACGAAAAACGTTTTCGAAAGAATTACCTCTGGATCCGAACCAGACCCCGCACAAGCCCGCGGCCCAATTTCAATCGAATGCGGGGAACGTTTTCGACAACGATTACGACGCATAATCCATCGCCTAAGCGATCTTGTCAAGGCGAATCCATTTTCAAAGGAAGCCGAGTCGTCCACGAATGCACCGCTTTTAACGAATTTTTGGATTGTACTCAGCAAGCTTAAAGTTAATAAAGTTTTTAACATTCTTTTATCTCACTTCCCTAAGCAAGCCCAGGTAGCTTTAGGAAAGCCAGAGGTTGTAATTAATAGCCTACTAGCACCTTCCCGCTAATTAGATAATAATTTAGGCGGCTAGATTATATACATTAACATTATTATAGAGAGTATTATACTTAATAATGGTAAAGAGACAAGAGTGGGCTCTTAAACTCATGGACTAGGTCTATACGTTAGTTCTGCTATAGGCCAGGGAAGTAAAATTTAAAGGTGGTTAGAATATAATTAATATATCCTTAATAACTTTTTTAAAGACGATTATTTAAGAAAGGGCTATTAGTACTGGTTTTATATAAGGCCTGCTCGCATAATAAACCTTTAGGCTGTTGCTATTAGATTCTACCCTCTTAACTCTACGTTCTGGCTAATCCTTACTAAAGATATTATTATAGTCCTACTTAGTACTCTTAGTAATAAGGGTTAAAGAAAGCAGTTTACCCTAAAGGCGATATTTAATTAGTATAAAGAGTGTTGCAAAGCTATACCCGATATAGGAAGATTCCCGGATATTAAACCTCTAAATTACTTATAGCTATTATAATAAGGGTTCTACAGATGCATTCTAAGGCCAATAAGCTGTCCTTGTTATGGCTTAACCCCGTTAAGAAAGGTAATCTAGCTAAGAATAGAGGCAAAATATATCTACCTAAGTTATTAATAATAATAATAATAATTCATTGCTTAACGTCCGATTTGGATCCCTACTGGGCCCACGTAGACTACTCCTTATTTATATGTGGGGAGAAAACTCTATTTAAGAAAAATGAGAAAACCCTGTGATCTATCTCCCTGCCTTTTAGGACTCGCCTACTTAGCGCCTGCGAGTCGCCTATAGTGCTCTACTACCTTACTATTTAACCTCCTTAGGAACTACTGCTGCCGTAATAAGCCTACGGACGCGCTAGTATTATAAACTTTTACTCTACTACTATAGAGTTACTAGGGGGCACCTGCTACTCGCCTCCTTACCTTCTATTACTATTTCCCTTGCAACCCAGAACTAATTTAGCATATTTTAACTAATAAGCTACTAGGTAACCGCCTTAAGGCCTTTTTATATTAAGAGTAGTGTATTATAGTTCTCTGTGCCAGCTGCTAAGAGTATTATTTCTTAATTAGTGCGTAGGGGGCATAGCAGTATTATGTGTTTTGGTGTCTGTCTTAGCTAGCTATATTCGCATCTCGGGCTACCTACTAGGACACCTACCTAGTAAAGCCAATCTTTTAGTCCTATTATTCCTGTTCTTAAAAGTGTTGCTATTATATTTTCTGCCTTTGTTAGGCCTTCTCGGAGCCCTTAGGTATTTACCCCCTATAGCGTTAACTATACTATAGCTTAGGTTCGTCTTGCCTAAGTCAGCCTCTATACCTTTAACTCCCATTTACCTCTTTAGCGTTAGTCTAACCAGTATTATATTACGGTAGATGGTTTTCCGGCGTTCTTGCGTATTCTACTTTAGCTCCTTTCTCTATCTTACTATTATCTTTACTAACCTCTTACGCGTCTCCCTTCCTCCTCTATATAGGCCTAGGCCCTAAAGCGGCACTATTCTTCTTCTGCTTTCTTTACCTGTTTCTCTAATATCTCTTCCCTACTTTAGGGTTATTGGTTTATTCTCCTACGGGGCACCCTAGGGTCCCTCTATAGTTTACTTAAGCGTGTCTTAATATACTTTATAACATTAGAGTTACATTTATTTTACGTTCTTTATATTATAGCGGCTTTAATATATAACTATAGGGGGGGAATATTGGATTCCTTCTTAAGCAGTACTATGGCCGTTTACTTATACCCGCCTATAATACTCTAAAGGCAGGCTGTTTAGACCTTTTAAAGTAGTTTAAGGAGTAATTTTAGGGGGCCCTTCTTAGTTTCTCTAATGGCCCAGATACTGGATCTATATATTATAGTTGGCCGGACGACTGCTATATATAGTAGGCGTGACCTTTGGAAGTATGGACCCTATATAGAATTAACAATCCTAGATAAAGCGATAAACTATACTTAGCCTTTATAGGCCGCTTACGCCGTATATACGCTCTACCGGAGCTTGCTGTCTACCTATACTCCTAATACCCTTAGGCCCTAAACTGGTTAACCCCTAAAGCCTTAGATATAAATTATATGCTAGAGATCTGCAGATTAGTTGCGTTTTCTTATAAAATAGATTAGCTAGTATTTCTCTAGTAAAAATTGGACTTTATAACGTTTTGCCTACTCTATATAAGTATTATAGGCTTTCTTTAGTGTTCTACAGTTCTTTATAGCTGTTGGCCCGTATATAATTAGGTTTGTATTGTTAACAAAGCCTATCCCCTAGGTCGCCCCTTCCTTAAAAGAGTTAAGTAGGTTACTTATAAAGAAAAGGAAGAGTATAGGCGAGAGGGGTAATCCTTGTAGTATTCCTGTTATAACTGCAATAGGGGGGCTCTAGTATCCGCTGAAGACTAGTAATGTTTCTTTCTAGCCTATAAACCCTTAGACAAATTATATAATCCATTCTAGGAAGCCCTTTACCCTAAGGATATGCAGAAGACGCTTATAGGGTATATTATTATAGGCACCACTAATGTCTAGGCTAAGCATTAATACTATAAAGTCCTTTCGCATCGCCTATGCAGATTTAATAGTGGCAGCGAGTAGCGTAAGTACTAATAGTGTTAAGCGGTTCTTTCTTGCCCCTATTTAGCTTTATAGTAGTAGGGCGTNTTNNTNTNCCGTNTCTGCTATNNNTTCCGCTATTACCCTTTNTAAGATCTTNCTAAGGGTNTTTTCTAAGGCAATAGGGCGGTAGCTTCCTGGGATTAAGTAATCTGCTTTACCTTCTTTTTATAAGACAACCGTTATTATAGATCTTCTAAGTCGCGGGTAGTAGCCTATAGCAAAGCATGCTCTAGCTATATCTGTAAGCTAAGGTGCTATAAGTGGCCCATAGGTTTTTAGGGCCTTATTTAGAATCCTATCTAGTCCTAGTACTATATTATTTAAAAGGCGGCTAATAGTTCTAGCCATTTCCTCTGTTATTATATCGCTGTTAACCTATAGGCGAGTTACCGGTATTTCGCCTGTAATATTACTAAGGTCTACTAGAGCTAGTTAGGGGAAGAACCTTTCTATAAGGATCTTTGCCTTCTTATTATTGTCGTTTATAGCCTATAATTCTCCTGCTCTTTATAGGGGTAGTAGGTATAGGTCTTCTACTAGGCGCCCTGCCTTTTTCTTTACCCATTTTACTATATCCCAAAGGCCCTTATTATAGGGGAGGCTTAGGTTAGAAGTATACTCGTTTATAAACCGTCTCCAGTTATTCCTTACTTCTTTTTTTAGGGTATTCTTTAGCTGGTTTCTTATATCTTTATATTATCTCTTGTCTTTAGGGTTATAGCTGCTTATATATTTCCTTCTTACTTATTATTAGCTAGTAACTAGAACTGCGTATTATATAGACTATACGTATTGCGTATAGGGGCCCGGTTTTAAGATCGGGCAGTACTCTTTTAGCCTATTTTTAATTGCTGCCTAGATCCTTTCTAGTCTTCGGTTAATTTCCTTAGGGGTAGTTAATGGGCCTCGCTCGTTTGGTATTGGGTGGATTTCTTCTAGGTCTTAGAGTTGTTATTTAACTATATTAAGGAAACTATTTATCTTAAGCTTCCTTATTACATATCTTTTTCTATTTAGTTGCGCTTTAGTATCTAGGTCTAGCTATATCTAAATAGGGATATAGTCTAGGGTAAGTGCCTATTCTTCTTTGGGGTTGCACCTTTTAAGTCTCTGGTATAGGCCTTCGTCTATAAATATAAGGTCAATTATACTTCTAGCGGTGCCTCATTGCCATATAATTGCTCCTGGGGGGGTGGCTAGCTTAAGGCCCTAGATATCTATAGCTCTTAGTAGGCACTCTAACTGTTAGTCTGCAGTAATATAAATACCCCCCTACCGCGGGTGGTGGAGGTTTATATCTCCTAATAGGATAGACTCTATACCTTCGGTTTCCAGTAAGCTTATTACCGATATAATATTCTCTATTTATAGGACCCCTTCAACCCTAGGGTTATATACATTAATAATTTGTACCGGTCCCCTATATGTTTAGATTATTATAACTATAATATCTAGGTTAACTGCCTGCTATAACCATAAGGATAGGCTAATAGCCTTATTAATTATAAAGCATACATATATGGCTGCTTTTAGTTCGTATAGGAGCTAAAATCCTTAGGGGCAGTATATTAATTATATAAAGGTATTATAATACGGCTCTTATATAGTAAGGATATAGTGTTTCTCTAGGTCTAGACTGTCTAGTAGGGGCCTTATAAGGCGGTGGTTTGTGTTGCCGNAGTTATACTATATAATAGATAGGTGGCGGACCCCCAGTAAGGGTCCTTCGACTCTCCTTTGTTCCTCACTTTTTCTATTTCCACTTTCTCTAGGATATTTAGAGCTTCTGTCTCTTATATCTACACCTTAGTTACTACTTATTTTATATAGAGCTTTCCATTCCCATATCTTATGTTCCTGTTAACGCTTCTATATCTAAATCTATTATTATTACCGGTTCTTCCCCTGTTCTTACTAGTTGGCTATATACCCTTTATAGGTCGGCTGCAAATGTTATATTTACCGTATTAAGTCTAATTCTTAATTATCCTGGTCTTAAGCCTACTATTGCTATCTATAGGGGTCTTCCTACAGGGCGTCCTCTCCCTTATGTCCCCTGTAACCCTTATATTCCTAATTGGTCTGGTAATGTCGCGCAGCGTCGCTTCTGGCCCGTTAAGGCTTAGAATAGCTAGCCTAGCCCTCTAGTATTAAAGGTAGGAAACGCTAGGAAAGCACCTACGTCCCCTTAGCTTATCGCCTATTATTTCCATTTATATAACCTAGCGTGCAGTTATTCCCATAGCTGTTAAGCCCTTACCTTCCGTCTCCTGTATTTAATATAGTCTTCTCTCTCCTACGCCTTATATATACTTTGGTAGCAGTTCGCGTATTTTATTTAGTTTTAATTTAAGTAATATCTCGTATCATGGGGGCCTATATAGTGGCCGTAGCACACCTATACTGCGCATATAGATTAGGTATATCCCCATTATATATAGCGATAGCATCGTTCTAGGTATAGTCTATGGTTATAGAGCCTTGTGTTATATATAAGGCTATTTATAATTATTCCTTTTTAGATAAGGAGTTTTTGCATTCCTAGTATATATATACTAACAATAAGGGAGCCATGCGTTCGTCCAGCGTCTCCCTAGCGAGTCTCCGGTAACCCTTATATCCTCTTATTATTCTTATTATATACTTAGTTTACATTTTTCTATTAAAGCTATTAAATTCGGGTGATTTCGAGTCCTAGTATAAGGCGTTCCGTTTATTTTACTATCTCTTATATAATTGCTGTGTTATCCGCCTAGCGTCCCTTTTCTACCCTAAGGCTTATAGGAACCGCTGGGACTTTAACTAGGTAATCCTTACGGAGTACTTTTATACTAATACGTTCTCCTAGCCTATCCCTTACCCTTATAGCTCGTTCCTTTACCTATTAGTCCTTTAGGGTGACTCTAATATTTTTGCTCTTAAGGTGTCGGACTATAACAGCGTTATAAACCTCTTTATATATCTTTATAAGGACTTCTATTTCTAATTATCCCCTAAGCCCCTCTACTTATTCTATATTTGGTTATATTATAATTATATGCCCGGTTATTAACTTAAGGGGGGTAGGTTCCTTATGCTGTAAAAGCATAGCTACGGCGGCCTAGGTACGGTTCGCCGGTAAGGGGGGGTTATGCTTATTTTTAATTTTGCTTAGCCGTTAGAGGATTTAATTAAGGGTTTACTAAAGGGGCGCCTAAGGTTCACTAGACTAGCGGAGCTATTCTGCTAGCTATATTAGTTCGTTATAGCTAACGGTTACTCCCCTATAATTTTAGATACTAGACGTGTCTAATAGGCTTTATATTTTATCAGATGCCTTCTTAATAGAGGTATTTCCGCTTTGTGGTGTGGTATTCGCCTGTCTTTATTATAGAGGGCCATTGCTAGGCGTAGTTCTAGCGGTCGCGCGCGAGTGCGAGCTACCGTCGTTTGACGTGTGCCTCCCCTACGATGCATGCATCTCAGGGGGATTCTCTAGGTGTTTTTCAGGGTTCTTTTAGTTGGTTTTGGTCTTTTTGGGCCAGGTGTAGCAAGAGCTCTAGTTCCTACAAATAATAATAAGATATTCTTCTACCTAAGTTATTACGAGCGAAGTTCTAAAGGATAGAAAAAACCGTAAATAGCTAAAAATTCGGGATAAGTAAAATGTGGAAGGCCAGCTTGCAACTAAAAATTTAGGCCGTATATTAACCTAATTAAGAAGAAGCGTCCAGGAATGGCTCTAAAAAGCGGTATTAGTAATAGGTAGCTCTACTAGCCATGCTTTAAAATAGCGGTAAGGACTCTAGAAGCCTATAGAGTAGTACATATTTAAGAAATTAAGGGCCAACAGTAAAGGAGGCGGGTGTATTTTATTGTTAGAATCTAAGGTATAAAAGGCCGTTAGGGCAGTATAAAAAGAAGAATAAAAGACCGGCAGAACGGCCCCGGCCTGGAATTAGTAATTGCTGGCTCTGCATCAACTATTTTCGCAAGGGACGCTGTGGTACTCTTAGTGTGCCAGCTCTCTCTACATAGAGTTTCTATAGTTGGTTTTAACTATATTGTTTGCCCAGTCATTCTGTATGCCAGCCCGTCGGCAAGCGCTAGTGAATTGGTGGCTTCGTCGATAAAATAAGCATAGAGCTGCACTACGTTAGTAAGTATATAACTAACTAACACTGAGCTCAGCGACAAAGATGAATTATCTTCGTATCTAATTCATCTATCTTAGAGTATGTCCCGCAGAAAGTTAAGATTTTGGCATACCTACTTAGCAAGGGTTTAAAGGAACAACTTCACGGAACCGAGCTTTGGCTATAACGATTCGAGTCTAGCGATATCTTAACCGTACTCTAACGCTATCGACCTTAACTTCCTGCCTTTTTTTTTTTAAATATATCCGTTGTATTATGCTACGTAAATTATATAATACTCCAATATATTTAGTAATATTAATTAAGTTTTTTTTATTAGAAAGCTATATTAGGCTTATATTAATAGACTAATAGGTAGAAGAAAAGGCGTATAAAAGGTAGGACCGTAGATAAAGCAATAAAAATCGGTAAGGCAACCTAACGTTATAATAGCAAGAGTGTAACGGGACTAGCCCAGTTATAGCAGGATTGTCTCGGTAAAACACTCGACAGATGAAACCCGACGCTTTAACCAAATTCTGCCGAATTCTGCCAGCTTGATCGCCTGTCCGCGCCACAAACTCAACCTACACCACCTCGTCAATTCCGGTTGTTAGCGCCTTACTAGTGACGCCTCTCGGGCGGAAATCCTCATATAGATTAGTATGAGTTTCCCCGTCTTGGCAGCGAGCTTCAAAAGACCTTAATATTAAAAATTTATGAAGCTTTTTAAAACTAATGATTGTATGGTAGACTGCCTATATACGAATATTTCTAAAGTTATAGTAGCTAAATGAGTGTTAAAATTAACGCTTAGCAATTAAACGACTATTTAAATGTCTCCTCTAAGCTCCTGATCGTCCTCTAAGCTTCTAATTGTCCTCTAAGATCCTAATTATCCTCTAAGCTTTCTACTGTCCTCTACTACTTGGTAGGTCCCCCTTCTGCTTTAATTACTGCCTAAAGGCGTGTAGGCATAGAAGTAACTAGTTCCTTAAAGTAGCAGGCCTCCAGATTCTCCTATTTAGATTTAATGGCTGCTTGTATTGCTTTTTTTGTTAACGGGCGAGGCTTCCGCTTAGCTAATTGAGTCTTTATTAAATTCCAAACGGCCTTAATTAGGTTAAGATCTGGGCTGTTTGCTAGCTACTGAAGTAACTTAATATTGTCTTTCTGGAACTTAGCTATGGTAATACAAGCTTTATAATAGGGAGCTCTATCCATTTATATAATTATTAGGGTACTTCCAAATTCGTAATTAGGGAAATATATGCTATACTTAGCGTTATAGAAGTCGTAGAATTCTTTAAGCTTTGGATAGATGTAATTTAAGAAGCCCTGCGCCGTAATATTGCCCTATTCTTCCTTGTTCTAAAATAGTAGAGGCCCTTTTTTTATACCGTAGAATGCAGCCTATACTATTGTATAAGGTATATTAGTAAACTTAGGACGGAGGTAGTTAGGATGATATTGTTTATTAGGTCTTCTAATAACATAGAGCCGCTGGTGCCTACTATGATATATAGCTGCCTTATCTATCTATATAACTCTCCACTAATCCTCTTTTTAGAAGTGACGGTAAGCTAATACGAATGCTAACCGGGCGTGATAGTGAGCTGTAGTAAGCCAGGGCTTTGCATGAGTAATGTAGCGTTAAAAGCCCTCCTTTTTAAGATATTGGGCGACTGTAGAGTCGGAATAAGGGACTCCTGCGTAGAAGGAAAGCTCTGAGTAGGTAAGGCGACGCGCCTAAGTATTTGACTCTAGGAAATTAACTAGTTAACGCTGAATTGGCGAGCCGTATGTAAGAGCATTTTGATAGCCACCATATATTGGGGTCTGCGCTTTATTGATAATGTAGTAGACAGTAGAATATGGTTGCTTAACCAATGTAGTAATGCGAGAGATAGGTTCTTGAAGATAGTAATAGAGGCCTTTGATTGTGTATCTTAGGGAGTAAGGAATAAGCGCTCGAGCGTTGCTTTCCTAAAGCCGTTGGCGATGTTGAATACGTTCTGTAGCTTGCTCCTCCCGCTCCTATTCCTTGCGTCTCTCCCGTCTATTAAGACGGGCAATTGCTCGGTGAATGCGATGGTTGGGGGTGGTAGGTGTTGGAGTAGAAGAACTAGATGCAGTAGAGCGAACAGAGGGAGTATTTGGCATAGTTATATTACTAGGTAAGGAAGGAGCAAATAAGCTAAAGAAGCTTCTAAAGCTAGGAAGGCGCAGTGGAGCTTTAGGATTAGGTAAAGTAGGTTTTGGAGTTCCTTCCGTATGGGAAGGATTGTACCCAGAAGATAGCATGGTGGATACCTTTGAGGATAGAATCTAAAAGATTTTAGTTAGGACTTGTTATAGGAATATGCAAATTTAGTATAAAAAGTGGTAAGGATGGTATTACCTTATAATAGGCGTAGATAAATATCTTTATACTTAAATCTGCAGAGCCATCTAAAGTCCCTTACGATTGCGCTAAGACTTAGTATTTACCTAAACTTAGAAACCTTATCTGTGACTACCGCTATTAATATCCGTCTTAATAGCGTGATTAATACATCTAAGGGCCTATTTCTAACTTCTGTGAAGTTACCTAGGATAAAAGCAAGCCATTTTTGAACTGATTACCGCCGGAAAGGTTATTTGGACGTAAGAGCTGGCAATTGTCGTAACAGAGGCTTGAGGAAGGCCGTAATAGAGGAGGAAGGTTGTGATAGAGGCTTAAGGAAGGTCGTGATAGAGGCTTAAGGAAGTTGAGGATTGTTACAAATAACGCGTCGGTGGCTTAGAAGAGGGGTAGGAAACTAGAAGACGTGTTGTTAGTAGACTTCCTGAGTTAGGTTTCTTACCGCGTGGAGCTCACCAATATACCTGATCACAATGCGGCTGGCAGAGGCGTCGAAAAGCTTCAAATTTGACTGTCAGGTGAGGTTGTTCGGCAGTCTCTTTCTAATATTCAGCTGCCAAGCCGGATAGACTGAATTCGTGTTAGTTGGTGGCTTAATCAAAAGCGCTAACAACCGGAATTGACGAGGTGGTGTACAATATAGCCCAGCGCTAACCCCACAACCACGCGTCGCACGAAAAAAAGAACTAGTCACGAGACCAGCGCCTCGGCGGCCTCAGCGCCCACACACACCCTCCACCCGCGCACCCGCAGACCGAAAACAGCACTCGTGGAGCTCGAGCCCCCCATCCCCCCCGGTCTCCGCACCTTCAACCCCCTGTGCCGATCGCGGAGCCGCACGGTGTGCCAAGAATTATGCCAAGAGCAGGATTTCCTGATGCTACGATCGCGGCGTTCGCGTTGTGAGGCCAGGTGACCGGTTCACGGACTGTGAGCATGATTCGTGTGGGATTGCGCGATGGAGCTTGGGGGTTCTGCAAAAAAAAAAAAAGGGGACGGTGATGGCGGTTCTGTGTAGAGGCAGAGAGGGTGTATGAGGCAGGGTAGGGTAGATTGCTGGATCGGGGAGGGCTGGAGGAGGCGTTTGGTGTTGATGTTGTTGGTGTTGATGTGGATGCACGGCAGCTATCAAACAGCGCGTTTAGAGTTCGAAAGCGCAATTTGAGAAAATCCCATTCCCAAGCACCTGGGGCGCGCGACGCCTTCCCGAGCCACGCATGTCGCCACGGAGGGTCCAGCGGAGCTTTGACTGGGCGCGCGTGGAGGGAACTCCAATGCTGCCCTCACAGATCCCCTTGTGTGCCGAGCTGCAGCAGCGGTCTCGGCCTCTCGGAGCCCCGATAACTCTAATTCTGCTCGACAGACGTGTACTTTATTGCCTGTTACCGGCCTAACGCCCAATTGCCCCCAGCTGCCCAGAGCGTGGGGTGGCCGACCCCGAGTGGAGGGCGCACGATGGCCTCATTCCACGGGGCCCTCGACTCAGGCAGGTCGAGGCGGGGGGGAAGAGAGAGAGCGAGCGACGCTATTGAGACAATAAAATTATGATGATCGTACAGCACATGTGCCTGGCGAGCGTGGGCGGATAGAGAAAGGTACGCTGGCCTTGGCAGGCAGATTCGTGGCCTGGACTACCGGCCAGCAAAGCCGGCGTGCTCCCACGTGCGGAAGAGCGGCGTTGGATCGGCGCGGAAGCATAACGCTGTGGTAGGATGGGTTGCTGGGGGATGAGGGGCGGTGAAGGGGGGACCTCGCCGTGGGCTCTTCCGTGTGCGAAGGGTTGAGACGCCGCGCCTCCAACGGGTGATTACGAGTAGTGTGATCCACAAGGTCTCAGAGCAAGAAAAGGGGGGATATGGGGATGGGTAGAGAGGGGAGTTGGGTGTTTTTTGGTGCTGTGTGAGTGGAATTGGGATTTGGAGTTTGGGAGTCATCATCATGGTTGTGTATAGTAGAGGGTTAGAATAAAGATATTTTGGTGCGGGAATAAAATGCTTCGGAGCATGATGCTTGCATGAGCGGGTACCCACTCCCAGGTACATCTGGGATATTTGTGGATATTTCTGCTTGTCCACCTGCAAATCTGCTCGTAACGGCGTCCTCGGACTGTCGGCAAGTGGGCGCCCTTAAGCTTTTCAGAAGTAGCTGAGACGCTCTGGAAGAGCCTGATGTGGTAATCCTGCCACCATCTGTCACCATCCTGTCACCATCCTGACCAGAGCAACATTAAATCCCCAGCGGCGGCAGGACGGTGACACACTCGTCGCTGGCGCTATCAACGCCAATCGTTCTTGTACAGGGGAACCGCATGCAGCGGCGGCAGGACGGTGACACACTCGTCGCTGGCGCTATCAACGCCAATCGTTCTTGTACAGGGGAACCGCATGTGCTCTGCATGAGCATATCTTGGATTTTCATGGTAATGCTGATAGGGAAATGCAGTCAGCCAGTAGGGGTTTATTGAATGATGATAGTAGATAGAGCAGATGAGCCACCGTGAGGCCTTGGCATAGTGTGATTGTGGTGTTGAGGTTAGATTCCTGAGTGGGATTGTTCCTTGTCAGATGACGCACAGCAGCTTTTTCGCCTGCTTCCTCAGCCGCCGACCCTTGCGCAAATAAGTTAATATTTGCGAGAGTGGAAGAAGCGGAAGAGAAAAACTTCTTCTTAGTCCGGGGGAATTATTGTGAAAGTCCAGAAGACGGGCCACGACAAATTGATTTCAGGGCACAGCTCTAGCAGTCACCTACTGTAAGGTTGGATCGTCAGAGAATGCCCAGCGGTGGCTGCAGGTCGCGGGTGCTCTAGCGGCCTGGACGCATGCATTGGCTGGGATCTGCTACAGGGCCGGCCAAGCACGGCCATCAAAACTGGCAGATTCGTAAACCGTTTATAATTCGGGAAAGAAAAATGCACGGAAAGGGTCCATAATACCATTTTTTTTCTAATAATATGAATCGCCTGCCCCGGACAATCCGTTGAGCCACCAAAACTAATCGCCTGATTATCCTTGGATTGAATTGGCTCCATTTTTCCCGTGCTCCAGTTTTCCTTAAATACTGTATGCTGTCGCCCCTCCGTTTTTTCGTTGACTATATCCATATCCACACCTTCCTTTGTACCGTGAATTTTCATATGTCCTGACCGAATATACCCTTTTCTTAAACTCTATCAATACCTCGCCGTGGGCTATACTTGTTTCGCTCAAAGTTCTACGAAGAGTCAGACATCAGACGTCAGACTTAAATCACCTCCTGATCACGCTTTACAAAAAATTCTACCTCTTCTCCATTATACTTTCATCGTTCTCGCTAGTGCGCACTGGGAATTATAAGAAGACCCTCTACTTTCCTCCCAAATTCTTTCCTCGCATTTCAACACTCTCGACACTCGTCAAATTACACAGCATATCTTTTCAATACCACACATCCCCTAACAACTTACACATACCGAATTGACGATGCTTTCTCGATCCTTCCCTCGCGTTATTGCGAAGCGCGTCACCCCAGCTGCCGTTACTGCAATCCGTCCGTTCTCCAAGGTTGGCGGTCGCAATAACGCAGAGGTTTTCAGCGCTGAGACTGTTCCCGTCATCACTTATGCTGATGGCGCTCGGGCTGAACATATGTTTCCTCCGCAGGAGCCTGCCGTCGTCAAGCCTCCAGGAGTCGATGTTCAGAAACACGCTGTCGCTCTCGATCCGTCAATCCTCAGCCGGCTCACACCAACTATGAAGAAATTCACCCTGACAGACAAGGTTGCCGTTATCACTGGGTCCGTTTAAATCCAATATTTTCTTCCATTATTTCAATTCATCTAACGTACGTTCAGTGGCGGTCGCGGATTGGGCTACAACATGGCCCAGGGCTTAGCGGAAGTCGGCGTCAAAGGCATCGCCATCATGGATGTCGGAGCGGATTACGGTGCACAGGCTGCCGAACAGCTTACGCGGGAGACTGGCGTCGATGTCCGATTCTACCAGGTCGATGTTCGTGACGGAGCTGCCATCTCAGGTGCCGTTGGGGATGTCGTCGCACACTACGGCCACATTGATGTCCTGATCAACTCTGCCGGTATTGCTGAGTAAGTTCGCTGCAACTATACTGTCAATTTTCGGCACTAACATTTCTCAGCTCTAACATACCAGCTGAAAACTACCCCGCCGAGAAATTCCGAAGACTCATCGATATCAACGTTAACGGCTCCTTTCTCGTCGCGCAAGCCATTGGCCGTGAGATGATCCGGCAGCAAAGACCGGGATCCATCATTTTCATTGCATCCATGTCCGGCTCTATCGTCAACTATCCGCAGGAGCAATCTTGCTATAACGCCTCCAAAGCTGGCGTCATCCAATTGACCAAGTCTCTTGCTGCTGAATGGGCCAAATACAACATCCGCGTCAACGCCATCTCCCCCGGATACATGGACACTGCGCTCAACCGTGTTCCCACTCTCGATGCCCAGAAGAAGATCTGGGTCGATGCTACCCCCCAGAAGCGTCTCGGAGCCGTTGACGACCTCAACAACCTCGCCGTTTACCTTGCCTCAGACGCGAGCAGCTACATGACGGGCACAAACGCCATAATTGACGGCGGCTATACGCTTTACTAGTCGTTAGTGAGGAGCTTGTTGTAGTTCTCTTCACTTTCTCTTCCTAAAGAAATAGTTTGGGTTAAGAGTTTTGATTCGCGTCTACAAGAACAGAAACTGAATGGGCATGGCGAGCGTTGGCGTTCGGAAATATCATTGGCGGCATTAGTTTCGATTTTTCAAGTTTCGAATACGGGTAATACCATAGAGAATACCATAGAGGTTTCAGTGGCGGCATCGTCACCCTAATAATAAGGGGTTTTACAGGCTTCTGGAATATTTGATCTGTGAACAGTGCGATGACCCGAGGTTTTTTGACCAAACTAATATGTAAATGCAATAGTCCTAGAATAAGGACTTGATTTCAATGGCGAGGGAAAGGCGTCGTCCTACAGCTCTAGATAGGCTTGTAGTTTGGACTACTGCTTTGAGAATCCTCTGTTAACAATCTAGGATATCTCATACCTTACGGATCCGTTTGATTAGGTTCAAGCACTTAAACCTAGTGAAAAATGATACCACCGTATACCTCGGGGGCAGTATGGTGCCAGTATTGGGGTGAGGTCTAAGTAGTGCACGTTGAATGTCATTGTCTAGACCTCGGCTTTGCCACCTTAGATCTCAGCCCTACCGTAAACCAAGACAGCGCAATAGAAAACTAAGTTATATTAATTAAGGAAGTAAGAAGAAAATAAGGGCCTTATACCTTATATCCTCACTATAATACACGAGCCTTATAGTAGTAATTATATTACTCTTTTATATAACTTGTCTTCTTAATAAAGCCCTTAATTTAAAGTTTAAATACCTTAAATAATTAAGTTATAATAGTATTAGTATTGAGTCCTTTTTAAAGTATTTATATAATACTTTTAATACTTAATCTTTTAAGCACATATTAGTAATATAAAAGGCCTTGCTTTTATAATCTCTTCTTTTCTTTAGCTTATTCCTTTAATTGAAATAATTAATAGTTAAATATACTTTTAAGTCTTTTATCTTATAAACTAATGTTTTTATTTAGCTTAAGCTATTATAATAGCTCTCTTAAGATATAAATATGCCTTTTTTTATTAATATAACTTTAAGTTATTAATATAACTTTAAGTTATTAATCTTATCATAAGTTTCTTATATCTTATTACTATTATTATTACTTATAAAATAACAATCTAATATAATATGCATAAGGCTTCAAAGTCTCGATTAATAGAGAAGGTGCCGTGTTAAACCTCTTATTACACCTAACATTGACGTGGTAAAGGGCCGTTCGCAAATAGCCCCAGATGCATTTAGCATTTAACCTATCCATGGCTCCCAGTAATGAATGGATGTATATTCATGCCACTTATCGTATTCATATCATTAAGGCCTCCAGATATTCATTATCNCGATAATATCGCGATATTGACTTAATAAGCAATATCACCAGGCTTGGCAAGGCGTTGAGGGAGGCGATCGTCCTCGGAGTTCTCCCAAATCGTCACCCCCCTCCTGCTTCTCGGACCAATAGGCTCGTTAATAGATCCTTCATCTATCCTAATATAAATTAACAAAATTTTACTTGTGCGTATATTTTAGAATAATAGGCGTATTTACAATCCTTTGCGAACACTCTACTACCCCTTTATAACTCACCGACTACGACCAACGCTCTAAAATTCATAAGATTCAATATCGTATCCATATCACTTCATAACGGTAAGCATATCGCGATAAATGAATGAATAAGGTTATCGTTGGGAGCCCTGAACCTATCCGAGGAATTGTCCACCGAGCATCCCTGGCTATCAGATGATCTTTAACACTCTTGGCTTCAAGCCTTGTGGGTACCAGTTCTCTTTGATGTATTCGCCTGGCTGCCAGACGTGGCCTACCCGTCGATATGTTGCGAGACCGTCGGGGCCAGCCTCAACTGGCGCCAATACTAGGTAGAAGTCCCGGCTCATTTCCGAAACCCAGAGTCTGACGCCAGTCAACACATCACAACACTTAAGTTTACCAGTATCATAATCAGAAATGCAGTCGAGGGCGAAATCTGTTCGATAGCCGTTGCCTTCCAAGGTAAATTCTAACCTTTCAGCGTCCTCATTGTGCTGCCACACCTCAAACCGAGCCTCGAAAAGAGGTGCCGAGAGGATAATATGTCCTGCAATGACTTTACCTGCGGGATCTGAACCCACAGGTGTCACTGCTGCCTCTAGTATGACACAATCGTCAAACAAGGTGTCCCTCGTTATAGGACACGCAAATGTCACTGGGTCTTCGACTGCTGTCAATCGGAAGTCCGTGCACCGATTGTAAGAAAAGAATGATGACTCTGTCTATTGAATGGTGGCTCTAGAGCCTCTATATATACATAGGAAAGGTGTAGGAAATGAGAACGAGAAGGGGGTAAGGGGGTGGCAATGGAAACAAGGGGTAGGTGACCGAGTCAATGACCGAGTCAATGACTGAGTCAATGGGAAGTAGCTGAGTCGGTGATAAGATAACCTGATTCAGGTCGACAACTGCTGACCACGACCACGAAGGACTTAGACAGTCTAATGGCCTTGTTACCCGATCCCTAACGAACCAGGCAAGATCCAACAGGAGGGTATTCCTCCACAGCCCTGCAAGATATACGTCTCCTGGCCGTAGTTGCATCATCTGCTTGGCAACACCAGACAGAGCTGGAAGCCTGTCCTGGTCGAATGTGAGGTCAAGTTCGGAATAGTGCTGGACTATCTCGTGCCAGAGGCTCACGAGCTTATGCTCGTGCTTCGTGAAGCCGCAGCCGCAGCATATCTCTGCAAGTGGGGAGTCCTCATAGTCATGGCAAGCAAATAACTGCTTGTATTTTTCTTTAAACCTGCGGTCCCGCAAGAACTGGGGTTTAACCCCGTTGTTATTACAGTTACTATCGCACTCGCAGGTGGAAAGCTCGCCACATTCTCACATGATTTCTCCCTTAGTAAAATGTAGTAGGCGAGGGGAAAGTAATCGCTCCTGGAAGCACCAAGCACGGGTCAGAAGGGGAAAGTCGCTCCGAGAGGGAAAGTCGTTTAGAGAGGAGAAGTCTTCCAGAAAGGGAAAGCCCAGTCTCGTCTTAGTTGCCGCTGCATCGGTGCCCCTGAGAGTTTGCGTTTCCCAGGAGCTTATATGCTGGAGTTCGGGCCAACCTCGAACACAGACTTCGTATTCCGTGCCATTGCGAGACTTGCAGGGGATTCGATGAGGGCTCAAAAGTTCAGGAGTAGCCAAAAAGCAGCCATTGTCGTCGCTTGCGGATGATGTGGCGCAGAGGGTAACATAAGCCCTCCCGTATATATCAGCCATTAGGGCCGACTGCTCGATCCAGTCGTCCGAACTGTCTTGGATGATGCAGATAGAGTCAATCCACAGGTATCGCAGTCCCAGACGACGCGTGAATTCGATGGCGTCTCGAAAGGTAGCTGGAAGAAGTCCCCATTCAATGGCCTGCTTATTCCTCTCAAGGGTCGCTTCAGTTGATTTGCAAAGTGATTGACTATCACCCCAACAATGGCTGAGACAGGCATATCGCCCAGTCTGGCCAGCGGACTCGTACAGCGCGACCTGAGTCTGACTATCCTGTGGACTAACATCGATGAGCCTCTTTGGGAGAAGAGGCGAGGGCTGCGTTAAGCAAACGTGAGTAGACTGACACACGTCAAGCCAATGACGTGCTATGACAACCTGCTCCTCTAAAGTGGCGAAGCCAATCTTTTTAATTGGAATGTCATTAAAAGGACGGAGTTGGCCTGGGAAATGATTGAATTAGCCTTAATCCTGCATATTATATGCTCAAATTAAAATGCTGAGATTGTCCTCAATTGTCGACCTGAATCGAAGTTCCTTACTACCATCGTAATACTGTCTGACGACCTAGATCGTCTATACGAACTATGTCTCAGTTGTCTCGTATCTTGAGCTCGTATGTCTCATCGAACGTCTCATTACCTGTTTCTCTTAACTATGACCTACTACATGACGACGTCGTCGTCATTGTATTTGGACCTACCTGATGTATATAANAGAGCTTCTAGAGCCCTCTTTAATAAACAGAGTTCTCATTCCTGATCGTCCGTTCAACATCAATTCTATAGTGCGCACGAGCGAAAGTACCGCGGTTATCTCGTACAATTGCTTTTAGAACGTGAATTGAGTGAGTCTTACCAGGCGGTACGAATACCTCAAACATAGTGTGAAATCCAGTGTAGCTCAAGGACATGTTGCGCCATTGCGCCTTGTCTTCTTGGTTGAAATTGCCAATGTCTTGCCAATGACCATCTCTTGGTGGTTTTTGACGGCAAAAGCCTTATGCCCACGCTCAACACAGGAGCGGACAATATCCTTTTTGAAGTAGCATCTATCGCATAGTCGGGTTTCGTCATCCTCAAATGATATTTTTTCATTCTCGCAGCCTGGACATGGTAATAAGGATGCTCCAGATGAGCCTGAAGTCCCAAGTGAGTGATCCGGCATCGCGACACGAACGCCAGCCTTAAAATGTTTAGGTGAAGGTCAGAGCTGGTGTTTGAGCATATGTACTGAGGTTTTAAAAATGAGCACTCAAGCAAATGACCAAGAAAGTTGCTTAGAGAGGGAGTGGAGTGCCCTGAGAAGATCGTAAAGTCGTCTCTTTGCTTCCGGGAACGAAGTGGATCATCAAACGGTAAAAATATCCTTAATGGAATAGAACTAACGATGTTCTGGCCCTTTTAGTCAGATCATCAACGTCAAAAATATTTCGGCTCGAGGCTGATACATACTTTTCGCTGGCGCTTGAACACCCTAGCGTTAGGGAGCCGAATTTTGCCCATTCCCAACGCCGGCGTTCCTCAGGCGCTAGCGAAACTGATGCGCCAGCGCCAGGGAGCCAATTCCTCCTTAGATCCCAGCCCTACCGTAAACCAAGACAGCGCAGGCTTGGCACAGCCATCACGATCGGGAACAGTTGCGAGCAACCTTCAAATTCCCAAACCACATCATCCACATATCCACAAGTCCCCACGCCCTTAGACCTTATCCAGCTCCCTCTAATAAGCTATAAATTAGCTTTCAGATCTTAAGGAATACCATCTGGATCCTTCTATTGCCACCAAACCGCCCGCCTCCGCTTAATCCCCTCCCTCTCTCTACCCCATCCACCATGTCCGACGCCTACGAGCGCGAAAGGTACCTCTCCGCCGCCCGAGCCCCAACCCCCCAACCGCACGACAGCTAACGCGATTGCGAACCCCCCCAGGCAGAACAACTCGCGGCTCGACGAACTAGCCTCCAAAGTCTCCGCGCTGCGGGGCGTGACGATCGACATCTACGACAACGCGCGGGACCAGCACATCATCGACGATGCCGTACGTGCTCTGCTCCCCCTTCCACTCTCCACCCTCCACTCTCCACTCTTCCTCAAGCCCATGCCTCCGCCCTCCTGCCCACTCGTCCCCCCCAACAACCGTCACTGACCTGACATACGGCCTCTCCAGAACGAAACCTTCTCGACCTTCTCCGGCTCGCTGAAGGGCAGCGCGACGCGCCTGGGCCGCATGGCGCAGTCCGGGAACAAGGTCGCCATCCTGAAGCTCGCGGGCATCATCGTCGCCGCTGCGCTGGTGCTCTACTGGATCTGGCATCTGGTGTTCTAGATCCCCTCTCTTCCTCCTTGTCTGCGGAGTGGGAGCTTGGAGAGTTGGTGCTGGGTCTGGATGGCGGGGGTAGGGATTGGGGATAGGAGGGAAAGACGGTGAGGAGAGGAAGTGGAGGGGAGGGGTATAGGGTGAGGGCGGAGATTGTATCATATTCCCCCCGCAGTGGGGAGGAGAGTTGGATTGCAGTTAGCGCATTGGATCAGGCGTTTTCTTGAAGTTGTACGCGGGTGCGAGATGGGTTTCTGGCGTTGGGGGAGCGGGGTTGTATTATTAACTAGCCCCTAGTCCGTGAGAATCTTCGATGTATTTTAACGTTGATGTTCTGCTAGAGCAACCTCTAGGCTGGACGACTGACTCGAAGATGAGAGAAGATCTCAGCCGTATTCTAGATCACTTAGAGGTTTCGGCTACACCGCAACCAATTCTGCTAGGCGATCTAGGCTTTATCATTTTCACTTCTACTATCGCAACCAGTTTCTCCTAACACCGCCTATTCCTTCCAACCCTTCATCCCTTATCCCTCATGATATCGTTATAACTCCCTTTAAACGTGCGGACCCCAAAACACTCCCTACTCCCAAACGTTCGAAAACAAATCATCTCCTCCCATCCCCCCTAAAGGCTTCGGTGCCGTCCCTGGCCCAGTTCCACGAGCATTGGCGTTCGTCGTAGTAGTTGGAGCCGCGCTGCTCCACCCACCAAAATCTTCATCAGCACTGATTCGCGGCGACGTCGTTTTCGCTGCGGAGCCCCATCCAGGAGACTTCGGCGCGGCGGTGTGTGAAGTGGTGGTAGTAGTGTTGCTCGAGCCACCCCACGCCTCGTTTGTCCCCCAGGCATCCAGATTTGACAAGCCCGAAAACTTAGATGCGGCCGCTGGTTGCGCCTTAGGCTGCTGCGGCAGTGGGGCGGGGGAAGAGAGGTTGAAGGCGGAGCTTAGGTTGGTTGATGGGGGGGCGGCAGCTGGTTTGGGCGGTGCGGAGGGTGCGGGGGCTGGCGTCGAGAAACCGAATAGGTCAGCCATACCTGAGCTGGAGCTTGCGGCTGGCTTAGGGGGAGCGGTAGTCGTGGTGGGAGCGAAGGATTCGAAGTCGCCGAAGCCACTAGACGAGCTAAAAGTCCTTTGCTTCTGTGGAGGTGGTTTATTGGCTGGTGGGGATTTGGGAGCGGTGTCGAAGAAGCTCCCTCCACCGCCAAAAGCTGAGGAAGATGGTGTGGAACGGTGACTTGAGTAGTTGGCGAGGTCGGAGAAAGCGGAGGGCTTAGGCTGCTGTTGAGCGGGTGGCGAACTGAAATTCAAGCTGCTAAAAGTGTCGTTCAACCCTCCTAGGCCGGACTGCTGTGGTGGATTTTGAGAGCTTGAGGATTGGAGTCCTCCGAAGGAACCGGAGTGGCCATGCTGCACCATAGGTTGGGAAGATGGCTTTGGGGTAGAAGCATAGAGTGAAAGTATTGATTGTTTCAAATCTGGCCTTGATGGCATTGACGACGTGGCTGGACCTGTGCTTGAAGACCTCTCTGGAGGGGCAGACTGCGAGCTGCCAAAGAAGTCCAACCCAAGTAACGAGTCGGCCGGCTTCGTCTGCCTGGGTGAAGCGGGTTCTGCTTTTGGTGGAGCAGGTCTAGTGATCGATGGTCCGGTAGTACTCGGTCGAGGAGGCGCTTCAGTAGGATCATCACCAAATAGATCAACATTCTGCTGCTGTCTGGCTGGTGGCTGGATGGTCTGGCTGGAAGTAGCAGCTGCACGTTGTGATACTGATCTTTCCAACTTGGCTTTCTCTTGAACGACATTTAATGGCTTTTTATCCATTATCAGCATTTATACTCCGAAACGGAGCGTATTGCGGTCAACGTACCACATCATCGTCTCCCTCAACATCCAGTGTCGCCGGGTCCGGTATGCCACCATCCATCACCCACCGCTTTGACTCGTACTTTGTTCGTATGAAGTTTTCGATCTTCCTGTGGCGGGGTTAATCCACGACGTAGAACGGCGCTTTTTAGGAAGTCTTACGACTCGGAAGGTACATGGCCTGGTGCTAATTTCGCTTCCCAATATCTGTGTATATCAGTGATGATTCATGATTTCTTCACAAACACTGCACTGACTTGTTGGCCCTCTCATTGCCCCACCGTAGCATGCTCTGCAGTTGTTCATCCGTCCAAGAGTCCAAATCCACAGACTTGACTCGACTGATATGCGTTCCCATGCCTCGATGTATTCCAGAACATCTGTAGACTTGGTCAGCGCCTGTAATGCGCAGTGTCCTCAGTCTCTTTCTTGCAGATAAGCACACGTACCGGATGCAAATGAAGATACCTATATTCCAGCTAGCCCATCTTGGGTCTGTTTTTAAAGGTCGGTCAATGGAATTTATTCATGAGGGTACTAGGAAGAAGAGAAATGTCCTACGTTTGTTTCTTTTACAATCCGCACAGCTCTTGTTCGATTCTAATTTCACCAGGCTCTTTAGGGTTTGTTGGTTCTGCGCGGCGCGATCAGCGCCCGGATTTAGTCGCCTCGACATTTCCGTCGTTTCGCAGCAGGTATTTTAAGGAGTGTTGGATTCTTCTGTTTGCGGGGTTTATAGAAGCCGAGGGGATACGTGTGGAGGGGAATTGTGGCTGCTCTAGGATGTAGGACAGTTGCGGGCGACGTTCAGCAATAAGCGGACGTGGAGGCTTGGCGCCGTCAGAATTGATGCCCTAAATTTTGGATGCTTCTGATAGGTCAAAGATTGACCGTCCTTAGGCGGCATTTTATTTAAATAAAAAAAAGACTATTTGTTACTCCTCTAAGCCGTGCTTGCATTATACACAATCACAGTAGTGCCGAATTCGTGAATAGAGAGCTCAGGAAGCGAGAACCTTGGACTCCTTCAAGCAACGGTAATTTGAAGAATTGCGTAACGGCGCTGAGGCATCTTCATGATTAAGAGACTTTGCAATCATTATGGTGAAAAGTAAGGAGAGTTGTTTGGCCGTGCTTACGATACCCTTAGTGACTGATCTTTCCCGTGTGGTGCTGGCAACGACCAAGGTTGCTCCAAAGTGTGGGAGAATCGACTGTCACCAAAAGCTCTTGTTAGAGCCGCGATGGTCTTCAGTGGTCTTTGCTATGAAATTGACATTCGCGGTCAGTTTCTGAAAGTCTCCTACGTACGTCATGGCCTACAGTGGCCTGAATATTCACTGCGACCCAGATGCAACCTTGGACCAAGTGCAACGCAATCTCACGCCTAGCTTCGAAAGTGAAGATTGGGCTGCGCATGTTAAGAAAAGGCATCGCTTGGAATACCTCGAGGTTCGTTATGATATAGTACAGATCTAGGATACAGGTTTGAACAGGGTAATTGATAGCATATTATGGTCCGGCATTTCAAGGGGCTTGAAATCGCCAGCTATCCCATTCATCCTCATCATAATCGTCATCACTTTCGTCTTCCGCGCTGTCATCTTGAGGCTGAGGAGCCACTTCAACCACATCATCCATTTTCTCCTGCTCGTGTGACTGTCGCAATGCCTCCCTTTTCTCTCGCAATTTCCGGACTCTTGCCTCTAACTCTTCCATCTCATCGAATTCCTCTTCTAGATATCGCGCAGCATCTTCCTTTTCCGCCTCAATCTCTGCGTCTCTTCTTCCCCGTTGGGCGTTCTGATCATCCCTGGCTTGCGCCGCGAGCTCAGCTGCTGATATTGGCGCAGCTTCGATAGTTGCCGAAGCGTTCAACGCTGGCACGACGTGTTGTTCCGGCGGTGGTGTTGCTACGTCCCGCTCAAACGCTGCCCATTCGTCCTCGTCTACGGTATCGGTAGTTGTGGGTTGCTGTTGCGCTAACGCATTGAAAAACCCAGCGGGTAATGATGAGAGTGCTTCGGTCAATAGTGTTGCGTCAGCTGGCTGTTGCTGAATGTCTGCGGGAGCTCCTTCCTTCCCAAGTGCAGCCAGGGTGTCTTGTAGACTGGCGTCTTGAACCTCCCTAGCTTTGCCAGGATCCCCGTCGAAGAAGCCGGCTGGGAGACTTTTCGCTTCTTCAGCTTTTGTTCTCTTCCTTTCCCCAAGATCATCGTCGGATGCTTTTCGCTTTTTCCCACTTGGAGCAAGTGCGGGCGCAGCGGATACCTTTACAGCTTTGCCATTTTGTTGGCGAGCGGCTCGCTCCTGGCGGAGCATTGAGCGAACGTCTGCCATGTGGAGTGCAGTATGCTGAGATGAAAAGCAGGAATAAATAGTGCTTGCGCGATGGCGAGTATAGTATGTAGATTGTGTGCTGTGCGAACGATGCGAGAGGTGGTTAACTACGCTTTGCTGATCTGACGGCGACGGTAAGCTCGAGGCCTGCACTAGTCTTCTGCCTAAAGTAGATTAGTGTTTTTGATNTCATGCCAAGGCGCTAGGCAAAGTACAAAAGCTCCGCATTCTTTAACGAGGTGTTGCGCCTCTTCTTCGCATCATTCCATCAACACCAACCCGCCCGCCCGCCGTCTTCGCGACAACACCCATCGCCATCTGACGTGAAGTGACAATCGCATCTGTCTGTTCTGTTTGCGTCGTTCGGGACCTGCCTCCGTCGAGCTACTTCTCGTGATTGATCCTCGCCTGCTTAACCTCGCGAAGAAAGGGAGAGTTCCAAGGTTGTTGCAAAGGACGCCAGGCTCAGCCATCATCTGGCATCCGCCTGTCGTTCATCACCAACAAGCAGCAAAGGCTGATTCGGGAGAGGGGACATTGCAAGCCGTTGTCTAGTTGTCTATTTCTGTGGCCGCATGCCCTTTTGTATTACCTATCTACGATTCAAATTCCGTAGTAGAGTCGTGAAGCTTTGCGCGCTATTTGAACTATAAACTTCTCGCCACACCTGTTGAAACCCAATTTACGTGTCGCCCATCATGGCCGGTAAGCAGAGTGCACCGTGTGTGCCTATGTTGAGGTTTCGCACCTCGCGCGAGCTATATATCAATACTCAACCATTATACGGCGCATACGCTAATACTTTATTTGCAGACGAACCACGACGATCCGGCCGCGCCAACAAGGGTCATCATACCAAGAATCAAGATCCTCTCGAGGAACCTGCGCCAAAGCGACCTGCTAAAGGCAAAGCTGGTGGCAAGGCCCAAGCCGCCCGTTCCCAGTCGGCGCAAACCGAGAACGAGGGAGAGGATGACGCTGTTATCCGTTGCGTTTGCGGGGTGCAGAGGGATATCAAAGGAAGACAAATGATTGCTTGCGACATTTGCGAGGCCTGGCAACACGTCAAGTGCTTGGGTCTTAAGGAGGGCGATGAATGGGAATCGAGGACATACTACTGTGAGCAATGCAGACCAGAGGACCATGTCGAACTACTGGCTGCTATGGCTCGAGGAGAGAAGCCATGGAACCGCAAGAAGGGCCAGAAACCCCTCAAGGCGAGCACGACTGCCAAGCAGTCTCGTCCGAGCGAAGTACGGTCTGAGATAGAAGAAGATGTCAATAGTCCGAGGCCTCAGCCCCAACCTCAACCTCAGCCTCAGCCTCAACCTCAGTCCCAGCCTCAGCCTCCACCTGCTGCCATTCCAGCGCCAGAACCTGCGACAAAGTACGATGTGACTCCCATAGAAAGTGCTAACGGCCAAAGGGAAGCAAAGGTAAGAGCTCTGGGACTTCCAATACTGACATTTTACTAACCTATTCTAGCAGACCATAAAGCCGGATGCACCGCGAAGTCAACCCCAGTCGCCTGTAGGGGAGAAGCGGCGGAGAGAAACAGTTACTGAGAAAGATGGCACCGAGGCGAAGAGGCGTAAATCAAATGTGCAAGGGCATGAAAAGCCAACCCAACGTTCTGTTTCATCGCAATCGGCCTCTCTACCCAGCCTCCGGAGGGCCATGGTTGACTCGGTCACCAAGTTGTTAGCCGATCTAATCAAACAAGCTTCTAAACAGCGGAGATATAGGATTCCGGATGGCGAAACTCCCAGCTCAATCTCATCCCGACTATCCATGGAAACGGACCAGGCAATGGTGGATAACCATGGCGCTCCGTCTGGAAATGATTCGCCCTATACCATCAAGTTTAGGTCTATCATGTTCAATGTGAAGAAAAACACTGCTTTGCTTGATCGGATCCTATCTGGATCTCTAAAGGCTCATGAACTTACCACAATGTCTTCTGAAGATATGGCTAGTGAGGACAAACAGCGAGAATATGCAGCCCTGAGGGAGGAAAATGACAAGCAGGTTGTCCTGGTTGAGGAGAAGGGACCCCGCATCCGCAAGACCCATAAAGGAGAGGAGTTAATAGATGACGATAATCAAGCAAATCGTGGTGCAGAGGAGTCTGTATTCACTGTCCCAGAGCGTCGCCATCGTGACAGTGTTCAGGAGGAGAAAGCAGCGGGTGATACTGACTCTCCAATGGATACAGGAAGCCCAATGAGAGTGGAGCTGCCTGAGGATGTTGGAAAGACGCGTCCTCTTACCGTCGATACTTCAGCTCCTCCATCAGCTTCGTCAGCTAGACATCCTTCATCCGCTTTCGATGTGAAAGAGGTATGGCGACATGTCCGTTCTCCCGACCAGGAGCAACAGGCTTTCCATAGGCGTCAGAGTTCATTTACGGTTCATTCACAGCAGCAAGAAGGCCCTGGTGACGATGCAGATGTTGACCGTCTGCTGAAAGACGAAGACAACGACGAGGAGATGTACTCTCCAGCGGACTACAGCGGCGATTCTACAGTATGCTGGCACGGTACTGTCGACATGCCCGCCGTAGGCCCGTTCGCTGCTGTCACGCGCCTCGTTGCCGGCGGTGATGTTGGGCAGAAAATCCCTTGGAACCAGATCCTGCCTTCCACAATACCAATAACAGGTCGAATCGAGCATTCCAAGGGTAACGACTATGTGTCAGGCATGCGTGGAAGCGCGACCAATGACGTTGCCGTCCTTTTCATCAGCCCTGTCAACAAAGATGGCCGTGCCCGCATCGACAAACTGTTCGACTATTTCTTTTCGCGAGGACGCTGGGGAGTCGTGCCACCTGAGAAACTCGGACACGACGCAGCGCGAGACCTATACGTTATACCCATAGCAGCCGGCGCCGACCCTCTCCCCTCCTTCCTCGACATGCTCGAGTACTGCACAGTCGAGACACCGCGTCCACACAACATCCTCCTCCTCGCCCTCATCGCCCGGACAAAGACCCCAGCCAACTCCGCAGACAACACCCCGAGCCTGCACCAGACCCTCGACGGCACCGTCCCCGGCGGTCCCCTAGCCACTCCCGCCGCACCAAACCACGGCTACCCGCCCCTGCCGGGCTCGGTGCCTCACCCCGGCCCGCAATTCTCGCCGGTGACGGGCTACACCCCGGTGGGCGCGAACTACGGCAGCCCGTACCCGCCGGGCGCGCACCACGCGAACCGCCTCGCGGTCCAGATCTTCGACCGCTTCATCGACGCCCCCGTCGTCGTGCAGATGCTGCAGGCCGCGCCCGATATGGACGAGATCCGCATGCGCAATCTGAAGGATATCCTCGAGGCCGAGCCGGCGGCGCGCACGGATATGATGGTGCTGCAGGAGCATTTACGGCGGAAGAACGAGGGCTGATGGGCTTAGGGATAGGAATGGGGATGGGGATGGGGATGTGGGACCTGTGCTCCGGACGCGGTGCGAGGTTTCTGATTCTGTAGACGGTCTGGGATGTGATGGAATGGGAAGGGATGGGATGGGAAGGGAAGGGAAGGGAAAAGTGGGTTCGGTTTGATGGCTGCTCTGTTGTTTCTGTTGTGTTTTTGCTCTTTTTCTTTTTTTCGGTGAATGGGCCAGTGATACCACTATGCGGGGTTTGGGCGCTTGGGAGGTCTTATCTTGCAGTGCAATTTTTGAGCTTGTGAGTGTTTGCCTGGGGAGGCCGACTGCGCGGATTAGTACTAGTTAGGGGTAGAACATGGTGTGGCTGCGAGCCTGCGCCTAATTGTGTGGGAGACACGGGCAATGAGTAATGGGTTTTTGGTTGTGATGATTACGCTCCTAAAGGGCGTCTTTGCGCTGTATTATAGAAGTGGTTTAATCTGTATGCAAATGTTGACAAGTGATGCGCTCAGCTATTTTGGACGGTGAATGTGTGGTGATGACCTGTGAGGCAACAACGAGAGGCCGTGTTGAGGTAACGAGTCAAGGGTTAAGACGAGTCAGGGCACTCGTCCAGCGTAACTTTTGAGCTGAGTAAAGATACTGGAGTGTATTGGCATGTATTTGATTCAAATTTGTAAAGCTCTCTATTGGACATCTAGTAGCAGCAGCGTTTGAACGCAGTATCCGAATAAACCAACCATAGCAGCCATATCTTGACAAGTAATGAATGAGACTTTCGTATCGCAACGCCGCAAAATGCTCCCAGACAAATATCCTCCAGAGTTCCCAATCCAATATTTACAAAATCCTTTAGTATACCCAATCTTTAATACAGCGTTCATAAAGCCTAATTCGTATCCACCTCACTCATCTGCTGCATTGTGGTGCCCGCCTGTCTGCTCCTAGCTCCCCGAGTCCCTGTTTTTGCACTGCGTGCTGGGCATTGAGCGCCAGCCAGGCCCGGACATCACACCTAGCTCAATATTATTTGGGTTCTCCTCATCCTCGTTTTCGTCGTCCATCAACCGCACCGTCTTGAATGACTCGGAGCGAGGATCTGTGAGCTTCTTGGATGTCACGGAGCGCGAGAACCGTGTGGTGGGGACGCTGCTGCTGCGATTTTTCCGGAGGAAGCCGAAGTTGCACTGTAAGAACGGCTTGTAGGTTACTCCGCAGGCGCAGACGATGGCGCAGTTGTATTCAATATAGCTGCAGGGAGTTAGGATTGGCTGGCGACGTTTGCTAAAAGATGGCAGGTGAAAGGGCTTACCCCATGTAACCGCCGGGAATATAGTATGTCGGATCAGTTGAGCCATGGTTGAGGTAGTCAACGAGTAATCCTACGCGAATTACACTCACGACGCACATCCTTTGTTCGAGGTGTGCTGCAGCGCACTTGTTTAAGACGGGTAGATTCCGAATAGACCACAGCATGGCAGGAAACCTACAACGTTGACAGCAGATAAAGCGGAAATACCGATTTTTCTCCTCGAAAGCGTGAGACCCTTCACAATTGGAATCAGTAAGGCTAAGACAGCTAGGTCGGTGACGCCATTCAAGACTCCGTTGGCGATGTAGAATGCCCTGGTGTTGATGCAGTGGCTGGTTGTGATGGTTAGGTCCCAGGATTTTGCTATCAGTGTGCAGGAGAATATGCTGACGCATATGCTATATCCGACGGTGATGGCTAGTGTCACCCACCATTGGATACGGAAGTTTTCGATAGGAATTATGCGCCGGTAAAGGAGAATGGAGACTTTAATGACTAGATTGCGGCAATCATCCATGTCTACAAGACATAGTCATTCCACGCCGAAAGTAGGGGAGGTAAAGATGCAATGAAGAGGAAACGAAGAGGAGCGCGCTTCTATGGGACAGTAAGTGATGGAAGGCAGAGCTTCCAACCTTAAAGAAGTTCGGGCGAGAATGCCTAATGCGCTCGCCCAAGCCGTAGTCAATCACTGCATAGGTTAGCTGACAGGTTTTCTTAAGCCCCATGGCACGCGGTTGCTCACTTTTTTAACAAAGAGCACGTTGTAGGGCAGATAACCCCTGAATTTAGTGGATTTTAGCTCAGAATTTCAAAACGCGGGGCAAGTGAACAGCTGCCCTTGCCAAAGCAAGTATCGTTATATTCGTGGACGCAAGTTAAAACAATAACCGCATAAAAGCTTCGAGCAGTCAGTGTGAAGGGAAATTAGAAATTGTTCACAATCATCAATACCAAATAGACGCATAACATGGATGCGAGTGAAAAGGCGTAAGCATAGAGCTAAAGTTGAGACAATCAGAAATATGACATTCACAACTGTAAGGCTTTCGGTCCTCGGTGTCCAGCCGCCAAAAGCTAGAAACGAAGCCAGGCGGAGCAGGTGCGGCGGGAATGATTGAGCTGTCGACCATGCTTGGTGCATTCAGGTTTTTGGAGAAGCGCGCCGGAGACTGGAGGGAAACAGGACTGCACTGGAAGCTCGTAACTTCAATCATTATTCAGTTCATCATGTTGGTACAGCCTGTACGACCTTCAGTGTCTCGCACGCGCGGCGGGCATCTGATTTCGCTAATAAATAGCCAAGTTGTCGACCTGAATCGAAGTTCCTTACTACCATCGTAATACTGTCTGACGACCTAGATCGTCTATACGAACTATGTCTCAGTTGTCTCGTATCTTAAGCTCGGATGTCTCATCGAACGTCTCATTACCTGTTTCTCTGAACTATGACCTACTACATGACGACGTCGTCGTTATTGTATTTGGACCTACCTGATGTATATAAGAGAGCTTCTAGAGCCCTCTTTAATAAACAGAGTTCTCATTCCTAATCGTCCGTTCAACAGTTATAAGCCTAGGCCGTCTACTATATCATCTTTAATTCCAAAGCCTTTATTCCCATTAATTTTAATTATTATCTTAATTATAGACAACTACCTATAATAACTTCTTAATAAGAAACCCCTCCCGTTATTATATTATCCGTTATCCTTATAAGCCTAAATAATTAGGACAAATAGATTAAGGTTATTAAGTTAAAAGCGAATAATAATCATCTCTAGAAGTATATTAACCTATTAACACCTAAGACCAATCTACTATAGCTTAAAGAACCTATTCGTGCCTTACCTAAGGATACTAATAACTAGGGGAAGACGAAGATCGCGGACCTAGATAAGGAGGAGAAGGAGAAGCTCTGTATACTTAAAGCCGACTATAGGGATAATATAAAGCTATATAGAAAACAGCTATTAGCTCTTAATACATTACGCAGCTATATCCTAAGCTCTATCTTACGTACCTACCTCATCTATACGTTTAAATACACCACTACCTATAACATCTTAGTATCTCTTAAGAAGAGAATTACTCCGACTAACCACGCCTAAAAGCTTTAAATAGCTACTTAATATATAAAGCTTAAGAAGGCGCCTTAGAACTAGAACTTTAAGGTCTAGTTATAAGAGTAAGAGAAGGTGTATACTAAGTGTAAGGAGCAAGCTCTACCTAAGGTAGATAGTAATTATTTAGTAAAAGACTTTATATACGCAGTTAAATTAATTACACTAAGCTAGTTAAAATATTAGAAGAATGAGCTTAATAAGCGTAAGTAGAAGAAAAAGACACTTCCTACTTTCTTTAAACTGGTTAAAATATACTAAAACCACCGTTGTACGGACCTCGCCTAGAAGGGCAAAACCCTATAAGGAGGATCCTTTAAAGTCACCTTTAAAGACAAGTTACCAAATTTAAAGCCAAATTAAAACCTTAATTATTAGCAAATAAGTAGAAGAAGGAAAGGCAACTGCCGCTAGAGTGCCTATGCGGAAAACGTTACTACTTTAATAAATACTAGTATATCGTAGAGTTAATTCCTTACCTATTATAGTTTAAACCAAGTAACAAAATTTAGAAAAAGGTAGATAAGAAGATCGCTAATACAACACCTGAAATTAAGGCTTATATTAAGTAAATTAAAAAGGACGATTAAGCTAATAAGAAGCTAAAGGATGGCAATAAGTAGAGCTCTTAAGAGCCTAGTAGAGGAGCTTTTACTATTTATTAAATAGGAGCCTATAACACAACCTCTAATTATAAGCTTTATAACGGCTTTATTCTTAACTTAGGAACCACTATATACGTCATTAATAATTAAGCTAGATTTATTAGCGAAATTGAGCCTATATTAGATCGGCTCTATATAGGATTAAATATAGAAGAGATTATAGGCTATAGCACAGCTATAGTTATAATTAACCGCCTAATGGGTAAGATATAGATGCAGCTCTTACAAGCAGCCTATGTACTAAGCTTTTATACTAACCTAGTATGCCTCCAAAAGCTTAATAATAAGGGAGTTTATTAGAATAATAAAGAGAATACTATCTTCTCTAGTAATAACGAGACGTACTTCCGCTATGGCTACTACTATAGTTAGAAAACGGTTAAATATAATAAGCTAAAGGACTTATAAGAGGCTTTATTTATAACTTAATTAAAGCTAATAAAGCATTTATTAAAGCCTTTGCTAAATTAGGCGGAAGGCCATATATAGCACCAGTAATTAGGCTATATAGGAAAAAACGCAATTAAGTAACTACCTTAGTTAGTAACGGGCGCGATTATAAAAGGCCTAATAACGGTAAAATATAAATTATATAGAGTAAGCAAAGCTTATAAGGTAATATTAAGAAAACTACTAACTTAGTTGCTAGTTCCTTTCTATAGAATCCACCTTAATTTAATACCCGGAATAGTTATATTTAATGGCGATAAGTACGCGGTATACTTCCTTAACGACGCAACGCGAATAAATAAGGTAGAGATAATAGCTAAAAAGTCATCCCTTACCCAAATTATTATTAAATATTACAATGTTATTAAACAACAATATGGCTTTAAGGTAGCCATTATCTACATAGATAGAGAGACGTCTCTTATAGGCGAATTTAAGGAATAGGCAGCTGAATGAGAAATTACTTTTAAAAGATCAGCACCTAATACTTAATTATAGAACGGTCCAGCGGAATAATCTAGGGGGGTAATTATACAAAAGGCTCGGTGTATAAGAATTAAGGCCTATTTACTAGAGGAGCTATATCTTAAAGTTTATAAAGCAGCTACCTATCTACTTAATTAAACGCCTAGTAGAAGACTCGGGTGGTAAATACCTTTTAAAAGAATCTAGTTAGCTATAGGTATATTACCACTAAAACCAAATATAGGCCACCTATAAGTTTACAGCTGTAGGGCCTACCCTCTTAAATATAATATTCTACGCCTAAATAAGCTCGCGCTAAGGGCCTATATAGGATATCTAGTAGGGTATAATTTGACGAATATATTCTGAATCTATATTCCTAGTTAGAAAAAGGTTATTAGAACTAGAGACGTAAAGTTTAATAAGCGGTTGCTTTATAATAACTTATAGCTAGATCTAGCAAATATACTCTAAGTTAAAACTAATCAAATATTAGAAATTATTAATATCCATTAAATATAGGATCTTTAAGACGAATTAGAATTGTTATCTAATAAAAGCAATAAGACTTAAGACAAGATTTAAGTTAATACCAAAGGGAGATAATAGGTGGAATCTAGTAGAAATAAGGAAGAGCCTAATATTAAGAGTAGTAAGTAATAAGATTTAAGCTCTAAAGATAACTTAGCTTTAGGGCTTCCTACTCTAGATAAAACACTAGAACCTAACTTACTGGAGCCTCTACTACTATCCTTAAATACCTTAGTAAAGAAGCCGCACTATATCCTAGTTCCGACTAATAAAGCTAAGCTAAAAAAGAAGATTAATAGTAATATAGGAGAGTAAAACGTAGTTAAAGGAAAGAGACTTAAAGGACGATCAAAGATCTATATAGGCTTTTTTACTAACATCACCGACTAGAGCCTTTTAGCTTAAAGATTAGCCTTTAATATAGGGCTTACATTTTATAAAAAGCTATACTATAATTAGCTCCCACTACCGCCTAGGAATTAAAAGGAGCTTTAAAAACATTAATATAAGGAAGAGTTCGCGGCTGTTGCTTAAAAGGAGTATATAGACCTTTAAAATTAAGGAACGTTTCAAGTTATTAACAAGACGATCTATACTAAAACAGTGCCTATTATCTAGGTATTTATATATAAGACTAATATTAACAGATATCTAATAAGATTTAAAGCTTGTTTTTGCGCATAAGGTAATCTGCAAGAGTTAGTTTATAAAAATACCTATACCGCAACTTTAGCAGCAAGATTGTTTAGAGCCTTAATAGCTATTATCGTAATATTTGACCTGGACTATTAGCAAGGCGATACTGTTAATATATTCGTAAACAGCCTAATTAACAAGGTCGTCTATATTAAGTATCTAAATAGATTTTTAATTAAGGGCAAATACCTACTACTTTAAAAAGCGCTTTATGGATTGCGACGATTACCTCTACTATAGTATAGTAACTTAATAACAACACTAAAAAAGGAAGGCTTAAAGCTAGTGGCGGAGAAGTCTTGCCTATATTACAACGATTGGCTAATAATCTTCTTCTACGTCAATAATATTATAGCTATATTTAGGAAGAAAGACCTACTTAAGCTTAAAACTTTTAAGGAGCATCTTATAAAAAGGTATAAGATAAAGGACCTAGGTAACCTTACCTAGTTCCTTAAAATTTAAATTATCCGTAATAAAAAGAATAGGAAGCTCTAGCTTAGCTAAGACTCCTATATTAATAAGATTATAATAAGCTTTAAAGTTAAAGATTATTATAAAATATATATACTAATGGGTATTAAGGAACTTAAGCCTAATCCGGAGCAAGCCTTTAAGTAGGATACCTACGCCTATTAGAGGAAAGTCGGATCTATACTCTATATAGTAAATATTACTTATCTAGATATAGCGAAAACAGTAAGTAAGCTATTAGAATTCTTATAAAATCCGTTACTAATTTACGACGCAGCTACTATAAGGGCAATTACCTACCTTAATTAAACTAAGACTCTTATAATTAAGTATTTAAAGGAGAATATAATAAACTAGATCTTTGCAAGAGTAAGTAATATATTATTTAGCAATAATCTAGTAAGTAAAAAGAGCATAGAAGGCTATCTATTTACCTTATTTAGGGGACCAATTAACTAGCAATCTACGAGGCAGAAGTTAGTAATAAAATTAAGCATAAAAGTAGAGCTTTTAGCCCTATCGCATGCAGCTACTAAGTTAATTTAGTAATAACAATTCTTTAAAGAAATTGGATTTAACCCTAATAAGAAGCAAATAATATATTATAATAACCTATAGACTATTTAACTACTAACTAAAAGTAATACGGAGCTTAATACTAAGCTTTAACACGTTAATATCTATAACTACTAGCTCCGCTAGGAAGTTTATAAAGGAAGTATTAATATTAAATAGGTGCCTACTACAGACATAACAGTAAACGGCATAATAAAGGCTCTGCCTCATTAAAAGTACGAGATATTTATTTAGTAATTAAACCTCGTTAATATTAAGGATCTAATTTAATTTAATTTAAAAGATATTTAGGCAAGGTAAATATATAGAGGATTTCTTTTAACTTTTTTTTAGTATTTCTATAGTAGCCCAAAAGGCTCTATATAGCTAGGGGGGTATGTTAACCTAAATCGAAGTTCCTTACTACTATTGTAATACTGTCTGACGACCTAGATCGTCTATACGAACTATATCTCAGTTATCTCGTATCTTAAGCTCGGATGTCTCATCAAACGTCTCATTACCTATTTCTCTAAACTATGACCTACTACATGACGACGTCGTCGTCATTGTATTTGGACCTACCTAATATATATAAGAGAGCTTCTAGAGCCCTCTTTAATAAACAGAGTTCTCATTCCTAATCGTCCGTTCAACACAAGTGCACCAGCGTAGATACTGTGCGCTTGGAAGACAGACTGTGCATAGGCAAGAAAGGTAAAGTCTTTGATTTTTAAGCTTAATCGCAGGAGTTAAACTTGAAGTTCTCTAGTACGCAAAGTAGCGAAATTTGCTGGAGGGACACCGGAGCTCGTACTCGCGTTCTATCTTTTAGTGGCCTCTTAATGTTATCACGTAATATTATCTACATATATCTCTCTTTTACCCCTCCCTTTTATACAGTTATTAATATAGCTACAGAAACAATCTTTTTAAGGGCTCTACCAAGTCTACCTACCTTTTAATAGACTTAATAAAATCCTAAGTATGTGAGAGGCGTACGAGGTACAATTCGTCCAACAGTTATCGATAAGATCCAGCCTAATAGAACCAATCGGATTAAGTTGGGATGTCCATTTGTTATTTTGCCAGTGCACAGATCACTTGATGGTAGAATGCTACCGTTGCATGGGATCTTTATGCGGTAGGTGGTTCGACGATCTTAATTTTCTCGAAAAAACGGTATATTTTCCAACCTCCAAAAACACGGGCGTTAACGTTGTCGTCGTGGCCTCCTGAACGTGGCGTTTCATTCATGCCCTTTTGTCCACTCACAGCGCGAGTTTGAGGATTCGTCACCTTCCTGAAAACAGCGGTTACGCCCAAAAGCAGCCATAAGGCAGCCACATGAGCTTAGATTATTACGGAAGTGCCACTAAAGCTTGTCGCTTGCACGGTTACGAAGAGTGGTAGGGCACGAGAGGCCCAAGGATATCGGTGTTCTAATCACACACCGAATACAGGTTCGGGAAAGTTTCTAGCCTAGCACCGACTGGTTGTTTCCTCCGGCGTGCCATGGTCCACCAGGCGGTTTCCGTACCTGCCATTGTGCCGCGAGCCCTGATGGCTGTCAACCAGGGTGTCAGCAGAGCAGAGACCAAGATGGATGCCAGGGGCGGATATAGGTAGAATCTCCCATTCTCGACATGGTCTTCAGAATCTTCTCTCGTACTTGCTCATGCTATTGTAGTCCAACTACGTACACTCTTTTAATCATACCTGTCTCTCTTTTATCAGGATGCCTTCCTCATCATTCTTTCTGAGTGTTGGCTCTGTTTTTCTATCCACTCTTGTTGCTCGTGTTTTTGCTACTACCTACACACTACAAGACTCCTACTCCGGTTTGAATTTCTTTGATGGCTTTAATTTCAACAGCAATAAAGATCCCACCAACGGTTATGTCAAGTGAGCTTTTCTACGCTTCAACCATTTGGGGACATGCTATTGACAAAACATAGGTATCTTGACTATAACGACGCGAAATCTACCGGGTTAATCAGCACAAGCCTTACGTCGGCAAAGCTGGGCGTTGATTCCACGAACAAGTATACCAGTAGTGACCAAGGACGGCCTAGCGTGCGTATCGAGACGAAGAAGAGTTACACACACGGTCTATTTATTGCGGATATTCAACATATGCCTGGAAGTATCTGTGGTATGAACTGGACGTCAATAACTCAAAGAAGTAAATTGACCTAATTAGGATCGTGGCCCGCGTTCTGGTCTGTGGGTTCTGGAGTTTGGCCTGCGAATGGAGAAATTGGTAGGCTGCAACACCTTTCCAACATATGAAACCTTTAGGCCATATACATTCACCCCTTGACACGTATCGTGCTTTCCGGTAGTTAGAAAGACTGACTTTATCTAGACATCATTGAGGGCGTAAATACGAACACAGACAACTTGATGGTGTTGCACACGGCTGATGGCTGCAGTGTTGCCGGATCAGGCCAGAGCGGCACTTTGAAAAGCGATATCTGTGACGTTTCCTACTCAACTTCAGGCTGCGGTGTTACACCAAACGTCTCTGCCACTTATGGCACCGCTTTCAACAATGCCAACGGTGGTGTGTTTGCTGTGGAGTGGACTTCAGCTGCTATCAAGATGTGGTTTTTCCAACGTGGATCGATCCCACCCAGCATAAGCGTTGGACTTCCAGATACCTCCGAGTTTAAAACTCCTCAGGCCAATTTCGCTGGCTCTTGCGATATTGACTCGCATTTCTACAACCACACATTCATTTTCGATACCACCTTCTGCGGTGACTGGGCTGGGAACGCTTATCGTAAGTTCTTTAAACTCCAAAACTCCCCCATTGTTAATACGATGTTAACACCCCCTATTTGAATCTTCTGGTTGTCTTGGCAGCTGGGAAGGATGGCCTAGATTCTTGCGTTGCATACGTCGGCGGCAACCCTTCTAAATTTACTGAGAGCTACTGGGAGATCAACTCGTTCAAAGTTTATCGTGCAAATTCCGTTGTGTCCAGCTCTTCATCCTCGAAGCTGTCTCTAAAATTCCGGTCGCTAGCACATCTCCCCTCCCCCTACCACCCTACATGCCAATGGCCGCAGCAGCTCTGGGTCAGTACCGGCAACCATAACTGCGAAATCTTCGTCGAAGTCCATGAGCACTTCTAAGGCGGCTAGTACATCCAAGGCAACTAGCACTTTGAAGTCTTCCAGTGCATCCGCCACCTCAACATCCTACAAGGCCTCTAGCTCGTCAAAGGCATCTAGTTCATCCGCAAGTTCTAGTTCATCCCAGGCCTACAGCTCATTCGTAGCTCCATCGCCCTCTAGTACCCTGACCTCACCGAATGCCTACAGCTCATCTGAAGTTCTTTCATCTTACGGCGCTCCAAGCTCATCTGTAGCGGCAAGCTCTGTAGCTTCCTCTGTTATCTCGAGCTTCTCAGTGGCATCCTACGCAGTCTCAAGTTCCTCTGTGGCCACGAGCTCTTCGGCCGGTCTCTCGTCATATGTAACCTTGAGCACTGTTTCAAGCTCATCTGTGACTTCATCCTCATATGTTGCTCCCGTTTCTTCGGCGATACTCAGTTCATCCGACCCAGCAGTCTATGCGACCACAAGCGGCAGCTATGGCGCTCCTACCCCAAGTACCAGCGCAAAGGAAACTATCACAACCGTAATCACAACTTCCTACGTAGACGTCTGCCCGACTGGATTCACAACTTCCGTAATCACACAGACTGTGACATACTGCCCTGGAGAGCAGACATCTGGTGGCCCAGCCCCTGGTTTCACGACGAAGGTGACGGTGTGCGAGCACTGCGCGCCTTACCCTACTACTGTGACTTTGACCGTGCCAACTTCTACCCCCGCGCCGTACACTACGGCCGTTCCAGAGTACACAACAGCCTGCTCTTCCGTTTCGATCCACTTCAGCCTCGCCGAATCCTCACCCGTCGCGGCAGGATACAGCTCTCCTGCTGAAGCTTACAGCTCTGTTGCTCCAGCCTACAGCTCCACAGTCCCAATCTCCAGCGGTGTCCCATACGGCGCGGCATCCATGCCCGCCACAACACTCTTGCACTCAACCAAAGTGCTGACCATGGAAGTCATTCCCGTACCTTCATCCGCTTACGCAGCCTACTCTGCCGCTTCCCTGCCAGTTGTATCTGTCGTCCCAGCCAGCGCCGCGTCACCCTATGCCGCTTCCTCAGCACCATACGTCGCCCCCTCAGCATCGTATGTTGCACCCTCAGCATCGTATGTCGCGCCTTCAGGCGGATACGGATACTCGAACATGACTGTTGCCGCAACCGGAACGGCCGCACCTAGTGCAAGCTACACTGGACCGAGCGCACCTCTTTTCACGGGTGCAGCGGCCAGCCGTGGAGTTGTATTTGGAGCTGGTGTGGGTGTCTTTGGGTTGGTTTTAGGTCTGGTGCTATAGGAGCGCTGTGGAGGAAGTTATTGGAATATTAAGAGCGAAATTAGAAATATGAACTGGATCCGTGCAGATGGTGGCCGCCATATAATGCTATTCTAATCGTGATATATACCCAGATGATAATTATATTTTCGAGCATTTATCTACGGACTGCCTGTTTTAATGGTGCCTTGCCGAAGTTCGATACTGAGTACTATCTCCTATAAACTAACTTCGAGGCCCCGAAGGGCGTTGCGTACTCACTTACATTCAGTCATTTTGATGTCATTGAACTTAAATTACTTTGCTTTGGCGAGCAAATCGTATAGGCTAAATCCGTTTTCGGGGAGGGAATGAGGCTATCTACTAGATCAACTAATCTTTACGCCGCTTAAATACCAGGGGGCAACTATGCCCTTTCGCGAATCCGATAAAGTGATCCATCATCACCATGTCGTCATGTGTCTTCTCACCCGCCAATCTCAAAGTATACTTCTCAGTTATGCGAGCAGCCATTATCTTTATTTCCATTGTAGCCATGTTCTGCCCTGCGCAGATCCTGTTCCCGTAACCCCACACAAACATGTGCTCGCGCATCTCAGAAGTCCCACCATTTGTCTCAATCCAGCGCTGCGGCTTGAAAGACTCAGGATCTGGAAAGACCTTGGGGTTTCTGTGCACAGTGAGTGCCTGAACGTGCACAATAGTCTGGAAGAGTGTTAGTCGGAGTAAATTTAGAGATACTGTGTCCTTACGTCTCCAGGTACAAATATTCCATCTATCATGTGTCCCTGCTTGGGCGTGGTTCGTGGAAGGCCAGGAGGGACACCCGGGTGAACACGAAAGGTCTCCTGGATGAGGGCATTCAGGATAGGAAGGTGCTGTAGCTTTAGATAGCAGAAGTCTGCTTCTTTAACGCCGGAGGCTTGGATTTCTCTCCTCAGGGCTTCTTGCCATTCTGGATGGCAGGCGAGTTCGTACAATAAATATGCCATCTCCAGAGCAGTGGTGTCTGTTGCAGCGAATATCAAATTGCTGACTTCGGAGGAAATATCCTTATCCGAAAGAGGTTCAATACCCTTTTCCGGATCTCCAGCGAGCATCTTTGTCATAAGATTTGGTCTTTGCGCGTAGCGCCCAAACCTTTCGATGGACTCTTTCATTTGAGCCTCGCCGTACTCCTTGATATCAGTAATGAATTACTAAGTAGCTCTTCGGATGTTACCTACGCTATAAATATATTCTGAGGCACTAAGAAACTCTTGTACAGATTTCAGTGGAATCTTTTCGATGCATCTCAACAGCCAGGGAGCCTTTCCTTCCAAAGCCCACACAGGATGCACATTCTCAACCATCTGGACGTAGAATGGTGTTGTTTCGGATTGAAGGGCATTGAAGGACCTACCGAGAAGGACCTCACCTGTTTAATATGTTAGAAATGCTTTCCTATCTCGAGATGGAGGAAAGAAGCACAAACCAGAAATATCCAGAGCGAGCATGCGTGTGATGTAAAGCACTTCGCAAGGCTTCCCAATTGATTTCTCAACTAGATCTATCATCCTAGAGACTTGTTCTTGTATCATAGGTTCCAGCTGTAGCAGCACGTTGAGGCCAAAGATGTGCATTATTTTCTTTTGTCGCTCTCTATGCCTCTCATGATCCACCATTTGAAAAATTGCCTCACGCCCCATGGCCGAATAAATCTCTGATTTGAAACATTTGGTGGACGGTCCGTAAATATCCCTAATAGCGGTGGCAGAAGAAAACGACAGCTCCCTTGGAGCAATCTGTACGACATTGCCCCCATATTTCTTGTGTATCTCTTGGACACAGTTCGCGTTATTGCCTGCAGTATCATGGACAAAGAGCCATTTGCTGGTAAGTTTTGCGATCAATGGGCCCGGCACTTTGAGAGATCGAAGAGCGAAGTAATTGGTAGTTACCCTCCATGCACAATACACAAGAGCAGTTGAAACCGCCCCAACAAGGTAATGAAGTAATTGGCCATCGGCCGCCATTATAAGGCCCATAATGCACTATAGTTAGAGTTGTAGGGTAAGATAACAAAGGTATTTTGTGCGTTGGTAGGTTCCGAGTTTGAAGTGTCCCTTGGGAAGGAACCTTGGGACGAAGGAAGAGCTGGCCTTGATTTGTACTCGATGGCTGTAATCCCCGCAGTTAAACAAGATCGTTGGTGGCGGAAGAGCCAGATTACTAGACGGCGGCCCGCAGAAGACGGACCTTGGGAACATATGCACGAAGATAGGTGGGGCATACAGGTGGGGTACAAATGTTGCTCACCCCACAACCAATAAATATTGCGTGGTCTGATCATGTTGTACGAACATGGCGTCTAGACAGAGAGATAATACATATGTTCAATGGCTCTGCATTTGTCCTAGTTGGCTATTATTATCGGACCGGTTTAACCTAGTTCGATAGTAATGCTGTCTAGTAGCGTCCCCTTGAAGACTTGCCGCCACCTACAGTACCTCGTCAAAAGTGTCCGTGCAGAGGTCACACCAAAATGACACTTTTTGCCAAAATGCTATACGAAAGTCACATAATTAATTCTAGAGCTTTAAAAAAATATCTGAAGCTACTTACAGATATATAGTCTAGTAATTGCGATACTTTTTTAGAGTTTAAAATCTAAAGTCTTTTGTTAAAAGTCTCTAGGTTTTGCCGATTTCCCACTAAAACCTACTAGATATTAAAAAATTTCTTAAAAATATAATAGCTTATAGAAATTTACTTTACTAAAACTCTCTCTATTTAAATTTTTATTTAAAAAGTATAAAAAAAGTATTATAAATTTAAAAAGTTAAAAAAGAGAGAAAGTTTAAAAGGGTTATAATAAACTTTTACAATTTTAAAATAAAAAATTAAATAAAAAAGGCACTAACGTGGGTCACCGGGTTATGACGGTCCACGTAGTTATGACGGAAATCTAACCGCCTGTCTAATTAGGAAAAGCGGTTTCCTATTTCGGTATTCTGCCGGAACATATCGCTCTTCGTCGCTTAAGGGCCTCAGAGGACTTTAATCCGCCAACTCGCGGTTATCTAAGCAATCAGCTGCCTAATACACTGTAAAAAGTCGATATAAACTCTCTCCTATATATAGTTAAGGCTTCATTTGGGTTTAATAATAAAATAATGCTTTGCGATGGTTTTTACTAGCGATTTGCCTGAAAATCGGCATTTGGCAGTATTTTGGTGTTCCATCATAACTCTAAATGCGGTTAGATTTCCGTCATAACTATGTCGGACGGACAAGTCACTCATAAGAACTCTGTTGATTGAAGCTGGCTCTAGAAGCTCTCTATATACATGGCGTTGGGGTAAAAGACTGACGACGACACTGACGACGACACTAACGACGATTTAGAACTATTACTTAATCGCCACCAGGTCGACATTGCCACTTAGTCAGTGATAGGTAATGAATAGGTAATAGAAAATAGATAGTAAGACATACGATGGCAAGAAACAGGGTGTAAGTTATAAGGTGGTACTTAACAGTGACCTTAACGTTCGACATACCCCCCTAGCTGCTTAGTCTTGACTGAGCAGCTAAATAGAAAATAGAAAAAGTCACGATACCAATTTGGTGTTAAGTTAAAGAAATCCCCTATAGAGTTACCTTGTTAAAATATTATCTAAATTAAATTAAATTAGATCCTTAATATTAACGAGATTCAATTATTAAACGAACGCCTCGTACTTCTGACGCGGTAGGGCCTTCATTAAGCCGTCTGCGACTATAGTAGCGGTAGGTATCCAATTAATTCTAATTCGGCTATTATGTACTTCTTGGCGTAGCTAGTAGTAGTATATATCGACGTATTAAAGCTTTATAGATAGCTCTTATCCGTCCTTTGTAAGCAGTTAAATCGTCTATAAATTGTCGCAGTAGATTATTTGCTCCTTATCTAAGGATAGCTCAATTTCCTTAAAGAAGCGACTCTACTAAATTAACTTAGTTCCTATATAGGATAGAGCCGTAAGTTCTGCCTCTGTGCTTAACTTTATTACTAGTGTCTGCTTTATAGAGCGCTAATTAATTACTCCTCCGAATAAGGTGAACAAATATCCTTCTATACTACGTCTGCTTATTAAATCGTCTCTAAATACCGCGTCGCTTACCCCTATAAAGGCTTAACTTCCTATATTTTGTCCTAAGTATTTAATCGCCAAAGTCCTATTCTAATATAGGTATATAATCGCTCGTTAAGCTATAGCGTTGTAAAGAGATAAGGGGTTTTATAGGAACTCTAATAGCTTACTTAAAGCTTTAGCTGCATTAGGTCTTATAATATAGGTTATATAGAGTAGTAATCTAACTATCCTTTAGTAGATGTAGATCTCCTACTTTAAAGCTTCCTCTGGGTTAGGTAGAAGCTTATTAGTACTTATAGGTGTACTAACTAAACGTATATTAGTTAGGTAAAATATATTAGTAATCTTCTTAATATAGGAGTCTTAATAGAGCTATAGCTTTCTTTAACTTCTGTTTCTTAAGACTTAAATTTCTAGGAACTAGGATAGTTTACCTAGGTTCTTTATCTTATACTTCTTTATAAGTACTTCCTTAAAGCTCTAGAGCTCTAATTAATTTTCTTTAGTAAAGGTGACGCAGATATTATCTATATAAAAGAATACAATTAGTAAGTTATTATAGTAAAAACACAGCTCTCCACTAACGGGCTTTAACCCTAATTTAATGAGTTAATTGCTAAAGTTATTATACTAAAGACGTGGCAATTATTAAAGTCTATAAAGAGCTCTATATAGTAGTAAATATTTACCCTTAATAGCAAATCTATCTAGACACTTAATGTAGACTATCTTATTAATTAGGCTGTTTATAAACGCGTTAACAGCGTTGCCTTGCTAAACGTCCAAATTAAATGCTGTAATAATTGCTGCGAGAACTCTAAAGACTTTGGCTGCTAGAGTTACTACATAGGTGTCCTTATAGATTAACTCTTATAGGTTACCTCTAACACAAAGTCGGGCTTTAAATTTTGTTAGGTATCTATTTATATCTATTTTGTAAGTAAATACCTAGATAATAGGTACCGTTTTAATTAATAGTGTTTTATCTACGACCTTAAATGTTCTACGATTGTCTAGGTCTATATACTCCTTTATAGCGGCTACTAGGAACTCTACTTTATACTAGTAAGTTAGTAGCTTCTTCTAATTCTTAGGTAGAAGTAGAAGCTTATTATAATATATTTTCCTTTAATATTTAAGCCCTATATAAAAGGCTGCTTAAAACGGTTGGAAGGTATCTACCTCTTTAAGGTAAGTTAAATAGGCTTTATTTTGCTTTATTAGCTTCTTTAATCTTCTTCCTTATATAATATTATCCTTAGAGACCTTAGCTAAGTCTTTCTTCTTTAACTCCTCTAGGTTAATTTCAATGTACTTAAAACTAGGGCGTTAATAGGTTAATAGAGCGGAGGATCTAGAGGTGCTTAAGGATTCTATATTAGTAGAAATCAATTAAGGCTCTAGCGTTAATTCTAGTATAGGAAGGCCAGGTAAAGGATTAGTCTTAGAGGTGTTTACTATAATTGCGTTATCGCCTTAAGTATCTAGCTCCTTACGGTCCTAATTTCCACGAGAATCCACGCGTTGATTTCCATTATCTTTAACTTAAATTTTATTTAGAATCTTATTGTCCTTACTTATGTCATCTACTAGGTCTTCCTAGAGCGTCCTATTAGGGTTAATTACGTTAATTACTTCTAGTATTTAATTAGCTTTCTTCTAAAGTAAATTTACTAGATTTAGCTGGCTATTATTATAAATAAGTTGTTTATTAAATATAACGTCTCTAGTATAAATTACCTTCCCTTCGCTTAGTATATATATTTAAAAGATATTCATTAAATTATACCCTACTAGATACTTAATATAGGCTCTAGGAGTAAGCTTTTAGGTATAAGGAATGTTATATTTAAGTAGGTATACTCTACAGTTATAGACACGTAAGTAAGCTATATTTAGCTTAGTTAGTAAGAGACCTATTACTAACTAAAGCTTTTTAAAGGGCGTTTTCCAGTTAAGCCGTCGGCTTAGTATCCTATTTATTATATACGCTGCTACTGTTGGGAATAAAGGCAAATGGTCACTATATGAGGTATATTGCCGTCATGTGTAGCAAGTTGCCGTTACATGCGGCAAGTTGCCATCACGTGCCGCCGCGGCACTAGCGTGGTGAGGAACCTTAAGTTCCTTACCCCTTTCTTTAAGAAGAATATAGAACAATTATCATACTATCTACGAACCGTAGCTACGTGATATCCCCCTTGTGTAACCAACAGCTACTTTAAAGACTTTAGGCTAGAGTTCTTCTAGTAGTCGTGCTTTAATTCGCATATATTAAGACTTTATTATAATTACCCCCCTAAAATGTTCCGTAGGACCGTTCTGTTCTAGTGTACTTAGAGCTAAGTACTTTACTATAATACCCTTTTTAGCTATCTAGTTATCGAATTTGTTTCTAAGCGATAACTTGTTATTAATATAAATTATAGCGACTTTAAAGCCGTAGTGTTGCTTAACTACATTATAATACTTAATAATTGCTTAGGTGGTTAATAACTTCTACGTAAATATTTTAACCTTATTTATTTATATCAGATTATTAAGAAAATGTATTATATATTTATGTCTATTATAGGCTTTAATTTCCTAAATTAAATCCACGTGTATATGGTAGAAGGGCCTTATTGCCTTATTTATAGGTATTCTTCTTAATATAATCTTATAAGCTTTGCTAACTATATAGGTCTTATATTTAATTGTTATAGGGCCTTATAGAATCGCCCTAGTTACTTCCTTAGGTAATTGCTTAATAGTAGCACTTCCTGTATATCCGAGTTGACTATACTAAAGTTGTCCGTCTACCTTTTAATTCGGTAGAGGTTTCGTTAATTTAGCCGCAAAGGACGCGTCCTCCGTCCTTAGCTTTAATTCGTTATATTTAAGGGTTATCTAACTATAGTAATATCCGCAATATATAAACTTCTCGCCACTGTAACGGTAGAGGTAGTTGCCTTTATTATACCAAAAGACACCTTTTTTATTAAGTCTTTAATTATAGACTAGATTTATATAAAATCCTAGTATATATATAGCCTTATTTAGATAAATCTTCTTCTTTCCTAATGGGGTAATAACTGTAACTTTAGCTGTTCTAAAGCCTTTAATAGTTTCTATACCGGATTTTATATATAACTAATTACTAGCTAGTTAGATATTACCTATAAATCTTACTTAGTTATTAATAATATATAGGGTTGTTATAGGGTTAAGAATTATACTATTATAGAGAGCGTAATTAGATATAATATAAGCTCTAGCTTAATTGACTTTAAAGCTTCCGTATAGTTTACTAGGTAAGCTCTTCTACTCTATATTCTTTATATTCTCTAGCTTCTTATTAGATAAGGCTTAGCTCCTTAATCGGTTGATTAAGGCCTTAAATTTAGGTAAAGCCTTAGTAAGCTTTTGCTCTACTAACTATATTTTTAAGTTATTTAGTTTTTAACCTAATAGTTGAATTAACTTAATAAGGTAGAAGCATTTCCTCTATAGGTATAGCAATCCGCATAGACACGGCTTTGTCTATTCCTTTTTATCTATCCTTCTTAAAAAATTAGCTTCCGGTTTAGTTTCCAATTTATCTTCTAATTTAGGCTTATTAATTGGCTCTCCTTTAAAGCTTACTGTATAGGAGCCCTACTAGCTCCTTGCCTTCTAAGCTAAGTCTAATTAATAATAATTTTAATAGACCTTAATAATAACTTAAAGGGTAGGTAGTTTTTCCTTCTTCCTCTTAAAGTTCTGTAATTTGTTTTTCTAGTATTCTAACTATCCTAATAAGACAGATTTAATGGTATACACGAAGTCCTTAACTGGTCGATTACTATCTACCTTAGGTAGTTTAACCTTCTTATAGTTGTTATACACCTTCTCCTACTTATAGAGCCACTTCTCGATATTCTAACTCTTTAGGGCTTTCTTTATTTTTAAATATTAGGTAGCTAGATTAACCTTCTAAGCGTTATTAGTTAAAGTAACTGCCTGCTTAAGTAACACAAGGATATTATAGACGGTATTTCCTTTAAAGGTATAGTTAATGTAGTTATAGGAAATAGTGTTAATAATATAGGTGCGTAAAGACTTAAGGGCTACTTCCTCTTTCTTATACTGCTTATAAGCATAGTTATATAATTTTTATAAAGCTTAAAGCTCTTCCTTTTCGCCTTTATTAAGGGCTAAGAACGTAGTCTTCTAAGGATTAATAACTAATAGTAATCGCTCTATATTTAGGTAGATTATTTTTCTTAATATCCGGATTAATATACTCCCATATACTCTTACCGTTAGCTCTATACTTAACTATACTAATCTATTAGTCCTAATCGTTTAGGCCTACTAGAATCACAGTATACGTCGTAATAAGGGTTTCGGATTATTAAGAGGACATTTTAAAGCCTCTACTGTTTAGTTAACAATAGGGTAATTAGGGGTTTAAATTAAAGATAATGTAGTAAATGGCCCAGGCTTATAACTATTAGACGGACAAGTCACTTATAAGAACTCTGTTAATTAAAGCTAGCTCTAAAAGCTCTCTATATACATAGCATTAGGGCAAAAAACTAACGACGACACTGACGACAACACTAACGACGATTTGGAACTATTACTTAATCGCTACCAGGTCGACATTGCCACTCAGTCGGTGATAGGTAATGAATAGGTAATAGAAAATAGATAGTAAGACATACGATGGCAAGAAACAGGGTGTGAGTCATAAGGTGGTACTTGATAGTGACCTTAACGTTCGACAAACTACGTGGACCGTCATAACCCGGTGACCCACGTTACTGGTGGCAGGGGCGAACGACTCGGCTAAAGCTCGCACAGATGGCTCTTGATATATTAACTATACGGGCTATAGGCGACGACCGCGAACGGGCGTTTAGTGAAGTTGGTAATCTACTAGAGCCGCGTTGCTTGAAGCTTCGCCCTCATATCATTGCTGCCTTACAGGGAAATCGCAGCTATATAAGAATGGGCTTTAAAAGATCTAATAGCTAAGGTAGTAAATTCACCACGGTTAGTATAACTAGTAGCTAACCGTTGGAGTTAATAGTAGAAATTTTCTCCCTACTGAAGCCTTTTTATCGAAGCCTTCCTTACCATTATACCAAGCCTCGCAATATTATAATAACTATAAATTAGGGCTGCGGAGGAGCTTTTTAGCTAAATCGGTGGCTTGGAGGCTTAATTTTATACATTACTCTAAAATTTCTATATAAAATTAAACAAGCCTTCAAGCAAGCCAAGTAAGCCGACTGTTTCGACCTATCAAGCCAAGCAAGCCAGCTTTAGGTGCGAAAAGTTTCAAGCTAGTAAGTTAAGGCTTTCCGGCTTGGCTTGCTTGCTTAATAGCAAGTCTGCTTAGATGCAGAGGGGGAAGAGGAAAAAGTAGAGACTAAGGGACTTACAAAAGCCGTAAATTTTAACACAGAACGCGTTAAGAAACTGAAAGCAGCTCCCAAAGAAAGGACAAAGAGTGATAAGGGTTGGACAAGTCGTCCTGTTCAATAGCGTTTGAGATTCAAGTCACTATATTCATCTATGGGAGGGAAACACTTCCCTCCCAGTAAGGAGGTTTACGAACTTGGACATATATAGACTTTTTATTTTTAAGGTGATAGTTGGGGGAAAAGGGAGGGGGGTGGAATCCTTGTTTGGCGAAGCTAAATAACAATAACCCGCGCGGTCTTGCGTGTTGCAATTTCATCGTCAATCAGCTCGTAATGTGTGTGGCCCCGACTTGCCCGACTTGCGCAGATTGCCAACTCCGAGATCGTTGCCATCATACCACTCTTGAAGACGGCCAGTTGCGCTTCCCCATTATTCCTAATATGCAGGGAGCCAATTTCGCTAATGCGGAGATAAGACTCGAGGTGCAGGGAGTTATCTAGATCTAAGCATGCCACAGAATCTGGATGAAGTTGGATTACTGTTTCTAGTACGGTGTGAGACTGCCTTATCGACTTGCTTTGAGTTGATCTGCGTCTAGTACTCTTGCGTTTGCGCTTTATATCCGCTTCATCCCCGGGTGGTATGGAATTAACCTCGTCGAGCAAAGATTGGTCTAAATTCCAGCACCGTGTTCGCGATCGATTCGTGCGTTGACAATGCCGTCTGAATAAGAATATCGGGAGGTGGGACAAATCCTCACTACTTCTACCTCGAGAGTCTCAAGTGAAGAGAAGTGGCTGCCTGGGTCTAGGAATGGCCCAATATCTACCTCTTCCCGTTCAGAGTGATCAGAAGACACAGATGCGTCATTATACACCTCTCTTTCGGCATCACATTCTCGACCAGTTGTCGCATATCCATCATCGTAGGAGCCACCTGGAACCAAGCACATAGAGCACATCTCGTGGCCACATACAGGGCAGTGTCCTTCCATAAGCGGTATCAAGTTAGCGCCACCACACTGACAACAAAGCCATGAATCGACAACGACTTGGGCCATTGCGTTAGCGTAGGAGAGACTCTTGTGATATACTAGGTTGAAATTCAATTATAGAAGAACCTTTTGGAAGAACTGTAGCGTAGGAGAAACTTCATTATCCAAACATTAATAAATTTTGTCTCATAAATCAGACCCCGGGGAGAAATCCCGCCACGGCGTGACGCCAAGGATCTAGTGCCACGCTTGTGGACTCCTAAGCTAATCAAATCACTAGACCCTAGTCCTGTCAAGTTCTGAACCAATCATATTACACCAAGGTATTTCTCCCCGAGAGTTTACTTGGGATTGGGTCGAAACACAGCAGGGCGCAAATATCCGGCCATTAGGTTCCTCCGCGTGAGATCTAATCTGGCATGACACGGTGAGCGAAGTGGAAACTTGCGCAAGCTCACTGCAACAATGCGCCAACCAAGCCTCCAGCGTCGTCATCGACCTGCCAAAGGTAGAATGATTTTGCGCACCAACCAGACAAAAGCCCCACTGGGCGTCGAAAAACTCGCCCCTCGTTGGTCAGCCTTACGTCCGAAACAACTCACGTACATACCAAATTCGACGAAGCTTGCGATCTCAAGGCGGCTTCAGGTACTCAAGCCAAGTCTCTGTTGGGGGCTATGTCAGCACCTTGATCCAAAATTGTGCCCATTGGACCATGGTGCCGGGCAAATGTCAGTCCTTGTCAGTTTTGATATTCGCCCATACGGCCCTAGGGCTGTGCCTTTCTTGGTGCATCAGAAATTGCGTCGTGAGCAATCTCTAGCTATAAAAATGGTCTGGTACCACCTCCATTAATCATTCTGAACAGCATTAAACGGGGGTTGATCCACAACTTCATCTCTCCATTTACTCTCATCATCATCTCTTCATCAATAAGCTTCTACTATTCCTCTGAAAATCATTCCCTTTCCGCATCTCACATCCCACATCTCCAACACAAACATCCCCGGCTCCTCCAAAATGGTTGCTCCTTCCGCCCCTGATTTCTGCACCAAGGTGACCCCAGAGTGTCCTGTCGAAGGCACAATCTACGGTTACTACCCGAGCTTGGGCGCCAATGCTTTCTTCTGTGCCTTCTTCGGTATCGCTTTGGTGGCCCAGCTCATTCAGGGCATCAGATGGCGAACATGGACCTTCATGATCGCGCTCAGCTTGGGCGCACTCGCCGAAGCTATCGGCTACGTGGGACGAATCCTAATGCATAGCAACCCATTCAGCTCCGCCGGTTTCAACATACAGATCTGCTGCTTGATCATTGCTCCAGCCTTTATCTCCGCCGGCATTTACCTCACTCTGAAACACCTAGTCTACTCCTTCGGCGAAGAGTTCTCCCACATACGACCAGACTGGTACACTTGGATCTTCATCTCTTGCGACATACTTTCCCTCGTCCTCCAGGGCGCCGGTGGAGGGACTGCTGCCAGTGCCGCCCACGGTTCAAACGCCATTAACATTGGAAGCGATTTGATGCTTGCCGGTATCATCTTCCAAGTCGTCGTCCTCGCCATCTTCGGCTTCTTCCTTACCGAGTACCTCGTCCGTGTCTACTGCAACCGCAGCCGACTCTCTGCGTCCGCCACAGCGCTCGGCCATGACCTGAAGTTCCAGCTCTTCCTCACTGGTGTCGTTGTCGCATACATCACCATCCTCACTCGATGCATCTACCGTATCCCAGAGATGTCTGGTGGCTGGCGCAACGATATCATGCGCAACGAAACTGAGTTCATCGTCCTTGACGGTGTCATGATCACCATTGCGACTGCCGCTCTCACAATCTTCCATCCTGGCTACTGCTTCCCTGCCCTTTCAAACACCATGGGATCCAAGCGGCCCACTCCGGCCAAGAGCGTCTCCGATGACAGCTTCGGCAAGGAGCAGGTCATGGCTGTATAATTTTTCTGTATGGAGAATACTTCTACCTGTTATTCATTAGTAGAGGGTTGCACCTTAAGGTTTAGAGTGATAAAATGGCGTTGAAGTGTTTAGGATGGATGTAGAGATGCAGTTTCCTGTTTCGGTGATACCAGAAAGATTTATATTTCACACTTGCATGAGCATTTCCATCCATATCTCATAATGCACTTAATGAAATTGCTAATTTTTTCCTCATCACTATCATTACCAAAACGAAGACCATGACTTCCAATGTTTCAACAATTCAAAGTACTGCCAGTGAATAATTGCATTTTGCTGACACTCTCAGAAGCTCTGCAGATGTCTTCAGCGTATTAGACTTCGCGAAATGTCTTGGGATAGTTTGGGTTGGGGACAACTTAAGACTTCAAGTATCGGCAAGCCTCAGGTAAGATAATCACTTGCCGAGCACTGCACGATCAAGCCACCAAGGCTGATTCACATTTACTAACCCAGTGTTTCTTCTCAGCCTGCGCTGACTTCTCACGACTTTGATGAAAAGTTTTTCAGCTGCGGCGCTAGAGGTGCTGGAAAACGAAATTTGTCCCAACACCCGAGACTCTCTTTCAAGAGGCCAAGCCAGAAACAACTGTATGTCTTATAGGCCGTGCCGTCGCCGGTGAAGGTGTCTAGAAGTAGAGCTGAAGAAATACGAATTCTCTACCAACGCATAAAGATTGATGGGCGCAACAAAGCTAGAGCTTCTAGAAGGGTTCTATACGAGTGCCGAGACATGCACAAAGGACGTGACAAGGCGGAATTGAAATGGCGTAATACTCGCATTAGACAAGACGTGGCTTTGCATATCAGCTGAAGCAAGGAATTCATAACCATTTAGAGCAAACAAATACGTGCTGCCACTGGAAAATCAAGTATGCTAACAGAATATAGAAGATCTCAAAAATCATCAATAAATACTTCCCTCCAATCAATTCAAGCAGATATAAAGGGTTAGATAATTTGTTTAACGAGAATAAAATTACTACAACGGATTCTCACAACCTTAGAAGTTCTTATTCATTGCCCATAACATGCTTAGGACTGAATTGCCCTGCAAAAATTTACTTGATCCAATACGACATACCCTTAGCAAAGTCCCATTTTACGCTCGTTGGCTGATGTGCTACTAGCTTGATTCAGAGCTGGGCCCGTCCTTACCACGAGCCCAGTCTTTGAGTCCTAGCTTCAAACCGTCCACAAGCCCTTTGCAGACAACATCTTCCTCAAAAGACAATTTATGTGTCCGCCACTCAAGCCAATCTTCAGCCCTAGCTCCACTCTTCGCATCGAAGAGCCCAACAGCTATATCGACCATCTTCGGTCTATCATCCGCATGGTACGCGCAGGCTGCACCGCAGCGACCACAGAAGGTTCTCGAGATACCTGGCGAGCTGTGATATTCCTTCAGAGTCCCAAAAACGCGTCGGTACGGCGAACCGTCGGCTAGAGTTATATGAGAGACGGTGGGAAAGGCCCATTGGCAAATAGCGCAACCTGAAGCGAGGCGGCAGCTCGTGCAGACGTCGTTAGAGGCATACCATTTCGTCTTGTCGGAGGATGTAAGGGTAGGAGGCAGATCGGTGCTGACGTCTCCAGAAGGACGGGCGATGTAGAATTCAACGCCTTTGCAGTGGCAATATGCATGCAGCTTCTCATCGGGAGGTCCGCTAGACGCGAATGTGACAGCATCTTCCCAATCCCCGGTCTCAGACTCTGGATTTGTCGGGGATGTTACCCACTTCTTCATTATTCTTCCGTCCACCTCAGAGAGCCAGCAGCTGAGTCCTCCATCCTTTGTCCCTCCTAGATTGTAGTGGTCTGAAAACTTCCATAGCGCTTCCGGACCTTCAACTACACTAGCTGCAATGTACCACTGGTCGTCACTCTTGGCGTAGTCGAGCATGTGTGTGCCGCAAGTGCTACAAAAGTATCGTGTAACATTCTCAGAAGACGCATAGACAGTAAATGACGTGAGGCTGACCGTTGGAGGTTGGATTGGGGCGTGGAGGACGCAGAGGGTACCGTGAGTATGTCTGCAAATTGAGCAATGGCAAAGATGCGTAGGCAGAGGGAGCGATTCGTTAGAGACAGAGATGGAGAACTTAGAGATTTTGCAGAGGCAATGAGCCTCAAGGATGGTTTCGGTGGCCATGGTTGCAGTAAGGAAGCAGCATTATTTCCTTGAATAGAGCCATGATGCCAGCCATGGGAAGGAAGGTAAGAGTTATTGCTTCGAATACGAAATACGAGATAGCGCGAAAGTTGCAGCTCGAGAGGGGTATGTAATGGAGTCAGCAACGAGGAAGCTCCCTCGGCCTTATGTCGGCCTTTCCCTTTAGTCGATCCATTAATCATGGGCAGTGGTGGATCGACACCCCTAACCAATTGATACAACGACACCCCCCTTGATTTAGCTTAACTCCCACTTATCTCATGAATCAGACCCTCGGTGGACCGTTGGTACGTGCACTACGCGCACGGGCGGGCATACTGCTCCTTATTAACCAACGAATTTTCCACCGAGGGTCTGAGAGCTTATGGGCGTCGCTTTGGTGGTAACGGAGCGTCAAAACATACCAAAAGTCACCTTTTTCACTGCCGTATCTCGACCCTTTTATAACGTCTAGTTATTATAAAAATACTACGAGGTGGGAGCTCTTTAGCTTCTCTATNTATTGCATTAAATAANAANGTNGTAGCTATATTATATAAAATATTAGACATGGGCAGTCGGTCGCGTTATGGCCAAAATCCGTCTAAAATCTACCAAAATCGCAAAATTTGGATGCATTTGAGAATTTAGGGTCACCTTTTGCGACGCTGTATCTCTCCCCTTATTATTATAAATATAGGATTATAATGTATATAACTAAGGAGATAAATACTTAAAGAATCTATTACATCAAACAAATATATTATAACTAGAATATCTAAGTTATGGTATACAAAAAGACACGAAAGTTGGCTCTTAAAACATTCAAGTACCACCAAAGCTAGGACCATAAGCTCTCAGACGCTCTTTAGAAGATTTTAGGAGGGGGGTATAGGGAGCCGTTAAAGGGGGGGAACGTGCTTCCCCTGCTCCGTAACTAAAATCTACTACGGAGCGTCTGATTTATGAGATAAACTCCCACCACATCTGATTAGAACGTCACGTGTGTTTGACTCGTATGCATCAACATCACGAAAATCAAAACTTTCAAAATGCAACTTTTGTGACTGCACCAGGTCTTAATTTCAATTATAGTACAAGTAACGTAGCTTATGGGCTTTTGACGGATGATCTTACCGCTTGCCTATTTAAGCTTAGGCAGGGATCAAGCTGCGTCAGCCAAAGCGCTTGCAATCGCTGCGCAATTGACGGCAGAGGCATCTACAATTACATTTGAGGCAGCAACGGCTCAAAGGCCTTGATTATATAAAACCAAAGCTTCATTTTATTAATATCGTAGATAATGCTGCGTGATGGCTTTTATTAAGAAAATGCCTGCAATTGAGCATTTGAGGCATTAGTTTTGATATTCAAACCCGTCAAAAGCCCATAAGCTACGTTAGTAGAGTTCAAATCAAAGTCGGGATGCACCAAAAGGAACCCCTCAGCAAAGCCCTGCTGAAAGGGCAAGGCCCCCCGACCTCTACAAGCCTGTCAAAGGACACTGTCATGCGGGAGCTTGTAAAGCGCGTTTTTGAGGTGCCAATATCCCATGCGCCGTTAGGGCGCTACGCCTATATCAATGGCGCATGGGATACGCCCAAGCCATATTTTACGCACGGTTGGTGGTGTCTGCTTGTCAGTTTTAGATCGGAGTTTTGTAACCGCATAGCCTTGCCCTTTCGCAAACTCGTTGGTATCATCAATTGCAAACTCTGGAAGTCGTAACACCTTCTTGGGGTTATCTCATGAATCAGACGCTCCGCAAAAGATTTATTCCGGTGACACAGACCTCCTGCTAACTCCTAGACCAATCAGGGTAGCGCACTAATATCAGCCCCCTGCGCACCCCTGTCACCCAGCAAAATCTTCTGCGGAGCGTCTGAGAGCTTATGGGCGTCGCTTTGGTGAGATTTGATTGTTTTGGATCGCGTATTTTAACTTTAACTGGCTCTACTAAGGCCCAACTAATAGTTATTAATACTTTNTTCGATGTAATAGGCTCTTTAGGTAATTATATCTTTAAAAATATATATTATAGCCCTATACCTAGAGTATTAAGAGGCGAGATACATCGTCGCAAAAGTTAAGTTAGATTTGGAATTGAATGTTTGTAGATTTTAGGCCAAAACTAACCGACTACCTATATCTAACTTCTTATATAATAAAGCTACGATATCGCTATAATATAGAGGCGATAGAGAAGACAAAGGGCTTTTAGCTCGTACTATTTTGGAGATAATTAGACATAGAGAAGTATGTAATTTTTGGTAGTAAGGCAAGATTGCAATAAAATAGACTAAAATAACCAACTGCCTATGTCTAACTTCTTATAAAATAGAGCTATAGTATTACTATAACGTAGAGGTAATAGAGAAGAAAAAGAGCTTTTAGCTTGTAGTATTTTAGAGATAATTAGACGTAGAGAAGTATATAAGGTATGGAGCTTCGAGCAGAGCTTCGAGCAGAGCCTCGTGCAGAGCTTCGGGAAAAGCCTCGTGCAGAGCTTCGAGAAAAGCCTCGTGCAGAGCTTCGAGAAAAGCCTCGTGCAGAGCTTCGAGAAAAGCCTCGTGCAGAGCTTCGAGCAGAGCCTCGTGCAGAGCTTCGAGCAGAGCAGTGAGGTAAGATTGCGACCGACGAGTTTTGCGACTGACGATTTTTGCGACCGATGAAAATACAACTAACGAAAATANGACNAACGAAAATACGACTAACTAATATAGCTACGACGTCGTTATTTATTGCAATAGATAGAGAAATTAAAGAGCTCCTACCTTATAGTATTTTTATAATAACTAGACGTTATAAAAGGGTTGAGATACAGCGTTGTAATGGAAGAGTCGTCGCCTAATAAAAAACATTGAGTTCTTATATAAAGGGCGCCCATAAGCTCTCAGACCCTTGGGGAGAAATTCCTCTCGGTGCGATCTNATTGGTCCAGGAGTCCATAGGACTAGGGTAAGGTCCACAAGCGTAGCGCTAGCCCTTAGCTACGTCGTGGCGCAATTTCTCCCCGGGGGTCTGATTCATGAGATAATCTTGGGGGGTGATACGAGTTAGACACACGTGACGTTCTAACTAGATGTGGTGGGGGCTAATCTTAAATCAAGGGGTGGTCAGTATATCACTTGGGGGTGTGCGCGTATCAATTAGGAGTGTCGATCTACCACTGCCTTTAATCGTAAATAAATACAAGACCACGGTCAGACTTACTATAACCAATTCTTTCAAAGTATCTTTAATTTCTGTTTCATTCCGTGGCCAGCCACTCAAGAGCAAATGAACAATAGGAAGCTGCCATCGCGCTTAAGTAGAGCATCATCTAAAAACCGGAACAGTTCAGGTAGTCCATTCAGTACCTAGGAGACGAATGTCGCAATATAATATTCAATCCTTCAGAAGTACAATACCCTGTATGTTGCACGACCCCGCACATCAAGATTCGCAAGGTAACGCCTACTTATCTCCCGGACCGCGAGGCGACGGTAGTCCTGGCTATAGAGTCGACCGCAAACACAGAAAGGCTTTATCAAGCCTTCTTCCACTAGCCTGATGGCAGGCTCGAGCCCAAGTTCCAGACTTTGAAGTATTATTTCTAAGTTAATCTTTTCAGACAGTCAGCTCTCACCTTCACGAAGGCGTCTATAAGTTGCAAGTTCCGCTTGCACAGATGCCCAGAGTATGGCTAAGGTTCTGTTTTCTCCAAATCGGTGCTGGTGGCGGTGAGAATGCTGCATAAAAATCTTTTTCTTCCCGTATTTGCAGTCGTCAGCGTTTAAAACGCAGCCTTGGTGATATGGAATATTTCCGGGCTGCATCCGCTCCACTTCCTTTATTTGTTCGCATTGCCGCATAATATGACAGAATAACCGCCAGCCGACGTCGGCTTTGAAAGGCAGAGGGGCAGGAAAATAAGGGGCAATGCCGCGAGCAAGATCTGCTGGGGAAATTTCCTTGTGGCCGCAAAAGCTCGGTGGCACTTCCCTCCCAAGAGGTAACGTCAACGATAGGTCGGCCATCAAAGAGGCATCGGCACCCCCTGCAACAAGACCCAGCAAACATCCCAGAATCCCGAAAAGATCCTCATCCTCGCATCCGGAGCGAGCAAGGTAGAACGGGGTCATAACTAGGGTATGTAGGGGTCGCGACTGCGTTTTAAGGCCACAGTGGGGGCAATGCTTGGTGGATGAGCCACTCGGGCCACAAGTAATCAAACAGCATCGAAATGGAGTGGCAGATAGTGCCGACGCCCAATTGGCCCAAAAAGACCGGTCCTTTTGGCGAAGCCAAATAGGACGTATTTTATCGGTTGACAGATAGCTTGGGCTGATGTGTGACAGAATTTGTGTTTCCAGGAAAAAGGTATCGTTGATTTTCCTTCCGCAAGACGAGCACGGATACAATCAGAGTCAGCGTCCCAGCGTCCGCAGATGTCGATATCTTCTGCTATGGAACACTTCTCACTTCTCAATGCATCATCAAACACCTGGAGTCACAGATGTATGTGACTTTAAATGGTGACCATCAAACTGTCAAGTACAGTATAACCAAGTTCGTTGATATAGAGCCCGTTGACGTGTCTATCTGCAGCTCCAAACACAGCCTCGATTCTATTAAGCAGTAAATCTAGGATATCACAACAAGTTCTTAATCCGTCAAGATAGGTTGCTGCCATATGGAGTAGATAATGCCCACTGGCATCTATGCTTGACAACTCGATTCGATCTAGAAGACCACCCATTAGGTCAATGTTACGACCAATAATACTGAAGCCAAATGCTTCTTGGAGCATTTCGTTAGGAGACTTTTTCGCAGCCTTCACCGCTTGCGGGAGTGCAACCGGTAGGGATTCCGTCTCTATTGCTGAAATCATTATTTTCGAGGCCGTTCCGGAGTTTTTCCTGGAACTACGGCTGATGCCAAGCGTTGGGCCAGCCGGTCTAGGTAGTCTCGCCTTGAGGATCCTGAATTTTACTCTCCTGAGGAGGTGAAGAAACATAATTTTCCACATCCTGAGTTACATGAATAACCCACCGACGTATTTGTGATGGTCTGGATGATATATGTGATGCGCTGGCATTGAATGGCGATAGCTCAGAGTGGTCCCATTGCTCAGAATTTCCGTTCATAATCATGCTCGGAGTGCTTGACAAGGATATTTGTACGGTTTCTTGGTATGTCCCAAAGTTTAAGGTTTCTGCTGTCCAATCTCGCGGACCTCGGCCCCAGTGTTTCGCAGTTTTGAAAGGAAAAACTAAAACTGGTATAGCCAGGTGGACATTGTCCTGTTATTATATTAGCAAAAGTCCATGACTTAGAGCAACGTAGCATGCTTGCTGTCTTTCTTCCGTGCCCATGGATCGAATCAGATCTTGATGCCGACCGCTAATGAAAAGATGGACTTGATCAACTGCTTTCTTCATATTCAGAGCTGTTGAGGTTGGCGAGTGTACACCATTTGGAGAAGGAGCACCTGCCGGTGGTGTAGCAATCGCGATGTTGCTCTGAGGTGTTGTTGTGGTGTAGCCCAAAGGTGAAAGGCGATCAATCTCTTTTCCTCGTAACAACCGTAACGCACCATAGGGCAAATTCCAATTCAGGAATCTAAAACTTGTCAGAACGCTAAGGGAAAAGACAATATTTGCTGCTTACTAGATCATACATCCTATTGCCAAATGGTAGAGTCGGGCCGAACAAAATTTGTTGGCTTGCTTCCAAGTCACGACTCAAGACAACATCCTTCCGAGCAGCCTCCTTGAGGTGTCGTCGTATATTCTTTCAATCAACCGGTCTTCCCTGGAAAGTGATAGCAGTAGATGATTTTCCCGCCGCTGCTCTCGTTTGCAACTAGGCCGCAATAGCCGACTTTGCTTTCGACGGAGGGCTCTTCTTCCACTTCCATTTCTTGAAGTGGTATTTGTACTGGTGACCCCCGCATCATTCATGTGTTAACTATTACAATGAAGATTTCCAACCCAATTCGGGTAGAAGATGAACTCACACTGCATCAAATCCATGATTGTCTTTCATAAGGCTGACAATCTCAGGGAGCTTCCTATTCTCCACCATCCAAAGCTGCTCGATTGTCGACTTCCAAAGTTCCCATGGATCTTCCGGAGCATCACGACCATTGACTTGAGCAAAACCTTGCGGGCGTGTAGGTTCCATCTATAATATTAGGATTGCGCCGTTGGAAGAGGATTTGAACCAACCTGGCAGTTATCTCAAAGAGCGGTGCACGGTCGTGCTTTACCAAAGTAAAAGGAGCCCTCGGGCGGGGAAGATGTAGAAAGGATCTTGTTAGTATCTTAAATAGCAATGAAGTTTGGAGAAGCTAGAGGAGCAGTTGTGACAGAGAGGAGACGTAACGTGTGGGATCTGGATTTTTGCGGTGCATGGCTGACGCAAACCCGCTCCCTAAAAATTTAACCGTCTGCCAAGGCGTGCAAAAGGAGAACGGCCACTCACGAGAGTCAGCGGCGACGGCTGACATATGGGACAAGGCTGCGGGTTTGCCTTGTCACTCAAAATGCAAACATGACCTAAAAAGGGCAATCCGGACATCTGAGGCGCAGACAAGCGAGAACGCACAGGCCCCTGCCCCCTGTAAAGCCAAGGTGAACAAAAGAAGACTCCCCAATAGATATCTCTACACATTGATCATAGGTTTGACCGACCATCGTCGTGGGGGAAGGGTTGCACACTGCCCGCCGCCATGGAAGCGCCAGTGTGCAGAAGGAAGAGNCATGTCCAATAAAAGAGAGGAGAACCCGTTGAAGCGCCGGACCCTGTATCGTGAAGGTTAGTCCATTGTCAGTTATCAGCAACTCTTGAGACATTTCCCACGGCTATGCATCAAAGGATCAGCCACCTGGCGGAATGGTTGATGCGAAGCTTCGCCTAGCTGCGTTTAATTCTACTGAACCCTGCCTGCCTAGGCCGACAAAAGAAGAATGCCCAATCCGATGCTAAGAATCAGACAGGGCAGATCTTAGAAGGTGTCTTATTTCTCGAAATATTTCCCGCGGTCTGGTTGCCCAGGTATACAAAAGGAGACTATCCAATCCGAACAGGAATTGTAAAAGGCAAGTCCAATAATAGATGGAAGTCTAGGAAAATATATGCCTTGGGTCCAACCTCCGCCGTGCAGCATGATTCACTATACCATGTTTGCCGAGGAAAGCAAAAGACGAATACCCAATCTCACTTCAGAGTCTGGTAAGGCCGGCCCAATCATGCATGGGAATGTGTAAAGCCACCTCTCGCAACCCTCCCCAGTCGTCAGCATCTCCGATCATGGCTCCCGCCCAAGTAAATCCGTGAAATTCGAGTTCAGCCGTCTCCTTCGAACGATCCACGTAACATACGTGGACAGTTTTGCCTTCACCCGTGCAGGGCAATGAGGGATATGCCCTGCCATCATCATCGTACGCCCGGCCCCTCCTTAGATCTTGAGATACTTAAAGGAAATTGCCCCCCTCCACTGAGTTCAAACCGTATGCTTCAAAAATCTCAAGTCTTCCAACCTCAAGATCCAACCCTCATTCTTGCTACTCAATTCTATCACTCCACGATTCTGTCCCACCTCTTCTATCCTGATGGCTCCAGATAATCAGAACAACAATGTCACAGCGTAAGTACTCACCCTGCTCCACATCTTTCCTTTCAGCTATGCTGCGTTGAAGTGGTCGGAGCTTACACGGTCTTCTAGGGCTCGCACCGAACAACAAGGCGCTCAAAGAGGAAGCTCAGCACAAGCTGTGAACGACGGCCCACCAGGCACTTGCCCCTACCATACACAAGTCCTTCGAATGACGCAGAGTACTAGTACTCAAGGACTGAGTCCAATGGACCGGTTCCTCAACGAAGGACCCCACGAGCAGTATGCTCTATTCCGCCGTCCAGACACTGGGGAGTTGTCGACCTACAAGGGATGCTTGTGTGGCATGTTGATTCAAAGCCATACGCAGGCCAGAGAAGGAGATGGCTCAAGTTAGTGGATGGAAGCTGACGGGTAGAAATCAGGGCCAGGGTTTTACAACGGACGGGAGTATGGAACGATAAGGATCTGCCTGTTACTAGATTAGATCTTTAACTCTTCTTCATTACATTGCGAGTTCTTGTGAACTCACCGTGAGTCACTCAGAGGTTATTTGATATATGAATAGTAACCTAGATTCTTCACCTTCTCGAAGATTTGGTGGCTCTTGCTGAATCACTTCGGTTACGGTTAGTGAGACCGCCGTTGCTAATTAGTTCTAATATGATGGATTTGAAGCAATGCCGTCAGCCGCATTGGCCTAGGGGGTTATAAGCTGTGAACAGTTAACTCAGAATACCGACATTTCTTGTTTGACTTAATGTATGGTCGTAGCCTTCGAGACTTGGCCATATTCTTACCACTCCTATCGTTAGCCTGGTGGTCTTGATATGGCCAATCTCAAAGTCACGTGGATTACGGTGTCGTGATAGGCGGCATTTAGTGAATTTCCAGAAAATCCAAAACATATGCCAATACTCGCTCAGGTTCATCCAAGATTCTGAATATTCGTTCAGCTACACATCGTCTTCACAGTAACATTACATTCTGATGAGCTGCCAGAGTGAGCAATTTTTGAAACACACAAGGGACAGGAACTTGCAGAGCAGAGCTTCTTTGCGGTGTGCTATAGTTTCGTTTTAGCTCCTTCACCCATACAGGTGAAATACAATTTCACACCAAGTATGTTTATCCACCCATCCCCACATAGCCCTTCTTCCCTTGCCCTGTCCAGGATAGCATTGAATTCATCCCGACCCTCTACGCCGGTCGTAATAGACGCCAGTCCATCTGGCTGCCCTCCTACACCACGTATAAATCCCATTTGAGCATTGGTGAATGCTAAGAGGTCTCGGCTGCGCGGAATCCCGAATATGTCTTCCCATTCCCTCGACGCGGCTTCGTGGTCCACGTCTCCTGGTGCTAGTCAACATACAACGCCATGAAGGTGGAGATGCGATCGTCGCTTCATAGCAGCTGAATATGAGCTGTAATCAGGTCCGCAAGCGTGCCACGGAGAGAAGCGGAATGTTACAGGGTTGGGATTCTAAGGTGTAGCGCGGTGAGAATCGAGCTCGGGCATCACTCCACCTAGTAAAAACATTAGCTATGGTAGTAGGCCCGTACAGGTTGATGTTGCACCTTTTATTCCCTTTGGGTGATATTGAACACAGAGGGCATTATCTTGTTCATGGCTGAAAATGACTCTGCCCAATCCCTTTGGCTCAATGTATGCCCGCCGTCTAGCAGCATCCTCAGTTTGCATTATGACCATATAGCCACCTTCGCCGCGTTTTGAGAGAAGCCTGCCAGCAGTTGTATTCTGTTTTATTGGCGAGACGACCCATGTCTCAATCAGGAGGGCCGAGAAAGGTGAGACAAATGATATACCTCGATAACATCACCGCCTACAGTAACTGCAAAATGGTAGTAGCAATTCCACTTGAGAATATACATGGGTGATGAGGCGATCTTACCTAGGAAGTTCTTCAATCCCTATTGTCCCGCTACCGGGTCGACATAGACAACTTCAGTTCCTAGAACATTTGCCCATGGAAAAATTCAGCATCAGCAATCACATGGATATTTGTATAACAAGTCATATTCGGTTCAGGGCCGAAATTAAATTTGACCGGTCAGACAGCTTCAGGTAAGCCAGTCTCGCATCTTCAGCCTATTGAAATTTCACTGGGCAGGAAAGTTAGGGTTGCCAAGCCGCTATGCCTAATGAGGAGTCTGCTAACTTTCGGACTTCTACCAACCTCCCACGAGGTACTTGGCCCTCTCGATCTTCCATTACGAATGCGACCTGCCGTAGACGAGTAAGAGCCGGAGTGATAGCTGACTGCGGACTAAAAGAAGCCATCTTTAAATCTAGATTCAGCGATGTAAGAGATTCTCACGAATGGAGCACTTGAAGGAAGCCATATTTGTATTATTGCAGCTGACTAGTAAGGGTCCTCGGTCCCTGGGAATTTCCCCGCTTACGGCACCACAGCTCACTCACCAGAGCTCACTCACCAGACTGCGGCTTGCCAAATGAACAATAACACTGATTCGTGGACTAGGCCAATACAGATGATATTCGGACAAATTCGGAGCCTTTACCTCTTTGCGTCGAACGGCAGATCATGATGATGCAGTGCTTTGCTTAGTAAGGAGACTTTACGGAACCGCCTGCTGCATCTACACTTCATTTCCAGTAATTATATTTGATCTCTACTTCTGTAAACTTCATATATCTAGATATAGTATATTTAGCTAAAGAGATGGTTGAGTCGGCTTTTAATATTTCTTCCCCTTTAGGTGCCTTTGCCCGACTTCCTCTTGAGCTTCGTCGTCAGATATTTAGTCTTGTTTCCCAAGATACTGGATTCCTGTCGAAGTCAACCCAGAAACAAATAATTTAATACATACACGCTGTCCTTCCTTGAAACTTTCCCATCAGCTCCGTCGGGAAAATTTCACTACCTGGTTTGAGAATGGTACCCCTATATTCCGCTTGCCGGCTGTCCCCCGTTGCTTTCTCGGTACTGATCAGGAGACTTCCGAGCTTCTCTTCAAAGGCCAAACCGACCGACCTCTACGGTTACAACATCTACGCGTTATTCTTCTATGCCCACTAGAAAATGTGCAACTCACCACAGACGAGATTAGAGGAACTGGTGGACCTAGCATCGACCCTTATGCTGGGAATGGCGGCAAGCCTTCCGTGCTCTGCCGGACACGCTTCGTACCGTTACTTTCGATTCCGCGCACGAGATCCTCCGCATCCATGCAAATCCCTGCACAGCCCGTCTCGTCCAGGGCCTCAGCGGAATGCTCTGGGCAAGAACTTCAGGACGAGCGAGGTTTGATATTGTGGGATGCAAAAGCGTCTGGGTAGAGTGGTTTATAAAGTCTTGTGTTCCAGGGTATGGGAGGAAAACAAATGAGCCATATATAACTGGTGGTGATATTTGATCACAATGCAGAACTCATAAATAGGGATGCATATAATACTTTTATTAGTTATATAAGTTATGATTACTATATAATCTAATTAATCATAATTATAATTAATATAATCACCTGTGGTAAGAACGGGTAGGAATAGAATATGGTGATAAAACTTTAATATTAAGAAAGTTGTTTATTAATTTTCCTATCTATTATTCACACGCTTGCGGAGAAGAGGATTAATTAATCTAATTGGTGGGTACGGGCTCAAAGGCATCAATTGAGAATGGGTATATTCGCAAGGCCATTTGTAGGGGATTGCCCTGCCTTAACTAAACGTGATGCCTATGGACCCGTGCGCAAGTATATCGCTGCAGTATCTATTTACAAAGCCCAAAATATGCAACCAAAGAAAAAGGTGCGAGTGGGAGGGAAAGTAAGCAAGCAAGGCTCAATTTTGTAAATATTAATGATATTAGTGTTGCTAAGATGCAGGGGTGCTGCTGTAGTGCTCGCTTAGCCATATAGACATGTCCATCTATTATTTATACGCTTGCGGAGAAGAGGATTAATTAATCTAATTAGTGGGTACGGGCTTAAAGGTATTAATTAAGAATGGGTATATTCGTAAGGCTATTTATAGGGGATTGCCCTACCTTAACTAAACGTAATGCCTATAGACCTAGAAGCGCAGCGCCTGTACTATACAAGGTAAAATAGGGGGAAGAAAAAATAAAAATAAAAAAGGGGGGGAAAGGAGAGATTTAAGTTAATGTATTAGAGTGCTAAAATAGGCACTCCTACACGCCGTTATGCCTAAATACCTTCGCCTATTATATCTAGGGCGAGTAATAATAAGAACGGTATTGGCGTTCTACGTTAGAAGTTTATACTTAGCCAGAATAGGTTTTTTAGGGATAATAAATAGTAAAGCTAGAACGCTTGTGAGGACCACCGGCCTAGTTGCTATATTTAGCCGTCTATAAAACCGTTATCTTAAGTATATTAAGCAGCACCTTTCTAAAACGAGTGTCTGTTATAGAGCTTAGAGTAGAGGCCGAGAGCGGCAACTTTATACTTTAGCTTATTTCTAACCGCGTAGCTTATAAAGGCCAATCTCTTAAAGTAAAAGAGAGGGGCGTTTCTAGGTTAGGGGTTATTTTTAAATAGGTGTTTTATAGCTTAAACTGCGCATTTAGGTTGCCCTAAAGCGGCAATTATAATTAAGACTCCTTAGTAATTAATATCCGTTTTACTACGCTTTAGATATAATATTATATAGTCCTCTACCAGCGTTATATTATTTCTAGTATATTTTATAGTAGAGAAGGCGTAGCTATCTTTCTAAGCCTTAATGTAGGTAATCTCGCCTAAATAAAGGAATCCCGTAAAGGCTATAGTAACGGCAGCGTTAAAGTTAAGATCCTTAACGGATTAGGCATTTAGGGTAACTAATTAGGCGAGAATATCTTTGGTAATTAGCAATCTTTTAGCTATAATAGAGGGATTTATAAATGTTACACCGTCTAGGATCCTCTTAATAATAGGATTATTAAAGACGGAGGTGTTATAATTAGCGTTAATATAGTAGGATTAAATTACGGAGATATAGGCTCTAACTATAGTAGGCTTAATATAGCTTATTCCTAGACTAGCATTACTAAAGATCTATTAGGTAATCTATTCTCCTAGGTAGTAAAGGGGCGCTAGGTACTTTACCGCTTCGTAAAAGTCGCAGTAGCCCTCCTAACTCTTAATTATAGGATAGTATAAATCTCTTGTTCCATTGGAGAGGCTATACTATAATAGTTAGCCGAAGTATTCTAAGGGGGCTTTTACCTTAATCCAGAAATTAGGTAGGGGGTCTTTAAGAGGAACTAGGTCTCCTATTTTAGCGTTAGATTAAATATAATAAAGAAGCGTATAGTAATAGTAAATTAGAAGTATCCTAATATGGGTATAGTAATAACACCCTATCACAATTAAAACAAGATAGAGTATTAGCTAGCCCGTTTTCTATAGAGGAAACCTACTCTATATAGAGCGTAATATTGTAGGCTACGGCTAGTTAGAGGATTTTACGGAGCGGGTAATTACCTAGTCCTTTTACCACTATATTCTAGAATCCTAAGAGTGTTACTATATTATCCGTATAGATATAGACTAAACTATACTTCTACTGCGTTGCCTAGAGCTAGAATAAGGTTATAATCGCTTAAACCTCCCGCTTATTAATTAGGGTAAGGCGGTGTTTTATATTAAGGTAGTAGCTTAAAGAATCGTCTTAGGGTAGAGATACTAAATAGGGCGGCTATATTGTCCCTTAAGAATCCTTAAGGAAGAAAAAGGCCCTATAATTAAGAATCCCGGATACGTCTAAGAAGAGATAAAATTATTTTTAATCCGTATTATTAAAGAAGAGGATACCATTTAAAAGGGTAAGAGCATCCCTCTACTATAACAAGTCTTAGCGAAGTTTAGCTGTTAGCCATTAGTAAGGATAACTACCTGCCTTTATAAAAGTAGAGATAAACTCCTAGATAGAGCAGTTGTATAAATACCTAAGCCTAATTACCTAGGCGCTCTAAGCGAGTCTACTAGCTAGTTTTTAACTCTAAACTAGCGTTAGAGATCTACTACTTAACGCTTTATTAATCTCCTTAATTATAGTAGCCTGTTTTAAAGGAGAAAGACGTAACTTAGACTTTAGAGTATCTATAATATAACCTAGGACTTTAACCATAGTGCCTTTAATATTCTTTAATTTGTTTTATAGGATGCCTAATTTATTACTTAATTAGTTATATATACTAAGCAATTAAGGGAGGATAAAAGCGTTAAAGAGTATAAAGATAAAGTTATCTAGATAGTGCTTTAAGGCGGTGTTTAGGATATATTAGATAAGTATCTAGTGGAATCCCTCTATAAAAAGATTAAATAAAAAGGGTGTAGTTTAAAGGCCGAATAAGAGGCAATGTTTAAAATACACTACACCCTTCTAGGAGAACCCTATAAGGCGTTAAGCTTTAATAAAAAATAAGATATTCCGAAAGGCGTCCTTAATATCCCTTTTAATAATTATATAACTACGGCCTATATATATAACGTATTAGAGAACCTAATTAACTATTAAATATTATAGTATAGCAAATGCTATAGGGATTAAGTCGTTAATAGATCGGCTAGATAGTAAGGATAAGTTATAAATACGGCACTATCCCCTATCCGCTTTAGGTACTAAACCTAGCGGCAAGGATATAACGGGAGACGTTACTATTATAATCCTGCCTATATCTAGATCGGCGCTAATCTTCTCTAAAATTAGGACCGTATTTATAGCTATTAAGGCTTAGTTCTTTTAGGAGAGGAGCTTAATTTCTAGGTCTACCCCAATCTGGTATCTAAACTTTAGGATACCGATAATATTACGTTAGAGGTTACTAGGGTATAGGGATAGATAACGCCCCCACGCTTAAATAATTAAGGAGGAGGGAGAGTCCTATAGAGGAGAGGAGGGCGGGAAGACTGGAAATAATAGTATAGTATTTAGCCTACCCGTACTATAAGGGTAGAGCATAGTTTTAGCGGAGTATAGGTATAGCTTAATAAAATCCTCTTCCTCCTCTTCTTTTTCCTTATTAACACTTTCCTCTAGTAATTACTACTTGCAATTCCTCGCAGTATATAGGCCACCGTACTTACTATAGGTATGCGGGAACTTGTAATCCTTACCTAGGTTATACTTCCCTCTATTAAAGCTATAACAGGTCCTTAAGATATTAGTGCTTACTTACGCGCGTTTTAAGATAGATGCGGATTTATAAGTACTGGGATTGCAATAAATATCTAGGAAGTTACTGGAGATCTTTTAGTTAGCTAGCTCTAACTAATTCTTTTAAATAACTATAGAGTGGTGCTTTAAGGCCATAGTTATTAAGGGAGCAATTTAGTAGGTAGTAGATAGCTAGATAACTTAATTATAGAAGGTAAGTATTTAGGGAATAAGATCTACCGAAAGATTCTTATATATAATAATTAAAATTATTATATAGTTAAGGAAGCCCTCTACCCACACTTTAACGGATAGGTAGTCCTTTATTATCCCTTCTTTTAGTCTTATAAAAAGAACGCTATTAATAATAAGGATATTATTCTAAGGCTTAGACCAGAGCTAGTGTATCTAAAGGTAAGAGAGGTTATTAGGTAAGAAAGTACCCTAAAATACCTTAAGTATCTCTTTATTTAGGACGCTAGGGAGGAAGGTATTTAGGATATTAGCTATAGATAGGAGTAACTTACCCAGTTTATTAATTGGGGTTAAGGATAATACTGCCGTAGCTAATCTCGCTATTACCGTAGCGAGGCTTAATATATAGAGTTTAGTCACCTAATCTTCCTATTCTTTTTAAACGCGTAGTATTTTGGTACGGTCCTCCTATTCCTAAAGGAGTTTTATTTTCTAGTTAGTTGCCTAGTTCTTAACCTCCTTTACCTAAGCTCTTCTAATCCTTAGGTCCTCCTTATATAGTTACTAAAGCCGTTCTTTAGCTTTTTTAGCGGCTAAAGTCTCGCGTTAAGCCGCGGAGAGAGGCGCCATTATAGAGGATGGAGACTGTGACGCCGGCGTATCGCCTAAAGGTGTAGGGGAAGGTGAGGGAGACTGGTAGGTAACCTTTAAGGAGTTTAGCTCGTCAAGTGTGTCGTTATTGGTTAAGTTTTTAAGGTTTTTACGGATAATTCGCGAAGGTTTAGACGAGCGTATAGGTTGTTAAGTTATTAACAGCAACAATTAATTATTAGAAATTAAGTAAATAAGGTATTGGCTCTTAAATAAGACTAATATAGAAAGCAAGCAAGCAAGGCTTAATTTTGTGAATGTTAATGATGTTAGTGTTGCTAAGATGCAGGGGTGCTGCTGCAGTGCTCGCTTAGCTACATAGACATGTCCATAATATGGTCGGTATTAACTAAAAAGCGCCAAGCCTGCTATTTTACATATAAAAAACGTCTGTGCGGGCTTTTAAGAAAAGTTATTGCATATGCGTTAACGCGTATTTCGTCTAGAGCTCCTTTTCAATCACTACCTACTATGTCTTCCTTACAACGCATACCTACGCAAGCCTCCACCCAAAAGCAACCACGAGAAGAAGAAACTGACACGATTTCCCTCCTTAGCAATTATAATTCGCGTAAGTTTAACAATATAACGCTTGCCCATGAGGATCCTCACCACCAAATTAACACACCTAAAACCAAAAGGAAGAAGTTACGAGAGGATAAGGAGCTCTGGTCTTACGCCTTATTAAAGCCTCTAGCTAGTAAACCTAACCGGGATAATTCTAATTAAGAGATCTTCTACTATAAGCGGTGCTTAAAGGACAATACTAGCGCTACTACTTTCTGGCGTTACCTAAAAACTAAGTATAGAATCTTCTATATAGTAAAGAAGGCTAAAGCTAACGTTAATACTAAAGCTATATTAGCTGCCTTATTCGCAAAATAATAGGAACTAGATAATACTAAAAGGGATCTAAAAGTAATAAAAATCCTTAAGGAGGCTGTAAGCAAGGACTTTTTAGATTTTCTCTGCTACCTTATTATTACTTATAACCTTCCTTATTTAATTATTATATGGCCTAAGTTCCGGGCCTTTTTATATATCTATAATTATATACTAGTTGGCAAAGGCGGCTTACTTACAAAGTCGCGAAACTTAGTGCCTTAACTACTTAGTAAAACGTTTATAGTTTATAAAGATCTTATTGGAAAGAATCTCTCTACAGCTCTCTTAAAGCTTTACTTTATAGTTAACTATTAGATAGTACTAAATAAGATAGCTTTCTAAGTAGTAATACTTTACTTTATTAATAAAGCTAGGTAGCTCTTAAAGGCAATACTTGCTCTATAAGAGTATAAGGAAAGCTATAGTAGTAAGTAATAGGTAGAGGTACTTATTAAGGTACTTAAGGAGTATAAGATTAATATAAAGTAGATTAGCTATATTACTAGTAGGTTTCTATTCTCTACCTCTACTACTATTAAGCTCTTTACTAACTATACTAAATATAGGTAATAGCCACGGCAGTAATAATAAGCTCTATTAAATTCTATAAAAGCGCTTCCATTTTTAGATTGCTATTTACTACTAAATTCACTATATTAGCCACGTTATTAATTTTATAGTATAAGCTTTCCTTTTTACTAAAGATAAAGAGACTATAGAGCTCGTAGTATAAGCCGTAAAGGAACTCTTGTTACGGACGCTTTAAGTATAATATTACGGCTACTTAGAGAAGAGTTAAAAGAAGCTAGTTAGTTAATTTAGGCACGGTCCAGGATGGAGCCAATAGAGCTATATGACGAGGAATGGTAACCAAGGTTATATAACGTAATCTATATAATCTATACAATCTGCGGGATCTGTAACAGAGTAGATAGAGCATACGTATATTACATATAAGAAGGATTTTATAGGAGTACGGTTATATATTTAAGGACCCTTAGTTCCTACCTAGGTAGTTTCTTTCTTATAGTAATTCTTAGAATACAATTAGAGTTAATCTATTAGGCAACCACTCCGCTAGTTATTATTACGTTATTAACTTTAATTTGTATTACCTATATACCTAGCCTAATAAAAAGCCTATCGTAGTTCCTGCTATAAGGTTCCGTTACACAATTACTACCTAGTTACGGTATTAAATATAGAAAGTNAAATAATATACCACTAAAAGCAGCCACCACAACGCTATTAACGGCGGCAACTACTTTAAGGTTAGGTAACACCAGTATAGCAGATACTAACTTATAGTAACCTATAACGGTTAGATAGTTATAAAAAATAGTTAACTAGTTAATAGCGAATAATGCAGTAATAGAAGAAAGGGTTAATAGGATAGGTACAGTAAGGATTAAGTTACTATTAATTAAAAGGTACTTAGGGGAGGGATTAAAGCTTAAAGGATTCCTTATATAAATACACTTTAAGGTTATATAAGAAGGGGTAAAGCTACTAACACCTATAGATTAAATAGCCTATGTAGGACTATTTCTATTAGAAAGAGCACTTAAATAGTTTAAGCCTTACCTTACGGAAATACAGGTAAACGGAATGACGACTACTAATTAGGAGGTATAGTTTATATTCTTAAGTTAGGAAGGGTTTATAAAGCGACTTATATAAATATTTAGAGACCTAAAGGCAGTAACTACGGCGGAAAGAAAACTCCAAGATATTACGTAATAAACCTTAGCAATTAAGTATACAATGTAGTTCTAGACACTAGTAATATAAGTAAAGTAGAATAATAAGGCGCTTATAGCATAGTATAAGTAAGGACTTAAGGCTAAAGTTTAGGATATAATTATCCTAATAGAAGATGCGGATACCCTAAGGGATTTAATAAATTAAGCGATTAAGATTAATAATTAGATCTATTAAAGGGAACAGGCTAAGAAAGGCTATAATAGAGTTCTATAGTTATATAAGGCGCAAAGTACGTAATAACTAAAGCTAAATTAAAAAATATAGTATGGCGTAGAGCTAATAGACCTAAGTAGTACTAAAGAAGCTTATAAGAGATAGAGTAAGAAACTATAGAAACCTAGAGGTTAAGGATTTAGTAATTATAGGACTAAGGAGCAGAGGCCAAACCAGAGATCTTAATAGTAGAAGATATTTAGGCGGACTCTATAGCAAAGTTAATAGTTTAAAGATAGAGCTTATATAAATTTTAAGAAATAAGGTTATTTCGCGAGGGATTATAAAGATAGTTAGAGTTACTATATAATAAAGGGAACCCGACTAGCGGAAGATATATACGTATTAAGAAATAATAGTATACTACAAAGAATAAAAGAATGTTTAATTAGAAGTTTTACGTTTTATTATAATAACATATACCAAATTTATAAAAACGCTAAGTATAGCGCAAGCTATTAGCTATAAGAGCTATATTTAGCAGAATATAAAGAAACTAATAAACTAGTTTATAGATTGGATATTAAGGATAATAAATTTAATAAAGGCGAAATATTTAGTAACAATAGGGCGATAAGGGCGGCTTACTGGGAGCACGCAGACCTTAGAGATATTATAATAGAGGTAGAGGATAATTCCACTATAAAATAGGGAACATTAGTAGGGATTAAGACCCCACTAAACATAATATCTATCGCTTTATAAGACGTAAGAGAAGTAGGATAATAAACCACTTTAGCACTTAATAAAGGCAAGAAGCTAAAGGCTTAAGATTCTTAAAACGAGATAAGAGATAACTAAGATTCTTAAGACGAGATGAGGTATACCTAAGGACCTATAACAGACAGCAACCAATAGAGTAGGGTAGTAGCTTAGTTTAAAGATATATAAATAAGCTCGGGATAGAGTTTCCTACAGGCATAAGACTCTTAAGATAAGATAAGTAAGATTTAAGACTCTTAAGACGAGATAAGAACACTAAGTAAGCCTAGTTGGACTAAGGTAGAAGTAAAGCTTAAGTTAGAAGTAAGCTTAGAATTGAGAATCCTAAGGAACTAAGATTTTAAGACATAAATAAAGACTATTAATAAGATTAGAGAATCTATAGTATAAATAGTAACTAGACTAGGAGACAGGTATATAGACCTAAAAGACTTACTAGGGGAATATAGCGTTTAGCCTAAGGATCGAAAAGCTAATACTAAGATTAAGAAGTAAAGAGACTTTAAGGATTTACTTATAAGATATAAAAGGAAAGAAACCATAGAGGAGTTTAAAGTAAGAATTACCTTATAGTAAGAATAGAAACTAGATAAGAAATTTAGTATATTAGGCCGTATAAGGGACCAAGTACCTATATAAAGAATTACTAATAGGCCTAGAGTAGGCACACTAAGAGCTAAATAGCTTACTAAACTAGAATAAGAAGAGGATCTAGGGATTCTAACTAGGTTTAAGGAATAATATACTAAAGGCTATTACGACGCAGTAATAAGAAGATACTTCCTTATGGATGAGCCATATATACTCCAATAGCTATACTAAAAGTAGTATAAACAGCGATATAATAACGAGTGGGAAGACTTTTATATATAGCTAGATAAAAAAGTTATCTAAGACCACCTAATTATAGAGAAGGCCATAAATTATATTAAAGGAGCCTTAATTATAATATTAAAAGATCTAAAGGAACGGTTAGAGGACTGGAGAAGCAAGAGGCGCATCTTAGTACCTATAAATAAAGTCGCAACGTTTAAATTAATATAAGAAAGGCTTAAACTTAGGGATAAAGATAAACTAAGAGTTAACCTAAGATACTAAGTATATTATATACTATTATAGATCGCATATATAGATAATGCGTATAATATACACAAAGCACTAAAGAATAAGTATTGGAAATACCCTATAAGAATATATTAGTTAGTAGAAGAATAGAGGTATTAAAACGCTAAGTATATATATAGTTGGCATCTAGTAGAAGTTTAGGAGTTAGGTAACTTAATACTTTAGCTAAAAAGATTTCTTATAGAAGAATACCTAGATAGATAATAGTAGTAGGAATGCCTAGAGAATACGTATCTATAGTATATTAAAGATAAAAAGCAAATTAAGTATTGGCTAAAAGTAGACTAAGTATAAATAGGATTAAACAGCTAATAGTTAGGAAAAGTAAAGGCCTATAAGACTAGAGGGAACTAGTAGTAGAGCCTTAGACCCTTAAAGGAATTTAAAAACAACACCTAAATTTATAAGTTAAATAGTAAGAATAATAGTTTAAGGCACTAATAGATAGTGGAGCAATAAGGAACTATATCTCGCTAGTAGCAGTTAAAAGAATAGGTTTACTATATAGGAAAAAGGAGCACCTTTACCTATTAGTGATAATTTTAGGAGATCTAATAACCTATAGAGGAGGCATTATTAATCTTAAAATAGGACCTATTTAGTTAACCATTAAAGGGAGATAAGTTAAGATGTCTTTTAATATATTACTATTAGGAAATAATAAGGCAGTACTAGAAATACCTTAGTTATAGGAATATAATCTAAGGATTAATTAGGTTATAGGTTAGGTTAATATTAAAGATACTTAACGCTATAAAATGCAATAATAAGCTAAGTTAGTATAGTACTAAGTAGAAGCAACCTATAAAGAAATAGAAAAGGGACTAAGCTATATACGAAAGAGATACTATAAATATAGGAAGAAACTATAGTTACTAAAAAGTAAAAAGCTGTTAGAGTACGTAATATAGGACTATAAGATAGAATTAGAACTAGGAATAAATCTAAGGTTCTTTTTAATCTATAAGCTTACTAAAGAGGAAGGTAAAGTATTAAAAGAGTTTATTTAAGAGAATCTATAAAAGGGATATATTAGACTATTGTAGTTATTAGCGGGTTATCTAGTACTATTTATACTAAAGAAAAATGGCAAGCTAAGGCTGTGTATTAACTATAGATAGTTAAACAGCATTACTAAAAAGGATAGGTATCCTTTACCCTTAATTAGCAAAATCTAAGATAGGATAGGTAATATATAAATCTTTATAAAGATAGATCTAAGATAGGCGTACTATTATAGGAGGGTACGACCTCTCTAAGATAAGAAAGTCTTAGTGCTGTCTGTCAGTCAATCGGTCAGTCTATTAGTCGGTCACCCTCAGTTAGAATTAAGCAGTAAGAAGAGAAAGAAAAGAGTGTATTAAAGGAAAATTGTATATCTATTGGTGTTGCCTAAGTTATTAAAGACTCTAAGGGCTCTAGACCGATCTATATAACTTATAGAAGGCCTAGACTCTCCCAAAGCTACGCCTAATCTAGATATTAAATCTAGGGGGCCAAATTACACCACTATATACCTCCCCTACCTAAGTTATTGTCCCCTAATAACTTCTAAAACTCTAAAACTCCTTATCTTCAAAATAAAGGCGCAGTAGGTAATTATATACGTTTTTTACCTTTACTACAAACCCAAGATAGTAAACGAGGAGACTCCGTTCTGGTTAAATAAGACCATTTTTATCTGCCTAGCTAGGCAGTACGAGATGTATTAAACTAGCGGCTCTTAGATAATATAGCTCTTTTACATCCTTCTATTTGCTTAGTTCTATCCTATAACTCTTTAAGTAACTTTACATAACTCTATTCTTCTACAATAATTAGGGGTACTCTACTTAGATCTACCGCAACAGTTAAAGGATTAATTCCATTGTTAACGTAGTAAAAGTATAAGCGGCTATTAAAGCGCTCCATTTTAGTTGTACGTATTAGCTTAAATATATCTTTATAATTCTTAACAGCCCTAAAACAGTAGGAATGCATCCATTTCCCAACTTTATTCCCATTACCATTAAGAAGAAGGTCACAATCTTAAATTACTGCTAAAGAATCCCATCGTTATTTACTAAGAAGGGCGTTAGATAAAGCGCTAGTAGCTATAAGCTTAACTACTACAGGGAAGCGATATAGAATTACGCTATAGAGATTAGCATGTCCAGACAGCGTATGGGGCGGCGCTCTTAAGTCTTAGTACGCATCTACTAACTCTGCCTAAGTACCTCCTTTAGTAACCTTAAGGTTATTATAATCGTCCTAAATACTAATAAATTATAGCAGTATTGTTCGCGAGGTTCCAGTTAAAGGTCCTTTTACTCTATAAGAAAGGTAAGGTATAGTTATACGCATATCTCCTTTCTTATATAGCTAAGCTACCTAGTCGGTCGCATACTTTTCTACGTCTTTAATAGTCTAGTCTTAGTTAGAGATCTTATAAACGAATCCGTTACCCTTAGTTAATCCTTATACCTTAAAATCCTCCTACTATAATTCTAGGTGGTAATATATGCCGGGTAGGATAATTATATAGTTATCCTCAGTCTTACCATCCAGAGAAACGCTCCCTTAAATTATGTTAGTACTACGTCCACTTTTAAGGAGCGAGGGAATATTAATATTAATATGACGGAAAGCTATAGAGTCTCCTTTAATCGCGAATTTTGTATAATAGGGGTAGGAAATAAGTTGCCACTAGCTATTAGGTCTAAGAGCGTAATAGAAACGATAATACTAAGGGTCTTATCTTATTAGCTATTAGCAAAGACTATAAACCATTATTCTTAACTAGCTATAATTTAGCCGCCTATTAATTAGACGCTAATAGTAGCGGTATATACGTATTTCCTTATTAATTATTGCTAAGATACTAGAATCCCACTACTATTTAAACATATTTAAAATTATAGATCCTTCTTACTACTACACTTTTTAGTCTTTTAGTAACATTATCTAATTAAGTAAAGCCTCTCTATTATATAAAAACCTTAGCGCTAAGTTATAAATAAACTTATATAGTCCTAAGGAATTAAATAAAACTAGACGTTTATAAGCCTTTCTAAACTAAGAGTATATAGTAGGATCGGTCTTTATAGTGCCAAGGTAGTTATAAGCGTAATATATTAAATGGAGTCTATAATATAGTACGGTATAGTTTAGACCCTTTATTACTAAACCTATATATCCTTCTATAGCTTATATATATATCTAGTAGACCTTATATATCTCTAGATTAGAACTAGCTGCCCTATACTAACTACGCAAGAGCTTTATAACCTTAGTTAGTTTAATTTTAGTAGTTTGGTTTAGGGACGCCTTAAGATAAGCGGGTATATTATCCTTACAGTTACACCCTTATTTTGCGCGGAGTATCGCCATAGTATCTACGGCCTCCTTAATATACTCCTTATTATCTTCCGGCTTAATAACATTCTTATTAAATATTAATTCTACTCCTAGCCCTCCTACTTCCGGGTAAGCAATTATCAGCCCTCTTTTTAGATTCCTTCTTAATAAAGATACTAGCAGCTATAAGGGTAAGCCAACAGGCGTTCTAGCTATAAGAATGCTCTTATTTATAGATAATAAGGGCGAGTTGACTAACATAGGTAATCCTTATTAGGACGGACTTGGTATAATACTAACGCCTCCTTCTTAAATAGGTGTTAATAGCTAAAAGGCTAAGAAATTTATTACGTTAGAAGTATATTATAAATATATTCATAGTATAAGAGCTAAGCTCTCTCCTACTTATCTAATTCTAATATTGGTAACCTCTAGTCCTATAGTAGTTAGTCTTTTACTTCTTAGCGGTAGGTCCTTATTTAGAATAAGGAAGCTAATTAAGTGTCTTTATAATAGAACCTTGTAGCAGGAACTATAATGGGCTTATTATTAGGCTAGGTATATAGGTAATACAAGTATAGAAGTTAACAACGTAATAATAACTGGTGGAGTGGTTGCCTAATAGATTAACTTTAATTGTATTCCAAGAATCACTATAAGGAAGAAACTATCTTAGGTAGGGATTGAGGGTCCTTAAATACACAACCGTACTCCTATAAAATCCTTCTTATATATAATATACGTGTTATACGTGTTATACGTATATTCCCTTTATATACTATATACACTATATATAATATTATATAACCTTAGTTACTATTCCTCGTTATATAGTTTTACCGGCTCTATTTTAGACTATACCTAAATTAACTAACTAGCTTCTTTTAACTTTTCTCTAAGTAGTTATAATATTATACTTAAAGCGTCCGTAACACTATCTCCCTTCTTTTTATCTTCGTCCTTAAAGATTCCTAATATCTCTAAGTTATTTATTAGAGGTGTAATATCCGTCTAGTTAATTTAGTTAATATTATTACTTATTATACCTAAAGCAATTTCTTCTTTATAAGCGCAACGTCGTGCTTATACTATTACTGCGATATTATCTCTTAGTAAGATTATACTATCTCCGTATTCTTACTATTTAAAAGAGGGGTTAGTTTGTGTTACGTTGGCGAACCTATCTTCGCGACAACCGTCTTTTTACTTAGAGTGCACTAAAGCGAATATTTATTCGTCCTATGACGTTCGCTCTTCCTCTAATGCTAAATATACGCGACCTATTACTCTTAATAGTTGTCTAGTTCCCTAATTAATTTATTTTAGGGTCTTATATTTAATCTACTGCTACGCGGCTAGATAATAAACTGTTTATTACTTTAGCGGAACTACGCCGTTCTTAGGATGCTGAATAAGAGGCTGCCGATACTTAGCAATAGGCCCTTAAGTCTTATCTTGCGGCGTCTGCTTAACTAATCTATTTTAAAAAGGTGCGTAAGAAGGTTTATTTTAAGGAGTGGAAACTTATAAAATAAGGTTTATAGGAACTTAGTAATAAAAGAATGGATTCTCTTCTAACTAAAAAGGAAATAGATTTAAGTAGTTTAGTAACTACTCTTCTTAGGTCCCTGTTCGTACTAATTTAATAGCACGAGTGAGTTATATCCCGGGGCACGAAATACGTATAGTATCGTATGCTCTTTGGGATGGTAGTAACTGTCAATTATATAAAGCAGACTACGTGGTCTATATACTAATGCACCTCCCCCCTAATTAGTTAGTGCTTTATAAGTGCACTAGACGCGTAAGCGAGTGGTTGGTGCACTAAACGCGTAAACGCGTACCTAGTGTACCGAACGCGTAAGCACGCGGTTAGTATAACAGGTGCTATAATTATACACTGGCGGTACTTGAAAAATGAAACCACCTATATATAGCCTCCGTAATTGCTTTAATAAAACCATAAAATACAAAGGAAAATACATAGGAAATCTCCCCTAAGGTGCCTTCTGGGTTGCCTTCTAAATAGTGCTTTAAGCTGGCCGTAAGTCCTACTTATGGTCTGTAAAATAAACTGTACGGCCTTTTAACGGGCCGTAAATGCACCGTACGGCCTTCTGACGGGCCGTAACTAAACCATAAATGCTCCGTTAGTCTCGCTCTACCCATTTTATAACCTTTAGGTTAAGCTTATTCGTGTTAATTAGGGTTTTAAGAGCTTAATACGGCTTTGCCTTAGTTATGGCGTCTACTAGGTTGTCTCCGCTGCTAATCTATTTGACCTCCGTAATCTCACGTCGTTCGTAGGCCTGACGTAAGCACATTAGGTTAACTATGAGCCTCTTCTCTTATATCGTACCTAGTTTAACTAGGCAGTTGTAAAGGGACTTTAAATTGGTGTATAAAACCAGGGGTAACTGCTCTAGTTATAGGATCTTCTGGACCGTTGATTTGATTGCGGCTGCTATATTAAAGCCATGAGCTAGTGCATATAGTTCAGAAGCTAGTATACTGTGGGTTACTTGTTTGCACTTAATTAAAGATCAGTGCAGTATATTTGCGTCCTAATTATGGTCCGTAAGTACAATTATAAAGCCGATTTGTAATAATAGGTCTTTATTATTAGCAAAGGAGGCGTCCGTAAATGCCATTATACTAAGGGAATTTAGGTCTAGTGGTATAAAAGTAAGTCCTCTTATCGCGTTGTTAATTTGCCATTAAATGCGCTTATTAAGCTGCTTAATATTTTCTTCTTGCAGATCTACTGCCTGGGCCGTAAAGGACAGATTGTAGTAGATTTAGGTTGACAGACTATGGCAATATAGGCGCCTCTTGCACGCTGTACAGCGTATTAGTCCTTTATATTTACGGTTTTATGGGTCTTTCTGTGGGAACTAGTAAGGTCCGTAGGTTTTGCTATAACGGGCTTTAGGTTTTAAGCTTGGCGTTCCTAAGTTAGCTTAATTAGGTTGCCCTTTTGTATAATTAGGCCTCCATTAAACTTAATCAGATTCTGCTTAGTTAACTACTTTTATGGCTTTACTAAGAACTTGGCCTTTTATAATTTAGTTTCTTTAGTATCTATAAAGGTCTAGTCTGCTAGGAATAGGGTATTGTCTATTTGGAGTCCAATAATACCAAGGCCGTTTAATGGGCTGTATAGGAGGTAAGGGTTATAGGTCAACTGTTCCATTTTAAGTTTACTAACGTGGTGCTAGTAGTATATCTTAAACTAATAGTTTTCGGCTTCTAGTACTCTGTAAAGAGGTTTTATAACTTATAAAATTGTTCCTAGTTATAGGTTAAGCTCGCGGGGTAGTCGTATAAAGATGTCCCTACTTAGGTAGGTATTAGACTGCACGTAGGCTTATAAAATATCCCGTAAGTATAGGGCTACAGGCTTAGTTTGCTATAGTCTAGGCGTAAGTACAAGTATAATCTATTAACTGACTCGTTAAATCGTGGGCGATTACGTAAGGACTAAGTCCTTTCCTTAGTCGTTATAGGCTTATATAATAAGCCTTAATTTTTTAAAAGCTTTATTAGTACTAGGGTGCTTAATTTTGTTAATAAAGTGTAAGTTAAATATACGGGCGCCTTATAGAACGTCTCTTTCTATTACAACCGCAAAGACACCCTTTTTAAGTAGTCCGTTAATTTCTTTACGTCGTAAGTCCGTAAACGGGGTTTCCTATATTAGAACTAATATATCCGTAGGCGGAGATTACCTTACGGATATTCCTGCGGAGGTTAGGTAATTCTTTGTTATAGGGTTCTTAGTTATAGGGTGCTTTCGGGGGTGTCCTTAACCACGTTTTACGGCAGGTTTAGCGGGTTTAGTAGGTTTGCGGGGGACTTCTGTAGCAGGTATAGGTGCTTTTAGTTTGTCTAAAGGTAGGGGTACTTCTAGTCTATCTGGTTCGGCGGGTGCTTCCGGTTTATCTAGTTTAACGGGTGTTTCTAGTTTATTTGGCTTGACGTTATAATTGTCTTCGGGCTAAAAGTAGGGTTTTATAGACGTGCTTCTAAAGCTAGTTGGCCCGCTAGGGAGTTATACGCAGCACGTCTTGTTTTCTACGGCTAGTAGGCAATAAGGTCCATTCCAATTGCCGATTTTACGCCATATAAGGACTTTAGAGTTAAGCGGGAGGTCGTGTACTGGGGTTGTATTAGGTCCGTTGCGGTAGTGTAGGGCGTTATTAACAGTTTGTTTGGCCCGTAGCTTAACTATCTCGGCCATTGCCTTCCGTATTACGGCTGCTTATTCCGTAATAGACGGGGCAGGAGGATCCAGTTTGCTTATCCTTAGGTAGGCTCCGTAGACTAAGAGGGTAGGTACTAGTCCGTCCAGGCTAGTAGTATCGTTAACGGCTTTTACGGCCATCTGTAGAGCCAGTTCCTTTTAGATGTCCTTACATTCGTCTATAATAATCTAGTAAGCTCTCTATAAGGCTGGGTAAGCTTACTTAATAAGCCTAACGGACTAATACGCCTTAATTAGAACGGCTTTTGTTAATATAGCCATAGCCGTAGTATACTACTAGAATTCCTTACTAATAAAGTTCCTACCGGTGTTGTGGGTAATATACTGCGGGGGTCCAATGTATATATCGATCCAGCAGGTCCATAAAATATCCTAGGTGTGCTTTGTGGATATATTTTATAACTAACGGGTGGCTTAATAATGGGTTGCCTTATCAATTATATATAGTACTAGGCTACCGTTAATGTACATAATGTCTATATACACTAAGTGGTTAAAGTTAAGATCCTTATAAAGGGTAAACTTAAATTAGCCTGGAGAACGTCTGTATTTCTGGCAGTAGGAGCAGTATTTAGTTAGGTGGTTAATTGCCTTTCTATTAACGTCGTTATATCTAGAGCATTTAAGGACTCTATACAGCTTTTTAGCTAATGGGTGGCCGAAATGGCGGTGTAGGCGGTGGATTTCCGTACTAGTGAGGTAGCATGGGTTGTAGTTAAAAGATTCCTAAATGTACGTCCGTAAGGTCTCTCCCTATATAAGGAACGGGTGTCCAAATCGTTGTGTAATTAGTAGGGTAATATACTTACTTCCTAGGGTAGTTGTAGGGCCAATTAGGGTGTCCGTAACGTTATTATAGTACACCTATAACCTGTCTATATCCGTAAGGCAGAGTAGGAAAGGGGTATCCGCTTTTACTACGTGGAAGTTAACTAGGCTAATTAGAGTCTTAACTACTACTAATCCAATTAATGCAGTTAAGCTAATACCGAATTGGACGGTTACAGCCCTAGTTTGCGTAATATTAATATCTATATTATTATTTGTGGTGGTCTTATATACGAGGTATTATCCGTAGCCTGCGGTAGACTTCTTAGAGGTACTTATGTCGATTATAACACCGTAGAATTCCTTGGGGGTATAGCGTTCTGTGGTAATATATGCAAATAGGTCCTGCTTATAATTTGTAACGTCTGTAACGGGGGTGCTTATAGAATGGTTTTTAGGCGCAACTGAGTGTATAAAGGAACGGTTGGTTAATACGGTCGTGATATTAAAGGCTTAGCTGTCCGTAAAAGGTCTAAAAGTGGTTAGGAATATCTCTAAGGTCTTTTATTCCTAAGCGTCTGAGTTAAAGTTAATTATAAGGGCTTCTATTAACTTATTAGGGGGCTCTTCTACTTCCTCTCCTTTATATTCCAAAATAAACTGGCTAATACGGCTATTAAGTCTCTTCCTAGACTTGTTACGTTCTTCCTAGGTATGCCTTATAGACCAACATCCTTCCTTACCGTATACGAAGCACTTCTAGCTAGTCCGTCTGTGGGGGTATATTTTTGTACGGAAGTTGCTACAGGGGTTACGGGTGGGACTTGGTCGGTACAGGTACTGCTAGCGGTAGCGGCGGTCCGTAAAGTAGACGTCTAAGTCTATTTACGGATATTAAATATCCGTAGTAAAGGCTTAAGTGCTGCCTAGTGGGTTTAAGACTTCGTACGTTATAATAGAGGAGCGTAGATTATTAATAAGGCCAGCTAAGGTGTCTGTAGGCTTATAATAGGCGTACTTGTAGGGCTCTACTTCCTAGTAGGCTGTAATGAGTTTGTTATACAGGAAGTCGTCTATTTGAAGCTTAGTGTTAAGGCCGTACTGTAGGTGCCAGAGGTCTTTAATGAGAATTTGCAGGCACTCTATAGTCGATTTTTTAGTGTTCTTATTAATTACGGTCCGTAGCTTGGTTGCATTCCATTAGGTAAGGATATTACGCTTATATTCTAGTCCTTTAAAGTAGTTGCGGGTAGCTTTATATAGCTTATTAAAGGGAACACCAAGGGGGTTACTCTTAAGGTTGGTGTAGTAGTGGTCAAGTGCTAGGCCGCGTAGTATAGTAGAGTAGGCTTGGCTGAACTCTTGTTTAGGAATATCAGCCTTTTGGCAAAGGTCCGTAAAGATGGTTAGTTTAAAGTCAAAATTATCGTTTTCACCGCTGTACTTAGATTTGTCGGTATAGAGCTTGGCCAGGTTAGCTAGTTCCTTGCCGTAGGTCTTTGCTTAGGTGCGTTACGGATCTATAACTTATAGATCTGTGGCTTGTGGATATGTGGCTTGCGGATATGTGGTTTATAGATATATAGCTTGCGGATCTATGACTTAGGCAGGTTGTGGATCTATAGCTTTGTTAACAGAAGGGTTTTAGTCCGTATTTTAGTTTACGGGGGTATTATGGTCCGTAACTTGGGTACTAGGTATACTTTAGCCCGTAAGATTAATTCCAAAATCGCTTAGGTTTATAGGACGAATTTAGTTAAGTAGGTTAGGTATAAGGCTAGCGATGCCATTAAGTTTGGGAGAAGCAGAGAGATTATTTATAGCTTTAACTTAGTCTAGGATTTTCTCTTTAGTCTATTCCATTTAGTCCTCCTCCTATATTATATTGTATAAGGACCGTATAATAGTAACTTGTTTATCTTTTTTAACCTATACACCTTGGTGACGTAAAAGGGTTCGTAGGTTACGGATGGCAGTAGGGTTATAAGTCTTAAGAATAGCTTCCGTAAAGTCCGTAAAGTCTTCCTTATATTACTCCCATAGGTCGTCGTTTAGAAGCTTATAGTATCCGTATTTAAGGATTTTAAAATTGATATAGTCGTTAACATCGTCTATAGACGTAAGGTCGACTCCTTAGCTCCACTTCTTTTAACCTTTACTGATTTGCTTGCTTATATCTGCTATATTATATAGCGTTATATGTTTATATAAGCTATAGCGGGTCGTAGTAGCTTATAGCGGGTAGAGGAGGTCTTGTAACGATCCGTAAAATTAATTAGCGGGTCCGTAATAGTTTAAGGGGTCTTATAGTGGTCTGTAAAGGCGATTAATGAGTCTATAACGGTTCGTAGAAGGGTAGGGGGTTTCCGTAAGGTCCGAAGAGGTTTAGGGTTTAAGGGGGTTAAGGATAGGGGGTTCCGTAAAGGTCTATATTCGCGTCTATAACTTCTAGTAAACCATACTAAGACTTAAATAAGTATATAGAGTTGGTAATAGTCCGTAATCCCCGACTTCTGACCTTCTAGTAGGTTATACTAGGAGTCTAAACAGGTAGTCGCTGTTAAGTATCGCTTGGGGGAGGTATTGAGTGATTGCTAATCTGTGCGCGCTCACTAATTAGTGTTTGTACTAATTTAATAGTATAAGTGAGTTATATCCCGGGGCACGAAATACGTATAGTATCGTATGCTCTTTGGGATGGTGGTGACTGTTGATTATATAAAGCAGACTACGTGGTCTATATACTGATGCACCTCCCCCCTAATTAGTTAGTGCTTTATAAGTGCACCAGACGCGTAAGCGAGTGGTTGGTGCACTAAACGCGTAAACGCGTACCTGGTGTACCGAACGCGTAAGCACGCGGTTAGTATAACAGGTGCTGTAATTATACAGTCCCCCTTAGGTAACTTATTTTTTAGCGATCCTTTTTTATTAATACTGCCTAACCTAATCTCTTCTAATACTCCTATACCTTTCCTATAGCGTTCTTTAAATTTTTTAGTAGTTCCTAGGTAGTCTTAATATAGCCTATCTATTTTACTTCGTACTATATTTTATTATTAATGTCCTTATAGTTAATAATCTTTAAAACTTACTATTTATCTTCTTCCTGTCCTCTATACATGTCTACTTTATAAATTAGTAGCTTAATATTTTCGTGTATTGGCTCTAGCATTATAATATACTATATAAGGTAGATCTTTATTTTAGCTGGTAGGTTTAACTTAAACGTAACTAGTGAAATTCTTTACTTAATTTTAAAAGGTCCTAGTTTAACGTAGTCTAACTTCTTACTTAGTCGTTAACTCTTAAAATTTTTATATAGTAGCTATACTTTATCTCCCTCCTTAAGATCTAGTCCCTTAGATCTCTTAGTATTATAGTACTTTTTTATTCTCTCTTGTACTGTTTTTACTATTTCCGTAAGGTTTTTATAAAGATTTATTAACGTCTCTATTCTTTATTTTACTGTACTACTTATCTTCTTTACTTAATGTGGTGATAATGATATTCTTGGCTTATATCCGTAATTCGCCTTAAATAGTAATATGCCTATTCCTTCCTATGGTATTATATTGTATGCAAACTATATAATTAGTAATAATAATACCTAATTATTCTGTGCGTAATTAATATAGTATTTTAGATACTGCTCTAGTATTTAATTTAGTTTTTCTATTTAACTGTCTGTTTGCGGATAATATATAATAGAAGTTGCTGCTCTAACTCCTTACTCCGCTAAAAAATACCTCCTAGAATACTGCTATAAATCTTAAATCTCTATCTAATATAATTTTACTTAGTGCTCTATATCTTATAAATACTTCTTTAATATAGATTCTAGTAATATCTTCTAGTAATATTTCTTCTGTATATGCTATAAAGTATCCCTACTTTATAAGCTTGTCTACTATTACTAAGATTATATTATAATCTTATCCGGTAATAGGATCTCTTACCTTTAGTAACTTAATAATAAAGTCCTATAATATAACTTCCTATAGTCTTTCTAGTATTTCGATAGGTTATAGCCCTCTATATAGCTTATACCTCGTCGGTTTGTTTCTTTAGCAATCTAGATATTTTTTTATAACTTTTTATACTAAGCCCTAGATTCTATTAATAATATACTCCTCCTAGAGTCTTAATACTAAGCCCGTGGCTCTATTATATCCTTAAGTTATTCCCTTATGGAATTCTTTTATAAATTATTCTGCTATGCTTTTTAGGATATATATTACTTCTTAATTCTTATATATGTCTATCTGTAGATCTTCTAGCTATACTTTTAGAATTCTTTATACCTAAAAGCTTTTTGGTATCTTATAAACCCTCTCTAGTTCCTCTTAAGTTACTATAATTTTTGGATAATTATACCTAATTAATCCGTCTATATCTTTTCGTAGTAAAGCCCCTAATAGCTTTTCATTATTTTATAGTTTAGCTTTTTAACTTAGAGCGTCTACTTGCGTGTTATCTATACCCTTAGTATACTAAATCTTAAAATGGTATTTTATAAGTATCTCTACCCATCTAACCTATCTTTAGTTAAGTTCCTTTATTATTAGGAATCCTGTTAGGTTCTTATAATCCGTCTTAACTATAAATAGTTTCTCTATACCTTATAAGAATACTCTCTATTTTTTTAGTACTATAACTATACCTAATAACTTCTTGTTATAGATATTATAGTTTAACTCTAGTAGTGTTATTTTCCGACTATAATATGCTACTGGGTGCTATCTATCTTAATATTTCTATATAAAGCACGCCCTTAGTATATAGTCTAATATATCTATTTTTATAACTATCTCTAGACCTAGTTAATAGATCTTTAGAACTGGCTCCTAGGTAAATAACTTTTTAACTTTCTTAAAGAGTTCTCTTTATTCCTCTCCCTATAGTTCTTCTTTCTTTGTTAATCGCGTAAATGGCTTAATATCTTTTAACTATTGCGCTATAAACCTTCTGCGGTAATTACAAAACCCTAGAAATAATCTTAACTATATAACGTTCTCTAGTTTTTACTAATTTACTATAGCCTTAATCTTCTTTAAATCTATACTAAGTTGGCCTAGTTTAATAATAAATCTAACAAAATTGGTCTTCCTAGTAAAGAACTTGTATTTCTTAATTACTACTAGCATTTATTCTTCCTATAGTCTCTTTAAGACCTATTTAACGTGTTCCCCGTATTTTTCCTTAGTTATTAAGTAGATAATAATAATATTAAGGTATACTATAATAAATTTATCCAAGTGTTCTCCTAATATATTATTAATACACTTCTAAAATATTACTAGTGCGTTTATAAGCCCGAATTATATAACTAATGGTTTATATAGTCCTTCCTTTAACCTAAAGGCTGCTTTCTATTTATTACCTTCCTTAATTTTAATCTAGTGGTACGCCTATCTTAGATCTATCTTTATAAAGATTTACACGTTGCCTATCCTATCTTAGATTTCACTAATTAAGGGTAAAGGATACCTATCCTTCCTAGTAATGCTATTTAACTGTCTATAGTTAATATACAGCCTTAGTTTACCATTTTTCTTTAGTACAAATAGTACTGGATATCCCGCTAATAACTGCGATGGTCTAATATATCCCTTTTATAAGTTTTCTTAAATAAACTCTTTTAGTGCTCTACCTTCTTCTTTAGTAAGCTTATAGATTAAAAAAAACCTTAGACTTATTTCTAGTTCTAATTATATCTTATAGTCCTATACTATATACTCTAACAGCTTTTCGCTTTTTAGCGACTATAGTTTCTTACTATACTTATGGTATCTCTTTAGTACGTAACTTAGTCCTTTTTCTATTTCTTTATAGGTTGCTCCTACTTAATACCATACTATCTTAGCTTATTATTATATTTTACGGCGTTAAGTATCTTTAATATTAACCTAACCTGTAATCTAATTAATCTTTAGATTATATTCCTATAACTAAGGTATTTTTAGTACTGCCTTATTATTCCCTAATAGTAATATATTAAAAAACATCTTAATTTATCTCCCTTTAATAGTTAACTAAATAGGTCCTATTTTAAGATTAATAATGCCTCCTCTATAGGCTATTGGATCTCCTAAAATTATTACTAATAGGTAAGGTTCCTCCTTTTGTCTGTAAGGTAATCCTATTCTCTTAACTACTATTAGCGAGATATAGTTCCTTATTACTCCACTATCTATTAATGCCTTAAACTATTAATCTTGCTATTTAACTTATAAATTTAGGTATTAACCTTAAATTCTTTTAAGGGTCTAAGGCTCTACTACTAGCTCCCTTTAGTCCCGTAGGCCTCCACTTTTCCTAACTATTAGCTACTTAATCCTATTTATACTTAGTCCAACTTTAGCTAATACTTAGTTCGCTTTTTATCTTTAATATGCTATAGATACGTATTCTCTAAGTATTCCCACTACTATTATCCGTTTAGGTATTCTTCCGTAAGGAATCTTTTTGGCTAAAATATTAAGTCTCCTATCTCCTAAACTTCTATTAAATGCTAGCTATGCATATACTTAGTATTATGGTATTTTTATTCTTCCGTTAATTAATATATTCTTATAGGGTATTTCTAATTCTTTTCCTTTAGGTTTCTGTGCATTTTGTATATATTATCTATATATACGATCCATAATAGCGTATAATGTACTTAGTGCCTTAGGTTAACTCTTAGCTTATCTTTATCCTTAAGTTTAAACCTCTACTATATTAATCTAAACGTTATAACTTCATTTGCAGGTACTAAGATATATCTCCCGCTTCTCTAGTCCTCTAAATATTCCTCTAGATCTTTTAATATTATAATTAAGGCTCCTTTAATATAATTTATGGCCTTTTCTATAATTGGGTGGTCTTGGATAACTTTTTCATCTAGCCATATATAGAAATCTTCCCACTTATTATTATGCCTTTACCTATACTACTTTTAGTACAGCTACTGGAGTGTATATAGTTTATTCGTAAGGAAGTATCTTCTTATTACTGCGTCGTAACAGCCTTTGGTGTATTATTCCTTAAATCTAGTTAGAATCCCTAGATCCTCTTTATTTTCTAGTTTAGTAAACCACTTAGCTCTTAGTATGCCTACTTTAGGCCTATTAGTGATTTTTTGTACTAGTGCTCTATCCCTTATACGTCCTAATATACTAGATCTCTTATCTAGTTTTTGTTCTTGCTATAAGGTAATTCTGGCTCTAAACTCCTCTATAGTTTCTTTCCTTTTACGTCTTATAAGTGGATCCTTAAAGTCTCCTTACTTCTTAATCTTGGTATTAACTTTTTAATCTTTAGGCTAAACACTATGTTCCCCTAGTAAGTCCTCTAGGTCTATATATCTATCTCCTAGTTTAGTTACTATTTATACTGTAGATTCTTTAATTTATAAAGAAGCCTCTTGCCTCTTACTTATAGGTGTCTTAATTTATACTCTAAATTCTTAGTCCCTTAGATTCTTTAATCCTAAGCTTGCTTCTAACTTAAGCCTTACTCCTGCCTTAGTCCAACTAGGCTTAGGTATTCTTATCTTATCTTAAGAATCTTAAATCTTACTTATTTTATCTTAAGAGTCTTATAACTATAGGAACTTTTATTCTAAGCTTATTTATATATCTTTAAACTAAGCTACTGCCCTGCTTTATTGGTTCTTGTCTATTATAGGTCCTTAGGTATACCTTATCTCGTCTTAAGAATCTTAGTTGTCTCTTATCTTATCTTAAAAGTCTTAAGCCTTTGGCTTCTTGCCTTTATTAAGTGCTAAAGTGGTTTACTGTCCTATTTCTCTTACGTCTTATAAAGCGATAGATATCGTATCTAGTGGGGTCTTAATCCCTACTAATATTTCCTGTTCTATAGTGGAATTATCCTCTACTTCTGTTATAACATTTTTAAGGTCTATATATTCCTAGTAAACCGCCCTTATTACCTTATTATTATAAAATATTTCGCCTTTATTAAATTTATTATCCTTAATATCCGATCTACGAACTAGTTTATTAGTTCCTCTATATGCTATAAATTTCGGCTCCTATAGCTAATAGCTTGCGCCGTACTTAGCGTCTTTATAAATTTGGTATACGTTATTATAACAGAACGTAAAACTTTTAATTAAATATTCTTTTATTCCTTGTAGTATACTATTATCCCTCTATACGTATATGTCTTCTACTATTAGTCTAGTTCCCTTTATTATATAGTAACTCTAACTATCTTTATAATCCCTTATAAAGTGACCTTGTTTCCCACAATTTATATAAGCTCCGTTTTTAAACTATTAACTTTACTATAAAGTCTGCCTAAACGTCTTCTGCTACTAAGATCCCTGGTTTAGCCTCTACTCCTTAGTCCTATAATTACCAGATCCTTAACCTCTAAGTTTTTATAGTTTCTTACTCTATCTTTTATAGGCTTCTTTAGTACTACTTAGGTCTATTAGCTCTACGCCGTACTATATTTTCTAACTTAGCTTTAGTTATTGCGTACTCTGCGCCTTATATAACTGTGGAACTCTATCCTAACCCCTCTTAATCTGTTCCCTTTAGTAGATCCAATTATTAATCTTAATCGCTTAATCTATTAGTTCCCGTAGGGTATTTATATCTTCTATTAGGATAATCGCGTCCTAAACTTTAGCCTTAAGTCCTTATTTATACTGTGCCATAAGCGCCTTATTATTCTACTTTACTTATATCGCTAGCGTCTGGAATTATATTATGTACTTAATTGCTAAGGTTCGTTATGTAATGTCTTAGAGTTTTCTTTCCGCCGTAGTTATTAATTTTAGGTCTCTAAATATTTACGTAAGTCGCTCTATAAACCCTTTCTAGCTTAAGAATATAAATCGCATATCTTGGTTAGTGGTTGTTATTCCATTTATTTATATCTCTATAAGATAAGGTTTAAACTACTTTAGTACTCTTCCTAATAGGAATAGTCCTGTATAGGCTATTCGATCCATAGATATTAGTAGCTTTACCCCTTCCTATAAAACCTTAAAGTGCATTTACGTAAAAAATCCTTTAAGCTTTAACCTCTTTCCTAAGAATCTCTTAATAGATAGTAACTTAACTTTTACTACTCTAATCCCATTAACCCTTTCCTTTAACGCTGCATTATTAGCTATTAACTAGTTAATTACCTCTTATAGTTATCTAACCGTCATAGGTTGCTATAAGTTAGTATCTGCTATACTAGTATTACTTGACCTTAAAGTAGTTGCCGCCATTAATAGCGTTATAGTGGCTGCTTTTGGTAGCATATTGTTTGACTTTCTATATTTAATACCGTAACTAAGTAGTAATTGTGTAACAAAACCTTATAGTAGAAACTATAATAGGCTCGTTATTAGGCTAGGTATATAGGTAATATAAGTATAAAAGTTAACAATGTAATAATAACTGGTGGAGTGGTTGCCTAATAGATTAACTCTAATTATATTCTAAGAATCACTATAAGGAAGGAACTATCTTAGGTAGGGATTAAGGGTCCTTAAATACACAACCGTACTCCTATAAAATCCTTCTTATACATAATATACATATTATACGTATTGTATATACATTCCCTTTATACACTACGTATACTGCGTATAACATTATATAACATTAGTTACTATTCCTCGTTATATAGTTCTACTGGCTCCATTCTGGACCGTGCCTAAATTAACTAACTAGCTTCTTTTAACTCTTCTCTAAGTAGTCGTAATATTATACTTAAAGCGTCCGTAATAGTCTTCCTAAGCTATACTTATTTACCACTTAGTCTAATACTACCCTTCCTAGCATCTTCGGCGCAAGCATAAAATCGGTTAATTATAGTTAAGTAGTGTTCTTAATACCATATCCTAGATATTTAAGCCTATTAATTAGGGCCTTATTAACTTATACCGTTACTTTATAAAGTAGGTAGACGGTAAGCTTTTAGACGGTAAAAAGGAAGTAGTAAAAGACTGTATATTTAAGTGGACTGTTAAAAACACCTTATCCCTAGGACTTTTAGATGGTTTCTCTAGCTTTATTACACTAATTTCTTTAATCTTTTACTATCTTACTAACGTTAGAGATGTTCTTAAAGATTAATAAGAACGCATCCCTTTTTAGAGATACTTATAGCCCGTTATCCTAGTTAACAAAATTAACTACCACACTAGTAGCATCTGTGTAGTTTTCTTAAGAGAGTAGAATCTCGTTATATATTTAAAGAAGCACTACCTAACGCTAATTAACTATAAAGCCTCTAACTTCTATAAAAACGTCACTAATCTATTACTTAACTCCTTTATATAGTACTAGAGGTCTACTAGATAAAGATATAATAAATATACTATTATTAATTCTATTTACTTATAACTTTAACTAATTATAACTATATTTAAGGTTTATTAAGGGCGAAAAGGTAAAGTTCTAAATAGGGTTTCCTAATCTAAATAGTCTACTAAATTTAGGTAGTAGTATAGAGTTCTACTAGCTCTAATCATTAAATAGACTAATTATAATTTTCTATCCCTAGGATAGAAAATCACTATTAGCTTAGTAAAGGCGGTAAGCGGAGCTAATATCTTTGCAGTAAATAATACTAGATAGTTATACGTAAATATTCTTCTATCCTTACCTTACTACCACTACATATTAGATTCCTGTAACTAAAAAAAGTAAATAAGAAAGTATAATAGAAAGAGCTTTAGGAAATACGGCAAATAAACGGACGGATTACACAGCTATTATCTATATCCCCTCCCCTACCTTAGAACTTAACTATCCCCTAGTTAAATATTTTATACTTAATTCTATTAAACAATCTTTCTAGAACATATACTTCTTAAACTACACAGTGTTGCGATACTGGTGGATTTTATATAATATCCTCCTTAGGTTCTAGCTCTACTATTATTTCTTATAGCATAGTTCTGCCTAACTGGTTAAGCTAGTCTTCCTAGTGGACCTTAGACATCTATTACTAATAAAACTTCTTTAATCTATTCCCTAGAGTTTAATTATAGAATGGCGTGCTATTAAGATCCTTAATTAAGTACTATCCTTTATAAGGGTAACTTTTATATACACAAAACGGGCCTAGCCATTTTAAATCTAACTTATAACTGCTAGAATAGTCTTGCTTAAGCTACGTATTATAAAGTATAATTATATCTCTAACCTTAAATCCGTCCTAGCGAATATGGTAGGTATTATTAAAGTACTCCTTATTTGCTACCCTTAGTTGTCTTATACGCGTAATAGCCTCTTTTATATCTACGTCTCTTTAATTAAACTACTTTATATAAAGTGCTAGCAGCTCTATAGTAGTCCGGACTATTTACTAAGGCAGCGTCTACTAAGTAAGTATACAGAGTTTAATAAAAAGGACATACTTATATCCGCATATAACTCTTACCGGCGTTATTTCCGTAGGCCACTTAATAGTTATCCTATCTACCCACAAAACGGTATAAAGATTATTTAGCTATAAGCCATCCATCTTCGCCAAAGCGTCTATTATAGGTTTATAGCCTTACTCTATAAAGCCTTACGCCTAAGCGTAGTAAGCGGAAGCTATAACCCTCTTAATATTATAGAGCTCTACAAGCGTAGCGGTAATATTAGCATTCTCTCCTTTACTATCTACAAAGAGTTATCTAAATACTCCCTATTGGCAGATAATATCTTTATAGAGGAACTTTACTATACTTTTTATATCCTTATTTTAAAGGGCGCAAGCTTCCACCTATCTAGATATATATTTTTAGGTAATAGCTAGGTACCAAAATCTAAGACGGCTTAAAGGTATAAATATAATATCTACTGCTACTTATTACTATAAGGTAGACTCCTATATAGGGTATATTACTTCTTCTTCCTATTCTGGCTATTACTTCTAGTATTACAAATATAACTTAATATGCCATAATATCTAATCCTATAGCCCTAGCCACTAATATTAATTTAAGATCCTCTAATACGTTCCCTCTTATCTATAATATCCGCTTTAATTATAAAGGCTTTTAATAATCTCCTACTAAGCGTCCTTACTATTAACTACCCTTCGCATTAGTATATTTTTTAACTATTAGCAAAAAAGCTGTCGATTACGCACTAGGAACTTTAGCGTATATTATTTAAACTTTTTAAACTCTTTAGTATTTATCTCTTTCAGACGTTATAAGGTTACTAGCCACTTCGTAATCTCTTAAGATTCCTTTAAATATAAGTCTTCTAGTAGCAAACCCGCTTCTATTTTAAGAGGGGCAGCCGTATATTCTAAGGCACTTAGTTTATAGTTAATAAACTCTTTAATATCCTTAGTCGGCTTATTAGGTCGTTTACTATTAGGTAGCCGTTATAAAAGTCCATTAACTAGGCTATTCTTTTTCCCTAGCATATATCTAACATTAAAGTCCTATAGCTAGATCTATACTAGCCATCTTATTATTAAGGCTCTAAGTAAATTAGTAGTAGTATAATTTAGTTATATAACTAAGGTATTCACATCCGTCTCTACTATAAAGTAAACGCCGTATAGGTATACGCAACACTTCTTTAACGCATATAGCAACGCTCAATATTTAAGCTTTCTTAAGTTATATTTTTACTCCGCCTAAGACTAGATACCGCTTTTATATTAATATAGGTAATAATAACCTTATATATCCAGTTATATAAAGCCGCACCCCTATCTATTCTTGCATCCGTTAATAGCAAGAATAATTAGCCTAGCCCCTTTACTATAATCTAGCTAAACTAATACGGGTATAGTAGTAACTGTATACTTTAGAGTCTTTATAGTAGCTATCTACTCTATACCCTATATAAACGGAACGTTTACTTATAGTAGTTAGAAGATTAGCTCTGCCTTAATTATAAAGTCTTCTACCTATATTTAGTAATATACAATAACTCCTAGGAACGCTTAGGCCAACGTAACGTCTTTATAGTCTTTCTAGTAAATAATCTTTATAACCTTTAACTCTTCTAAATATCGCCCTTTTCTATTACAGCGGTAGCCAACTACTATAATCTCGTCTTTATAGAAATAAGACTTTACGCCTAAAATTATATACCTAGCTCGTTCTAAATCGGCAAGCACTCCGTTTAGCTATACAATATATTCCAAAATGTATCTACATATACCTAAAAGGCTCTCCTCCCCATTATATACTATCTATGGGCCTTTTACTATAATATTATCCAGAAATAGCAGGGTATAGTGTGGGATGTACCGTTCTAAAATCTTAGTAATTATCCGCACAAACTAGGCTATAGAATTTGTGCCTTTTATAGGTACCATTATTTATTATAAAAGTCCTAAAGGTATTATAAAAGCCGTTAGGTTCTGGCTTTCTATATTTAGCTCTAATTAGTTATAGCTAGAGAAGAAGTCCACTAGAGATATAACCTTATACCCCACAAACTCCTTAGAAAATTTATCGGCATATAGTAACAGATTTACGTCCCTAACAGTTACTTAGTTGATATTTATTGCTGCATTAATTAGTTAGTACTTATTACGTTCCTTCTTACTTATAAGAAACTATAGATTCCTATATAGGCTTTTGTAATATTCTAAAGTCCCTTAAGCTAGTCGTTCTCGTAATATATTTATCACTTCTCCTTATAGGGCCCTAGGTACTAGAAAGTTTAGTACTTACTATACTTTATATGGCACAGTTTTAATCTTTAGTAGTGGGGTTATATCTCTACTAACGCGACCCATCTTAGAGAACTCCTATACTAGAGCCTCTTCTTAGTTAAATAATATGGCCTTAAGGATCTCTTATTCTCTTAGCTAAATATCTCCTATAATTATACGCTCTAATTATTCTAGCTTTAGTTATATACTATAGGCCAGCTTAGTATATCGCGGCTTAAGGAAATAATTATACGGTTTAAGAGGTAATCCTTAAATAGACGCCTTTTGTCGACATAAGGCCACCTCTTACTATTTTACTATACCTCTTATAACTGTTCCATCTGGTGCCAATAAATTAACTAGGTAGACTTTATCTGCTTTCCATTTATACACAGTTGCTATATTTATAGCGTTTAGTTAAGCCTTACTCTAGCAGCTTTCTATTTATATTATAAATAGATCCGTCGTCTTTAATATTTAATATATAAGGGACTTAGCTTTTACTTTAAATACTAGCTTCTAATTCTTCCTTAAATATTTCTTTAAGACTTCCTTTAACGTTTTACTGTCGAGCTCTTTCTATCTAATATTATGCTCCTCTTTTTGCTAATAGCTCTGTCTAGCGGATATCTAAAACAGTATACGTCCATATTAAAGCCGCACCTTATTTCCCTCCTCTTTATTCTTTATATCCTTCTTATCCTAATACGCTAAGTTATAAGTAACCCCGGATATAATCCTAGCGGTTATACTAGCTATACATTTCCTAAACTGTTTTCTATACTAATACCTTTATCTAGTTTAAAGAACATTGCATCTTTATAGAATATTAAGAACCTCGTTTTAACTCTACTATCTTTTAATTAAATAATATAAGATACCTAACCTATTACGGTTCGTTTTATTACTAGTCTAGCCCTTACTAACTATAGCTTACTAAGTATCACCTTATATAACATTTCCCCTATAGCAATAAACGTTATAGATATTAAGACGTTACCTATTACTATAGGGACCGCATATACTAGCTTAATAAACTTAGACTAAGTTCCATTTATAGACGTTAGACGCGCGCCTTATAACTATAAAAGCAGACTTAATATTAGTAGGCCGTATTATAGGGCTACGCTTTCCTTAATAAGGTTAAGCTTAGCTCCAGAGTTAATTAAGCATTTAGCCCTTCTATCTCCTATCTACACTTCTACCTTTAGGCACCGCCTTTAAAACTAGATAAATTCTACTTCTTATTCGATCTAGTCCACTTTAGCAGTTGTTAGGCCGGCTTAATTAGCGTAGAACGTTAGGTATACTAATAACACGGATACCTTAACGTCCTCCTACTTCTATTAGTAAGGCTCCGCAAGGGGTAGTAGAAAAGGTTTAAAGAATAGCCTTATAACTTTAGGCATGTATATAAGGCAGTCACTAATAGTAACTTTAATAGTTTTTAATAAGATCTTATCCGCTATCACTATTGGGCTTAGAATATTTCCTTTTAGTATATCCATTATCCTAACTGGCTTTAGTTGTAATGCTTTAACTATTATTATTGCATCCGCTATTTACTCCGTCTGTCTTAGCTATTTAGTGTAATTCATTTCATTACCCCTATTACTGCTTAACGGTGGTTAAGGAGCCTGCTACTAGGGCCATAGTGTAATTTGGATATATCCTCCTAGTTGTATATTTTAAACCATTGCCGGTTATAGACTAGATAGTTTTAGAGGCTATTTTATTACCCTTACTTCCCCTTACGGTCTTTTAAGATTATATACCTATAGCATAGGCTATAATTAGGTTGCGGCCCCTACTAAATTAATGTATATTAACTTTATTTAGTATATATCTTCCTAGGACTTACTAAGTTCCTCTTTACTTTTAGCGTTATTACTCTCTACAAGCTCTACGGAAGCTACCTTTAGTTAAACACCTATCGCTAGCGTATTAGGATTAATATTCGCGTTCTACCTTAGCTAGTCTTTAAGAAACTAAATCTAATTATCACTTAGTAAATACAGAATTATATTTCCTAGGCGCTTACGTGTTCTAGCGTATATTTAGTTATTTTTATTTATATATAGGAAACTATAACAAACTAACTCTTTAAGCTCTGGACACTAATTAATAAAATAGTGGGCACCCCTATATCTATAATATGTCTAATTTTATATCTAGTATGCGCTAAAGTTCCCTAGCCCTCTATACCTTCCTAGGCCCGGCTTATATCGTTTTTATAGCGCTCCCTTATAGGGTGGCTATAGTCTATTATTACCTAGTGCCGGTTATAGGTCCATTTATTCTTAACGCATTAACGCCCTATTTAGGAGCTATGTATACCATATTAAATCTTAGCAAATCCTATCTAGGAATAGCATTAAAGATACAATACCTACCAATCTAACTATCCTAAGATTAAGCTTTCGGAGTTAATTAGTAAGTTTCTCTAATTTAGGGTCTATTTCCTAAGTCGCTTAACAGGTATTTACTAACTCGCTTAGCTAAGAGACTATAGGTAGTTAAAGGGTAGTATCTCTTTAGTTTATTATAGCTAGTTACTAATTATAGAATTGTCTAACTAGCTAACAAAGGCCTTATTCCTTAGGATTTATAATTAATAACTAATTGGCGTCTTTATGCGAATTAAGCCTATCTTCTATAGCTTTCCTCAGCAGGTAGAAGTTAAAAGACTTTCGCCTATTGGGGTCGGCTTCTGTTTTAGTTATTATATATCTTTAGTATTTAAATAGGAGTCCTCTTGCGAACTAGTACCCTTGTTTACGGTTTTCTAAATTACTAGCCTTAGTAACCTTCTAGGAGATTAACGTAAACTGCCTATAGTATTCGCGTATACTACTAGGTAGATTATTTCTACACTATAGTATATAAGCTTCTAAAAATTCTACCGTTTTAACTTATTAAAAGTAGTTACTTCCTTAGTAGTCTGTCCTAAGCTTTCCTATAAGTTCCATCTAGTTACTAATAGTAAACTTAGGCAGACTTTAGATCTATATCCCTATCTAATAGTCGCAATACTCCAGAAATCCTTAATACTTTTTATTATCCATAACACGGTGCTGGATACATAGCCGCTTATACTATTCAATAAATTACAACATATTTTATCCCGTAAAGTAAGGGGTTCTAGGGATTCCTAGAGCCGGTATAGGCTAGGCTATAACATATACCTTATCTTATTCTATTAGTAGTTTAGTAGGAGGTAGCAGACCTATAGTCTTTCTAGGGATAGGCAGGTGGACCTCGTAACCCTTATCCTCTATCTATTAAGGGTTATCGGTCCCTAACATTGTGGGAGTTAAGGTTAGTATCGTATACCCTAGTTTAGAAGAGCTTCGCGGTTTAATAGGCTGCTTACTTTCCTCTCCCTTTTTAGCACCCTTACTGTTATCGTAAAATAGGCCTAATATTCCTAATAATCCCTTTATTAGTACTGTCGCCATTGTTATAAATTTAAAGGTAGCTCTAATAAATGCGAGAATAATAGTATAGACTGTTGCAAATATAGTAAACAAAATATAAAAGACTTTTCTCTACTGTTCCTGGTGTACCATAGTCCTTCCTTTTATCCTTCATCTTACTATGCTACGTACTCGCCTTCTTATCGCTACTTACCGACTACTATTCCCGCATAAAGAGCTCAGCAAGTGTTATTAGTTCATTCTTTATAGCGGTAGCTACGTATAGGTCGCTTATATACCCGTGCTTCTTTATCTTAGTCGTTCTATCGCAGTTCCAGATCGTTCCTATACGTCTTCTATATATAAAGCACCAGACTTCTAATCTAAAGAGCTTGCCGTCGTCCCTATATAGAATGCCATAAAATATATAGGAGGGTACGACCTCTCTAAGATCTTAGAAAGTCTTAGTGCTATCTATTAATCAATTGGTCAGTCTATTAGTCGGTTACCCTTAGTCAGAATTAAGCAGTAAGAAGAGAAAGAAAAGAGTATATTAAAGGAAAATTGTATATCTGTTAGTGTCGCCTAAGTTATTAAAGACTTTAAGGGCTCTAAACCGATCTATATAACTTATAGAAGGCCTAGACTCTCCTAAAGCTACGCCTAATCTAGATATTAAATCTAAGGGGCCAAATTACACCACTATACTATTAGATTAGAATTAAGAAAGGTAACAAATAAAAGGCAGCCTTTAGGTTAAAGAAAGGACTATATAAACTATTAGTTATGCAATTTGGGCTTATAAACGCACTAGCGATATTTTAGAAACGTATTAACAATATATTAGAAAAACACTTAGATAAATTTATTATAGTATACCTTAATAATATTATTATCTACTTAATAACTAAGAAAGAATACGGGGAATATATTAAATAGGTTTTAAAGAGACTATAGAAAGAACAGATGCTAGTAGTAATTAAGAAATNCAAGTTCTTCNCTAGGAAGACCAATTTTATTAGATTTATTATTAAACTAGGCCAACTTAGTATAGATCTAAAGAAAATTAAGGCTATAGTAAATTAGTAAGAACTAGAGAACGTTATATAATTATTAGTCACACAAGGTGACTTACCAATAATGACTACTCAAGTAGGTTATAGTAATGTTGGTTAATAAAGCTTATTAATTGGAATGAGGGAGGGTGAGGAGCTTAAGGCTCCTCGCTACGCTAGTGCCGCGGCGACATGTAATAGCAACTTGCCATTACGTGACGGTAACTTGCCTTATTCCCGACACTAGCAACTCTTTTTTTATAGTTGCCATCTATATATAAATACTGCTTAACTATTATAACAAATATAGATCCTCCTTACTTACTATTACTATTGTAATATAAGTCTCGCTATCCCAAAAATTTGCCTCTTAGCACGTGGTGCTTTCTTGCTAAGAAGTTATAGGTAGACATCCTACGCGGGCCGCTAAGGCGCTAGTGGCAAGCAAGCTAATAGCGATTTTCTATGCCGGGTATAGAAAATCCTAATTAGCTAGTTAAAATTAGGGTCTATAGAGCGTTATACTTTTACTCCCTTTTAACCTAACCTTTAACTTATATATATAGAGTGTTGGTATTAACAAACGTTTCTAGAACCTTGTTTAGGTTTAGCTTTGTTATTATATCTATTAGGTTATCTTATCTATTAACCTATTAAATTTTAAAGAGTTTTTGCCGTTTATAGGATTAATAAAGTGCTATAATATTGATTATAAGGCGCTTCTCCTTTGTGGTACTAAGCTTAACTAAATACTTATAGAGGGAATATAAGTTAGTATATACGATTATAGGGATAATAGGAAGTTCGAGTTAATTTATAATTATCTTTAGGGTAGTTCTAATTGCAATTACTATATTAACTCCGCCAACTATTCTATATATCTCTAATACTAGAACGCTTTAAGTAACGCGCTTACTCTTAATTAAGCTCTAATAGATAAGATTGCCGTAAATCGTAAAGTTATTCTCTCTAGTAAATTCGTTTATAATAATAATCTTATATCCTAGCTAGGAGCTAAAATCTTTATTATTTATAAATAATCTATTAATAAATATAAAGAGCTTAGCGGTGGGAAGATTAATAGGTATGTAGAGTAGTCCCTAGTTAAGATAGTTTATTTACTAAAAGAGACGCTTATTTAGGGCAAGGACGTTATCCTTAGTTAGTTCCTAGTGTTAAGCGGTAATAGAGAGATTAAATAAAGCCTTAGGTTAATAGATAGAAGTAATATAAGCTCTATAAGCGCGTTACTCTACATATCCTTATTTTAGAGAATTAACATTAATAACGTTAATCTTTTTACCTTAACCCTTCTGGCACAAAGCAATAGAATCCTTATTTAGGGAGAGGATACATCCATTAAAGAGTAATAGTATTATCAAATTAAGCTTTTCCTTTAGCTTTGCTATAAGATTTGCCTTTACTAGCTCGTCTTCTTTAAGAGCTAAGAATTAGTTATCTCCTAAGATAATTATATTATTGGTTTATATACTAATAATTCTAAATAAAGTTTCTATAGTTGTAATAAGGAAGTAGGGATTAAATATAAAAGTAGTTATTAAAAGCTTCTCTTTATGGTGCTTGCTATAGGTAGCCTACTAGTGAATTCCTGCTTCTGCGATTCTATATAATGGCTTAAGCATAACTATAATTATATCTTCGGAATATTAGTGGCGAATTTACTCTAGAAGATATGCTAATATTAAGCGCTAAGGTGTATCTCTAATTAGGTATAGGCCTAAGTAATATCTTATAGATAGACCGCTATTCTATTCTTTATTAGAGAGGGAGCTAGTATAATAATAACTCGCTAACTGGCTCGTTAAATCATAGGAGATTATATAAAAATTACCTCCTTACTATTATTATTATAGCCTTAGATAATAAGCCTTAATTTCTTAAATAGGGCGTTAGTAGCTTTACCTTTAATCTTATTAACCATTCTTAACTTAAAGATGCGAACTTTATTAAACTTGGTAGGGTTATACTTCTTAAATTTAAAGACTCCTCTTATAATAAGGCTATTAATCTTCTACTTATTAGATACTTAAAAAGGAGCTCTAGGAGTTATAATACGACCTTCCTTTTAGAGCTGTTTTACGAGTTTAAAGTTAGCCTTTTCCTTAACTGTTATAAAGGCCATTAATAGCTTAACTCTATTCTTAATAGCGGCGACAAATTGCTTTTTAAAATTAATAAAATGTTAGTAATTTCGTGATCCCTTTAGGCGACCTCTACTGCGTTATAGTTGCGGTATATCTACTATAATTATATTAGAATTATGGTCGCCTTCTAGAGTATATTAATTATAGCTCTCTTCTAGGGCGTCTTCTATAGCATCCTATAAAGGCTTAGAATTATTATCTTTATAGTAAGGCTTAATAATAGTTAAACGGAATTAAGTGGGTCTATAAGGCATCTAAATAGTATAAGTTTAATTATTAATTATAATAAGTTAATATGGGCCTAACTATCCTCCCTTTTTATACTATACGCGTACCTTAGACTAGAGTGGCAGATTAAGCGTAGTTAAGGTATTTAGGCCATTTCTTATTCCTAGTGCGTTGTTAACCTAGCGTATAGCGTAGAGATATTATACCTCCTTTATTGCCTTATAAATAGCCTTAGCTTATTATATAATAGAGGGAGACAGTAAAGAATTATTAGTTATTTAAGGGTAGGTGCTAAAGACTAGTAATATAGGTATAAGTCCATCCGGGCCAGCGGAATTATTAATGGCTTTAATAGCTATTTATAAGGTAAGTTTTTTGCTAGCATCCTCTAATTCTAAAGAGATAATCTTATATACGCGGCGTAATAGCGTATAATATTGTTCTACTTTCCTAATACTATTATATGCCTTAATAGGGACTTCCTTAACCTTAATTGCTATTGCCTTTATCTGTTATTGGAACTCTATAGATAAGAAGTTCTTTCCTATATTATAGACAATTTAATTAGGGGGTCCTAGGTAGATATTAATCTAGCATAATTATAGGGTATCCTATACGTTTCTAGCTAATATATTCTTTAAGAAACGTGCGGCTTAGAAGGAGGTTAAGAAGTTAATAACTTAAAGTACTGGCTTGNCGCTAAGATATATAACGTTAACAATAATATAGAAGTTAAAGTTGTAGTTATCTTTAAGGGTGAACTTAAATCAGCTAGGGGACTTCTGGTTTATTTAGTAGTAATAGCAGTACTTTATAAGATACTTAATTGCCTTAACCTTAACTTTATAGCCTATTTATTAAAGAACCCTAAGCAATTAGTAAACGGATAGGTGGCTAAAATAATAGTATAGTTAACGTAACTCTAACTTAGTTAAATAGCTCTAAGTAACACTCTTTTCTAGTTATTAAAGGAGTAGCTAAGGGTAACCCTACTTATATATAATAGGCACCCGATTATCTCCCTGTATAAGTATATTCTTAAGGTTATTAAGCTTAACGCCTAATTTATTTATATCTCTAATATAGAATAGAAATGGAGTGTTTATAGGAATAATATAGAAAGTAATATATCCTAAGGGGGTTTGGACCCTAATTGTACTAAGAGAGATCGCGGTACCCTTACTAAAACGTATTATATATTAGCCTGCCATTAATTAATTAATCTAGACAGAAGTATTAAGTTATTAAAGAGCTTAAACTTGAGGTTCTCCTGCTATAGATACTCCTACGGCTTCTATATCTAGCATAATACTATAGAAGACGTTCGCTGAGTATCTATTATTAAAGGAGAATGTAGAGCTCTCCTTTAGCTTATTAAAGATATTTAACTTTATAGTAAAATGGAGCGTAGATTAGTTATTAAGAATAGTAACGGTTTGTGTACTATTTACCTTACTATACTTAGTAAAGTATTAGTTGGGTAAGTAGTCCTTAATTTCTATATCTATAAGGAGCTATTTAGCCTTATTAACCTTACCCTTAAGATCTTCTACGCCTTTATATTAAACTAGGAAGCTTTAAAAGTAAGCTATAGTAGCTTTATAATTTCTAACGTTTCTTATACTCTAGCGAAACTTATTATATACCTCCTTTCGCTTATTAAAAGAATGCCTAGTTAACTAGTAATTCGGTTTCTTATAAACGTAGTACTTTTTCTAGCAATTACTTTAAAATAAACCTCTATAAGGACCTCCACCTTTACCTTATAGTTATTAATTATACCCTCTACTATATTACCTACTACGGCTACTATATGTTTAATCAGTCTAGTTATAATTATATTAGCCGGGCGGGTTAATTAAAGTAGGTTAGAGTTAGGCGTTAAATTGCTATACTTTTTAAGAGCGTAGAGCGGTGCTAATAGAAGATCTTAATTAAGTATATACTCCTTTAAAAGTATTTATAGGATTAAAGAGAGTAAGGTTATATTCTTTAATACCTTAATATGCGCTAATGACTTAATTATATAGGCTAAAGTCCTCTTAATATAATTTGGATAAACCACGCTAAATTATCTAAAGTTAATTAAAGAGCTTTTAAAGATAATTAAGCTAAGGGACACCTGGGTTTGTAGCAATAATCCTTAAAAAGGTAGCCTCTCTCTATTCTAATATATACTGCTACTTATTCTCTTCTATTTTAAAGTGGTATCTTAACTTATATATTATGCGGTTAAAATTATATCCTTTTCCTACTAAATAATTATAATAGAAGGTACTAGCTCGGCCCTTAAGCATAATGGAATAGGCGTTATAGTATTAATTAGACTCTATTCCTACTATTTAGCAACAGTTATAAAAGATATATAGTTTTAAATTAAGAATATTATATAATTCCCCGCTAAACTTCTTCTCCTAATCTAAGTAGAGCTTTGCAAGCTCTATAAGCAATTTTAAACTGCCTTCGATTTAAGATTAAGATAGAGGAGGTAGAAGTTGTATTATAGGCTATAGTGGGGACGTAGGTCTAGTCGGTGGAGTCTAAAGGTTATTAAATTGTGGAGTAATAGGATCCTATACCTGCTTATATTAGGGTATAGTATCTAATATTAAAGCTATAGGTTAAATTAGATACAGAGGAGTTAAGGGCGGAGGTAGATTCGTCTTTAGAGGTATATTACTTAGATTCCATTATAAGTTAAGCTTCCTTATAGTGCGTAGTTGGTGCTTAATCTCTTATAGAGTCTATTTGTGCTCTTCTTTTACGTTAATAACCTGCTCCTAAATATTATCTCTAATAGTACCCCTATCTATAGGTATAAAGACTCTATACTCCCATAAGAAGTTACGGAAGTCTTATATAATATCCTTCTTTATAGAAGTCTATATTCCCTTTATCCATTTAATAAAGTCCTCCCTTATACAGTACTATAGTATAGTATTGTTATATTTACTGTCTTTATAGTATACTATACAGTATAATAAGAATCCGTTTAGGTCCTATTGCTTAGCGTTTATAAAGTTAATTATATTAGTATTCCATATTTCCGGGTTAATGTCCTTCTCGTACTTCTTTAGATAGGTTAACGCTATAGTAGGTATAGAATTGACGGGGTGTCGTACGTTAAAGGTAGGTAGGATTTTCGGTTTTATAGGATCTCGTAGGTTTACTATTAAGAGGTAGGCAATTTAAGATGTTATTCAACGCGTTTTAGATATCGTTTAACGCGTTTTAGACGTTAACTTAGGACCTTAGGTTTAGTAACACTTCTAACCTAAAGTACTTAACCAAATCTTTATAAACGCAGTTATTCTATATAATAAACGCAACTTAGTATCTCCTAGTACTTAGTAACACTTCTATTACTAGTTTTCCGCAAGTCTAAGGTAGTATAGTATTGCCGGGATCCATTCTATATAAGCGTATATAGCACCTCTATATAAGACTATCTCTTCTATTTAAAAACCTAGCTGCTCTATAGTTGACTATATATTTAACTACTAATCAGTATTAGTTATATAGGGTGACTCACTAATAACGACTACTTAAGTAGGTTATAGTGATATTGGTTAATAAAGCTTATTAATTGGAATGAGGGAGGGCGAGGAGCTTGAGGCTCCTCGCCACGCTAGTGCCGCGGCGACACGTAATGGCAACTTGCCATTACGTGACGGCAGTTTACCGTACATGACGGCAACTTGCCTCATTCCCGACAATAATTAAGATCGTTTTTAGGGTTTTATAATTACTGCAGAAGGTTTATAGCGCAATAGTTAAAGGATATTAAACTATTTACGCAATTAATAAAGAAAGAAGAACTATAGGTATAGGGAGAGGAACAGTAAGAACTCTTTAGGAAAGTTAAAGAGTTATTTACCTAGGAGCCAGTTCTTAAGATCTATTAACTAGGTCTAGAGACGGTTATAGAAATATATGCATTAGATTATATACTAGGGGCGTACTTTATATAGAAATATTAAGATAGATAGTACCTAGTGGCATATTATAGTCAAAAGATAATACTATTAGAGTTAAACTATAATATCTATAATAATAATAATAATAATAATAATTTATTGCTTAACGTCCGATTTAGATCCCTATTAGGCCCACGCGGACTACTCCTTATTTACATATGGGGAGAAAACTCTATTTAAGAAAAATAAGAAAACCCCATAATCTATCTCCCCGCCTTTTAGGACTCGCCTACTTAGCGCCTACGAGTCGCCTATGGTGCTCTACTACCTTACTGTTTANCCTCCTTGGGAACCACTGCTGCCGTAACAAGCCTACGGACGCGCTAGTATCATAAACTATTACTCTACTACTGTAGAGTTACTAGGGGGCACCTNCTGCTCGCCCCCTTGCCTTCTATTACCATTTCCCTTGTAACCCGGAACTAATTTAGCACATTTTAACTAATAAGCCACTAGGTGACCGCCTTAAGGCCTTTTTATATTAAGAGTAGTATATTATAGTTCTCTGTGCCAGCTGCTAAGAGTATTATTTCTTAATTGGTGCGTAGGGGGCATAGCAGTATTACGTGTTTTGGTGTCTGTCTTGGCCAGCCACATTCGCATCTTGGGCTACCTACTAGGACACCCACCTAGTAAAGCCAATCTTTTAGTCCTATTATTCCTATTCTTAAGAGTGTTGCTATTATGTTTTCTGCCTTTATTAGGCCTTCTCAGAGCCCTTAGGTATTTACCCCCTATAGCGTTAACTATGCTATAGCTTAGGTTTGTCTTGCCTAAGTTAGCCTTTGTACCTTTAACTCCTATTTACCTCTCCAGCGTTAGTCCAACCAGTATTATATTGCGGTAGATGGTTTCCCGGCATTCTTGTGTGTTCTACTTTAGCTCCTTTCTCTGTCTTACTGTTGTCTTTACTAACCTCTTACGCGTCTCCCTTCCTTCTCTATATGGGCCTGGGCCCTAAAGCGGCACTATTCTTCTTCTGCTTTCTTTACCTGTTTCTCTAATATCTCTTCCCTACTTTGGAGTTGTTGGTTTATTCTCCTACGGGGCACCCTAGGGTCCCTCCATAGTTTACTTAGGCGTGTCTTAATGTACTTTATAACATTAGAGTTGCGTTTATTTTGCGTCCTTTGTATTGCAGCGGCTTTAATATGTAACTGTAGGGGGGGAATATTGGATTCCTTCTCAAGCAGTGCTGTGGCCGTTTGCTTATACCCGCCTGTGATACTCCGGAGGCAGGCTGTCTGGACCTTTTGAAGTGGTTTAAGGAGTGATTTAGGGGGGCCCTTCTCAGTTTCTCCAATGGCCCAAATACTGGATAATATCTATAATAAGGAGTTATTAGGTATAGTTACAGTACTAAAGAAATAGAGAGTATTCTTATAAGGTATAGAGAAACTATTTATAGTTAAGACGGATTATAAGAACCTAATAGGATTCCTAATAATAAAGGAACTTAACTAAAAATAGATTAGATAGGCAGAGATACTTATAGAATACTATTTTAAGATTTAGTATACTAAGGGTATAGACAACACGCAAGCAGACGCTCTAAGTTAAAAAGCTAAACTATAAAATAACAAGAAGCCGTTAGGGGCTTTACTATAAAAAGATATAGATGGACTAATTAGATACAATTATCCAAAAATTATAATAACTTAAGAAGAATTAGACAAAGTTTATAAGTTACTAGAAAGCTTTTAAGCATAAAGAATTCTAAAGGTATAGCTAGAAGATCTATAAATAGATATATATAAAAATTAAGAAGCGAAATATATCCTAAAAAGTATAGCAGAACACTTTATAGAAGATTTCTATAAGGGAATAACTTAAGGACATAATAGAGCTACGGGCTTAGTGTTAAGACTTTAAAAGGAGTATATTATTAACGGAATTTAGGGCTTAGCATAAAAAGTTATAAAGGAATATTTAGATTACTAGAGGAATAAACTAATAAGGTATAAGCTATATAGAAGGCTATAACCTATTAAAATACTAACAAGACTATAGGAGGTTATATTATAGGACTTTATTATTAAGTTACTAAAGTTAAGAGATCCTATTACTAAACAAGATTATAACGCAATTTTAGTAATAGTAGACAAGCTTATAAAGTGGGGATACTTTATAGTATATATAGAAGAGATATTAGCAGAAAATATCGCTAGAATCTATATTAAGGAAGTATTTATAAGACATAGAGCACTAAGTAAAATTATATTAGATAGAGATCTAAAATTTATAGTAGTATTCTAAAAGGTATTCTTAGCGGAATAGGGGGTTAGAGTAGTAACTTCTACTATATATTATCTGCAGATAGACGGTTAAACGGAAAGACTAAATTAGACACTAGAGCAGTATCTAAGACACTATATTAATTATATATAGAATAATTAGGTATTATTATTACTAGTTATATAGTTTATATATAATATAACACCTTAAGAAGGAATAGGCATATTACTATTTAAGGCAAATTACGGATATAAGCTAAGAATATTATTGTTACTATAATAAGTAAAGAAAATAAGTAGTATAGCTAAAGAAAGAATAAAGACNTTAATAAATCTTTATATANACCTTATAGAATTAGTAAANNAAGTATAANAGAGAATAAAAANGTACTATAANNCTAAGAGATCTAAGGGACTAGATCTTAAGGAGGGAGATAAAGTATAGCTACTATATAAAAATTTCAAGAGTTAATAACTAAGCAAGAAGTTAAACTATATTAGACTAGGACCTTTTAAAATTAAGTAGAAAATTTCACTAGTTATATTTAAGTTAAACCTACTAGCTAAAATAAAGATCTACCCTATATAGTATATTGTAATACTAGAGCTAGTATACGGGAATATTAAACTACTAATCTATAAGGTAGATACGTATAAAGGATAAGAAGAAAATAAATAGTAAGTTTTAAAGATTATTAGCTATAAAAACATTAACAACAAAATATAGTATAAAGTTAAGTAGATAGGCTACACTAAGACTACCTAGAAACTACTAGAAAAATTAAAAAAAAAATGCTAAGGGAAAGGTATAGAAGTATTAGAAGAGATTAGGTCAGGCAGTATTAATAAAAAAGAATTACTAAAAAATAAGTTACCTAAGGGGGACCTAAGATGAACAGTTGCTAAGCTACTTAGATCTATTTCCTTCTTAGTTAAAGGAGAATCTATTCTTTTATTACTAAATTCCTATAAACCTTATTCTATAAGTTTTCACTTCTTAAAATAGACCTTCTTATACACCTTCTTAAGACGGATTAATTAAGCGGACGCCGTAAGACGAGACTTAAGGGCCTATTACTAAGCATTGGCAGCCTTCTATTTAGCGTCCTAAGGACGGCGTAATTTAGCAAGAGTAATAGACAGTTTATTATCTAGCTGCATAGTAGTAGATTAAATATAAAACCCTAAAACAAATTAATTAGGGAACTAGATAACTATTTAAAGTAATAGGTCGCGTATATTTAGTATTAGAAATAAAGCAAATATTATAAAATAAATAAATATTTACTTTAGTGCACTCTAAATAAGAGGACGGTTATTAAGAAGATAGGTTCGCTAATGTAATATAAACTAGCCCCTTTTTTAAACAGTAAGAATACGGAGATAGTATAATCTCACTAAGAGATAATATTATAGCGATAGTACGAGTACAACAAGCAGCTAAGGAAGAAGAAATTGCTTTAAGTATAATAAGTAATAATATTAACTAAATTAATTAGATAAATATTATACCTCTAGTAAATAACTTAGAGATATTTAAAATCTTTAAGGATAAAGATAAAGAGAAGGGAGATAGTGTTACGGACGCTTTAAGTATAATATTATGGCTACTTAGAGAAGAGTTAAAAGAAGCTAGTTAGTTAATTTAGGCATAGTCTAAAATAGAGCCAATAGAGCTATATAATAAGGAATAGTAACTAAGGTTATATAACGTAATCTATATAATCTGTATAATCTATAGGATTTATAATAGAGTAGATAGAGTATACGTATATTACGTATAAGAAGGATTTTATAGGAGTACGGTTATATATTTAAGGACCCTTAGTCCCTACCTAGGTAGTTCCTTCCTTATAGTAATTCTTAGAATATAATTAAAGTTAATCTATTAGGCAACTACTCCGCTAGTTATTATTACGTTATTAACTTTAATTTATATTACCTATATACCTAGCCTAATAATAAGCCTATTGTAGTTCCTGCTATAAGGTTCCGTTATAACTCTAGGCTAAAGAGTAAAGGCTTTATATTAAGTCGGAACACGAATATAATTAAGATAAAGCTATATAGGTTAAGTGGCGAAAGATAGGAGCCTTAGGTAAGATCTATAATATAGCTATTTAGCTTAAAGCTTTACTAAAACAATATTAAGCCTTTCTAAAGCTCGCCTATAAGATAATATCACGCAATAATAATATAAGGTAGAACTCGTGGCTTATTATACTAGAGTTAGCAATAGAGCTTAAGAGCTTAATTTAAGTCTTTATTAATAAGAACTTTAGTAATCTATATAAGAACGAGCTTAGTTATAATAAGTAGGACACTATCTATAAAACAATTGCAATCTTAAAGCCTTTTAAAGACGCCATAAAGTCTATAAAAGGTAATTAAACTATATTTAATAAGGTTCTATAGAGTATAAATTTCCTTATAGATTACATTAAAAGTAAGTAAAAAGAGTACTCCTTTAATTAGAATCTCTTAGCCTCTCTTCTTACTATATGGCTTACTTTTAATAAGTACTACAGCTTAATAGATTAAACTCCTATATATATTACTACCTTACTCCTTAACCTAATGCTTTAAAAAATAGTATCTAGATAATTACTAGAGGCCACTAGAACTTTATAATAAAGGTATAATTAACTAAGTAATTAAATCCGTATAAAAGCTTTAGTAGAAGGAATATAAGTATAGGCTAGTTAACGGTAATAAGAGTTAGCTAATTAATCCTAATCTTATTATAAACACTTACTTCTAATAGAAGTATCTAGATTAACTTAAGCAAACCTCTAAAAAAGATAAATTTAAACGGTTTACTACTATAAGTACACCTCTTTTTAACGTTGTCTATTCTAACTATATAGTAGGCAAAGCCTCTATAAGTAATTACTATATCCTCCCTTAGCTAGTAGCTCAAATTAACTTAACGCGTAGAGTACTTACGCCTCTTATAAATAGCCATTAATATCCTCTCTATACTAGCCATATCAGCCAAAGCAGAACGCGTCTTCTCTAGCGCTTAGCGAATAATATTATAGAAGCGATTAAGGCTTAGAGTAACAGTGGTAGAGCAATCTAAATATTTAAAAGGCTGGCTTTAATAGATCGTTAAGTTAGGAGGCTTCGCGACAGTAAATATAGCCGTTAAAGCTATTAGCCTTAAAGAATCTATTAATAAAATAATAAGTAGCAATACGGGTAGGAATATAGTAAGTAATAAGGAAGTAAATAAGGCAGTAGGTAGATAAGAGAATTAAGTAAGCACAACTTATAGAGCCACTCTTAAGGCAAGATTAATCTAATCCTAATTAGGAAATTAGTGTATAATCAATATAATTAATATAATCAATTAGAATTAGTTGCGGTGGTTTTATAAAAAAATCAAAATCTATAGCTTAATTATAATTACACTGGTTATGTGCATCCTTGCTCATAAATACTACAGCATAAGAATTGCGACAGCGTTCGCAGTTGCGTCTCTATTTCTATTCAGAATCATAGAGATTATAAACTCTTTACAGCATTCTACTTCCTCCGCCTCCTTCCAACTTACAAAACCATTTGGCCAATATCATTTTGCTATCTATAACCTTAATTCAATCACTTTTTTTCTTAGTAAAATATCAGTTACTTTCTGCTTACTGTCTTACGTTACGACTTACTCAGATTTGGCTTCAAATCCACTTTGAACAAGAATGTAGGCGCCGGAATGAAAGTTGTGGCTGCCAATCAAGCGGTAAGGCCCAAAAAAGGGTTGCAACGCCTAATGTCTTAGGCCCAGTTTAGTAAAGTGCTTTTGTGCATCTACATCCACAGTATAGATATCATCTACTACCCCCACACAAGCCAAATAGTTCTTCTAGCCAATACATAGATTCTTAAAGCTATATACTACCTCTATAATACGTATATTCGGCTTACTATAGGGGATAATAGTGTTAATTTAGTTAGCACCTAATTGCGTTATATATACTACCCCTCTGCTAAATGAAATATTATGCTAATATCTAGATAGGCCTTATAGAAGTCGCCCTAAGAAGTACATTCTCAATATGCTGGGTGTCCATTACAATTTCGCGAACAAATCTTAAATTCAGGCCTTATACGGAGGTTCTAACGAAAGTTCTTGCACTTTCCTAATTAGGAAGTTTTAAAACTGACATACGCGCGAGCATAGGAGCGTATTTTACAGCCCACGAAGCGCATACTAGAGTCTACCCGGCGTATATTAAGGTACGTAAACTTTAAAGATTAATTCACCAGCCTAATACTATATATAATAAAATTAATTTACCAGATTTAAATTTATACTTAGTAAGACAATATAAAAATATAAAAAGTAGTAATGAGTATTATTATTCCTAAAAATTCCTAATTGGGAAGGTGTAAGAACTTTTGTTAGGGACCTCGTACGGTATTAGCGTTGCGAGACATTATTTTAAGGTCGCCACTAATCATACACCCCCTAAATGATAACATAGGTGATGGGGTTATGAAGGTGACCTGGTTGTGAAGGTTTGCAGGTTTCGCAACCAAATTTTGTCTGTGTTTGATTCAAATCAAGCGCATAGATAAAATTTGGTTGCGAAACCTGCAAACCTTTATAACTAGGGTCACCTTCATAACCCTATCACCTACGTTATCATTTAGGGGGTGTATGATTAGTGGCGACCTATTTTAACATGCAGGATGCGTTATTCCAAGTACCCCTTCACCGGTCTCATAACCATCTGACAGTCCAGCCTTTTGAATATGCTAATTTTCCGGGTCACTGTTAATCAATGAAAGCGTTTTCGATGTAATCACTAGATTGTTTGTGGCTTCAATCGCAAGGTTTGCGATTTTTTACGAGAAGAAGTGCTAGTTCTAAGCCGCTTCCGAGTATGTTGAGAAAGTACGCTCTGTTTTCCGATGCAGAATATCAATTGCCAGAACTAAATTTACACCGTCTCAGATAACATATTCCCAACTATCCTGTAGCTATATAACCCAATCTTCCAAATACCAAAGCCCCGCTTTCAATGGTATTGTATTTCAACCACTTCGTATCACTTTCGCATCACCGTACAAGGGATGCAGCAGCAATCGCATTCATTCGTCTCATAGCAACCTTTGCTGGGAGGACCTTTGTTGGGTATAGCTTTGGCGGATGCAGCTTTGGCGGGATCGGCTTTGGCGGGATCGGCTTTGAAGGACGCGCCTTTGACGGGCGCACCTTTGACGGATGCACCTTTGTCACTCGGGGTGGTGTTCGATGTTGTGGAACCTCCAGGCATGTTTACAGTGTGATCGCGGAGATATCGTGTCTGAAGAAAATACTCTCTAGCCTAGAAGGGCAAGGCACGGAGATTGTGGGGCAGAAATGCTATGGCAATGTGAGCAGGGATTATTATCACCGACACTGTTGAAACTCACAGATGATAATTGTATCTTTTGAGATATTTTCTCAAAGTAGTGAATTTGTGGTAGATCTTGAATGCGATCTATGAAGGAATAAGCAATTGAGATAGAAGCAGAGATGGTGAATTTGGAGGTATTTAAGCTCTCAACATCTCTATGCCCTTGGTAACGATACTACGCCGCAGCGCATGCTGACACCAGGATTAGTTCGAGGACGCGCACGCAAACCTTATTTTGGTACCCAGAAATTGAGTATTGGTATCTAAGAGCTTTATTTTAATAGCCTTGTTAGCGCTTGGGGCGATTGCTCTAAAGTGGCTGTTACAATATCCTAGGAGCTCTAGTTGTCTGTCTGTTGCGCCAATAATTCTCGCGGTTTCTATGGGAAGTGTCCGAATCTGAGTCACGAATTGTTTCACGAACACACGAAATTGAGCGTTAATCTTCATTGGACCCGCGTTAAACGCCTCTTTTGGTTTTCGAAACCGCCTGGAATCAGTGATCTACTTAGACTGGGTTAATTCTAGAGCTCCATGGTGGAGTCGTAGTTTGATTGGACTGGATCCTGTCAATTTGATTTTTATTTTTATTTTTTTTATATCTGTTGTATTATACTACGTACAATACTGCGTATGCAGCCTCTAGGCTATAGCGCTATAGTTCTATATACATAAATCCTTTCTAGGCAGCTTAATATATATTAGTAGCTATATCCTAGTAGTTTATAAACCCCTAAATTAGGAGTTTATAGTTTCCTAGTAAAATACTAAGATACTATAACTACTAGGGAATAAGAAAATAGTAAGAAGAACTATAAGAAATCCTAACCCCTATCCCTATCCTTTTATAATTTATTTCTATCCTTTTACTCTTTACTATCTTTTTACCTAGAGGCCTAGTAGGAGTTACCTCCTTCTAGACTTCTATTAATTTTATTCTTCTATAGAATCTTCTACACTAGTACTATATACTAGTTTAGCTGCTCTAAGATTTTTATAGTCTTTACTATTAGCAAAGTATTTTTCTTTATAATTATCGGAACGTTAATTATGTAATGTGGTCATAGGACCATATAGCAAGGTTAGCTAACCTAACCTTAGAGCAACCCCTTACTTCTAGTAAAAACAATTAACTACCAACTTTAACACCGCATACGTACCACTATAAGTAATATTTATGCACGTTAATAAAGCGAGTATACTAACACTAATTAGTAGACGTATAGATCAGGAAATACGCAATAGCAAAGCTCAAAACCACACATTAGCTTAACTGCTAATACATCAGATTACAGAGCTATCGCCCTATTTTAGTTAAAGGAGAAAGCTACGTTACCCTTAAAGCTTAAGACCACGTATTAGCTTACTAACGCGTAAAATCACCTAGAGAATCGTATCTTTACTTAGAGAGAGCTACGTCACCCCTTAAAGCTTAAGACCACGCATTAACTTAACTGTTAACGCGTTAGATCGCCTAGAGGACCTTAAAGCTTAAGACCACGTATTAACTTAACTGCTAACGCGTAAGATCGCCTAGAGGACCATATCTTTGCTAAGAATCGTCTTTAGTCTTTAGTCTTTAAAAACTATAGATTTATTAAGGGGACACGCACACACCCTTATACCCTTACCTTTACACCCCCGACCTTAACCTTAACCTTAACCTTAACCTTAACCTTAACTTCTAAACGACGACTACCCTTATACACAAAGACACGATAATATAGAAATTAACTAAAAGGAAAGAATTGCTAAATACAGCTATAGAATTAACTTAGAGACGGCTACGGATAATAATTTAGCAGAGTATATGGAGACTAAGATACACCTATATATACGGCACAACCTTATAGACTTTTCACTATAGACAGTATATTAGGAAGACTTTAAAGACTTTACACTAAAGCTCTTTAAATAAGTATAATCTAAAACTAGAGCGGGAATCCGTAACTACCTAGTTAAGAGAGGAGTATACGTTATTAAATAAGATAAGAAGTATACCCTTAGCAAGGTGCTAACGGACGTTACCTATAAAGAAGAGTTTTATAAATAGACAGATAAGGAGCTTATCACGGCCCTTATAAAGGTAAAGCTAATAATTATAATAACTCTGCAAGACTAACTTAATTCAACCTTAGACAAGCTTACTATACCTCTAGCCCCACTACTAGGTACTCCACCAACTCCACCAGCTATTCCAGCCGCTGTACTACCAGCTACTCCAGTTGCTATACCGCCAGCTACCCCAATCGCAGCACCGCCAGCTACCCCAGTCGCTACCCCTACTACCCCTACTATCCCCCCCAGATCTACTCCAATTGCTACACCGCCAGCTACTCTAATTACTACCCCTACTAACCTTACTACCCCTCCTGGTTCTTAATCCTCTAATTATAACTAAATCCACGCTCTTATTAACCAACTGCTATAGCTAAAAAAGCAGCAACTATAGTAGCTATAGTAACCGCAGCAGCTATATATATATATACTACCCAAACTAACTATGCCTAGCGTAGAGCAAGGACCTAAGCAAGGATCTAGATATAGTAAGAAGGTGGCTATAATTATAAAGATCTACATAGATAACTAAAAGTACAATAAAGTTAACAATAGCTTTAACTTTAAGCTAACTATCTTTTATAATATCTATAAGAGATCTAGCTTACCACTAAAAGGCTATATAGTGGCATTCCCTAGTATACTAAAAGGGCTTGCTTAGGACCACTACTATAACAGCAACCTTAAGTTAAGACCTTTTACTAAAGCCTATAACTATATATAACAGTTCTTTAAAGGGCCAGAATACTACTATAAGAATTTTATAAAGTAGAACAGTATAACCCTTTAAGAAGTTATAGATAAGAACCCTAACAAGTTAATCTATTAAAACTTCCAACTACTTATAGATAAGCTGCTAAAGCAACGCCACGGACTATACCTAGACTTCTATATAAACCGCATTCTTATAAATAAGCTAGTTACTGCTTATTAGGGAGTACCAGCATACCGTATTACTATCTCTAACCCTTTAGAAAACCTCTCTTAGTTAATTAGCAAGCTATAATCCTCCATTATTACGTGGGAAAAAGAACACCCCCTATAGGCCTTAATGAGATCGTCTCATTAAGCCTTCTTTACAGATTAACGCTATTACTAAAATGACCAAAATTAAAACCGAAACACTAATCGCTATAGTAGTAATTACCCCTATAGAACCAACAGTAGACTAAAGGCCAAGTACTATGTCTATAAGAAGGAGGACTGCCGTTCATGGAAATATATAGAGGAGGAGCGTAATTAGTCCAAAGACAACTATAAGAGACGTTTTATTAATATCAAGGGCCGCAATAAGGGCAACTTTAACAACTACTTTAAACAATACGTCACCGTCTGCAAAAGAGATAAAGAGGATAACTCAGACTTCGAAGCCTACATACACGACGCTAACAACTCTAAAAGCGATGCCGGAGAACCTAACAATAGTTCTACCTATATCACTACCTTTAGAACACTTACTATAGAGGAAGCAACCTCTATAAGCGTAGAACTAGCCAATAAGGCTTATACATACCTGCTTACGGCTTTAGAACTCACCACGGAGTCCACCACGGAACCTTATATAGAGACCGACCCATTTGCCTACAGTACGGCTACAGCTACAGCGTTACAATATACCTTAACGGTCTTTATAGGAATTATAATTAATACAGGTGCTTTATATAAGTCTATAGCTAGCTATGGTTAATTTCAAGCTCTATAGGCCGTAGATAAGTTTATAAGTCTTAACACGTTAACTAAGGGCTAAGTAACTATCTAATTTAGAATTGGAGCCTCTATATCTATCGGAACTATAGATATTAACAGCCCTATAGGCAAGGTATAATTCTATATCGTTAAAGTAGATACTCTCTTCCTACTTTGCTTAGCAGATATAGATAGACTCTATATTAAATACAATAACCTAAAGGACGTTATTATTACTCGCACTAAAAGGGTGCTAGTAGTTAGACGATTTAGCTACCCATTTCTCTTATAGAGCTTCTCCTTATAGTCTTATTTAGTTAAGTCTTTTAATATAAACCCTTGCTACTTAACTAACGTAGAACTACGACGTCTACACCGTTAATTTAGTCACCTATCAGTTAATAAACTGTAAAAGCTTCTTAATAAAGCTGGCTACGGCTATAACACTAATAAATCCGCTATTAAAGAGCTAACTAGACTCTGCTACTATTGCTAGAAGTATAGTAGATCTCCAGGTAGATTTCGCTTTACCCTATAAGATAATGTTAATTTTAATTACAATATCATCGTTAACATTATGTATATTAGCGGCTCCCCCCTACTATACATAGTTGATAAAGCAACTTAATTTTAAGCTGGTAGATAGCTACAAGATATCAGCGCTAAGTATACTTAGGACATTCTACGGATATGCTAGATTAACAGCTACTTAGGACCACTAGACCTAATCACCATAGACGCTAGGAAGAACTTTATTAGTAAGGAGTTTAAGCACTACGCTGCTACCATAGGAGTAACCACAAAGTCAGTTCCAGTCGAATCACACAATTCTATTAGAATGGTAGAGCGCTACTATAGTCCGCTATAACAAGCCTACCAAATCATTACAACTAAAATCCCTAAAATTAGTAAGGAGATGGCCCTATAAATGGCCTTTAAAGCTATTAATAATACGGCTGGCCTAGAAGGCCTAGTCCCTACACTCCTAGTCTTTAGAGCCTACCCCTAAATAGTTAAATCGGACGCGCTATTACCTTTAGTTATATAGCGAGCTATGGCTATTAAGAAAGCAATAGTAGAAATCTAGAAGCTATAAGCTAAACAACAAATCGCTAATGCTCTTAATATGCGAAACGGACCATAAACTAACGCCATTTACGGCCTCCCACCTAGTTCGCCTATCTTAGTTTAGAGAAAAGGTAATACTGGCTAAAGTGGTTATTAGGATAGGCCACACACGCTACTTGCCGTTAATAGTAAGACCTATACCATAAAGCTACCAAATAGGCCTACGACCTTCCGCTCTACGGTCGTAAAACCTCACCTACTAGACCTATAAGACCCAGTCAAACCATAAAAGCCTATTAAATCAGCTAAACTAGTACCTTTACTAGCTAAACCTCAATTGTTACCTAAAGCCGAATTATAGCTACTGCCAAAGCAAGGCAGAGGTCGCCCCTATAAATACCCATTACTTACGGCTATCGCAGACACGGCTACTATAGACGCTACAATAGATATAGGTGCTTTTATGGGTAATATTATAGATATCGCTAATATCGCTATCTACTTATAGAACGATAATAACACCTAATTTAGCGCTTTACGACAAAAGGAGGTTATAGGCCTACTTAAGAAAGGCGTCTTTAAGATTATTAAGCTACGTAATATGCCAAAGGGGGTTAGACTCTTTAACTTATAGTTTATTAATAAGATTAAGAATAAGGGAACCGATAGAGCCTTTAAGAAATTATAACTTGTTATATAGGCCTATAATAATTTAGAGAAAGAGCTAGTCCTTATTTAGTCACCAATAATTTAACAGGTTAGCCAGCGGCTAATTCTCTATATCGCTGCTATGCTACCGTAGACACAACTCTACCTCTAAGATATCTTATAAGCCTACGTCTAGTCTACTATAAACCTAAACCGCGAGTTCTATATATAACCACTATATAAGCTAAATAAATAATTAGGAATTAATATAGACTCCATTTTAAAGGTTATAAAGCTACTTTACAGAGTACCTAAAGCTAGAAACCACTGGTTTAAGACCTACTATTTACACTACGTTAATTAGCTGTAAATAGACCAGTCCATATACAACCCTTACTTACTCTATAATAACAAGCCTTTTAGAATCGTTGGCCTATAGACTAATAATACCTTTATAGAGGCTAAATAAAGCAAACTATATAAGGCCAAATTTATGGCTAAGGAGCGAGAGTAATTAACTGCTAATACACTAATTAAGTTTAATAGAGGACTTATTTAATTAACACAAGACGGGAGTATTACGCTAACGCAAAAGCGCTAGTATAAAAACCTTAGTGTGGTTAACACTACGCTAATAGATAGTACTAGCTCCAGAGGAGTTACATATGGCCTACTTACGCCAAAGGACCAGTATATCACTCAACGCGCTAAAGGAGCCTATATTACCTTAGTCTGTTAGCTAAAGGCCTTATTTAACCTATCCTTTGCTACCTAGGTAATTAACCCAGTTAAAGATAATATAAAGAGTCTTAATAAGCAATTAAGCTAGCAGATTAAGAACGTAAATAGAGGCCTAAAGTTCATTAAGCTAGATATTAACACCTTATAACTCCTAATATTTATAAACGCTTCCTTCGCCAACAATAAGGACTTATCTTCGCAAATTAGCTATATATTTATACTAGCAGACGCCTTAAATAAGGCAAATATCATCTACTAGTCCTTAATTAAGTGCAAAAGAGTCACTAGGAGTATATTAGCCTTAGAGTTATATAGTATAGCGTATGGTTTTAACATAGGCGCTATAATTAAATCCATACTAGACAAGGTCTTACAGGTCAACTTACTACTCGTTCTCTATACTAATTTAAAGTCTTTATACAACTGTCTTATCCAACTAGAAACTACGCAAGAGAAACGCTTAATAATTGATATAATATGCCTTCGCCAAGCTTATAAACAAAGACAGATTACTAAAGTTAAGTAGATCGATAGAGATACTAACCCTACAGACGCTATAACAAAGGGTAAGCCCTATACGGCACTATTACAGCTTATTAACACAAATTAAGTTAAATTACAGGCTATAGGATAGGTTAAGCAAACGGATTCGACTTTAGTTTAGCATTAGCGCTAGTACTAAGCAAGCCAATAGCAATTTTCCATCCCGGGGATAGAAAATCCTAATTAGTTAGCAGAAGTTAGGTTCGGCAGAATTTGGCAGAATTTGGCAGAATTCGGTATTATAGCAGAATTCGGCAGAATTCGGTAACATATCAGAATTTAGCAGAATTTGGTAATATAGCAGAATTTAGCAGAAAGTCGCTATTGCGTATATACTACGAATAGCCTAAAAGTAGACTTAACTTTAAAGTATAGATTAGTCTTCTTTTTAGAGTTGCTCCAGTGTTAGAACGTTAATTATATAATATAATCACGGGACCACGTAGCAAGGTTAGCTAACCTAACCTTAGAGCAACCCCTTACTTCTAGTAAAAATAATCAACTACCAACTTTAACACCGCATACGTACCACTACAAGTGATATTCATGCACGTTAATAAAGCGAGTATACCGACAATAATTAATGTAAAGAGGGGTGGTATACTTATAAGGCCTACCGCTTATTAAGCAGGTAGGACAGTAGTAGTCTTTAGATAGATATATATTAGCGACTTAGTTAATTAAGACATAAGCACGGCAAAAGGGTCGCGCAAGCCTATACGATTGGATTGTCTATAAACGAGAATCTAAAGCTAAAGAAAGGAAAGGAGAAGAAGGGGAGCGCCGCTCGAAGCTATATACAATCTTCGCGTCACGTAACCACAATATACGGCAATCTGTGGTAACTTGCCAGTGCGTAGTTCTGCCAAGTTCTGCTAGTGCCGTAATATTACCCCCCCCTCTAAAAAAGCCTGCCCTTAGGCTTTGCCGCTAAAAGTCTTAGTAAGAGAATCTAACTAATTAGATAACTTCGACCACTAGTTAAAGTTCCTAGATATCTTAATACCTTATATAATTAAGAAATTTCTAGGGTGTTCTTATCCTTATATTCTTCTAGTAGCTTATTATCTTTATTATACTAGCATTCTATCTACTTATCTAGGTACTTTGGCGGTCTAGGTTTATTAGGGTAACAGCTATAAAACTCCTAAAGCTTATAGGGGCTACCTATAAAGTTCTATATAGGGTACTAAGTGGGGTCTGGGTTATATCCTTTCCAACTAATATAATACTTTAACGTTCCCTTTATAAGTTTATAGGCCAGTATTTCTTTAATTTCCCATTTATTATTATTGTTAACTTAAATTAATAGGGGAGGTTTATTCTTTTATCCGGGTAGTAGGTTATTTATAGCTTTCTATAGCTTATCTAGTAAGAAGATAGGGTGGACTTTAATTAAGTCTGGGAGCTTAACCTTATACAAGTTGCCTACTTTATTAAGAATTTTATACAGTCCTGCTATTTTATAGTCTAGCTTATAGCTAGGCCGTTTTATCTTTTAGTTCTTTATTATAACCCAGACCATATCGCCTATAGTAAAGTTAGGCTCGCGCCTATACTTATTTACCTACTATTTTATTAACTTCTAGGCCTTTTTTAGGTTTATACGGGCTACTTTCTAGGCTTCTTCTAAGCGCTTAGCGTACTGCTAGGCTTCCTTATAAGATAGTTTTTTATATACAGTCTAGGGCCCTTCTAGTCTTTCCCAGTTAAAGCTTATATAGGGTAGGTAACCTATTTTTAGTTAAATAGGGGCAAATCCAGTAGAGTCGTGGGGTAGGGTCGCTTGGGTGTAGTCTATTAAGGGCAATAATTCGGCCTAATTATCCTAAAAGTAGTTAATAAAAGGCCGGAGTCTCTAGTCTAAGTATTAATTTATAATCTCCGTTTAACCGTCTGTCTGGGGGTAATATACTGTAAAAAGCTTTAGCTTAATGCCTAGGATCCGGGTAAACTTATTCTAAAAGGCTGATATAAACTACGGCCTATAGTTAGATATAATAGTGTCTAGTGGTCTGTAAATTTGGTAAATGTAGTAGATATACAGTCGGGCTGCCTCTTTAGCATTAATATTCTTGTGATGGGGAATTAAAAATAGGCGCTTGCCAAAGCAGTTAACTAGGATTATAACTATATTATATCCGTTACGGTCTAGAGGTAGCTTATAAAAGTCTATAGAGATATATTACTAGGGGCGGTTAGGTATTAGGAGGGGTTTTAATAATCCTAGGGTTTTATCTTATAGGATTATAGACCTATAGTAGTCGTTGCAGTTCCGTATATAGCGGTTAATATCTATAACTATTCCGGGCTAGTAGTAGCGGTCGCTAATAATCCTATAGGTCTTATTCTTTCTAGGGTAGGCCGTAGAGACCTAGGTATATGCTTTAGTAATAAGCTAAGTCTATAAGTTCTGTTCCTCTACTACTACCAGCCGTTTCTAATGCTTAAGTAATCCATTTTTGAGGGACCATAGGCTGGTAACGTTCTTTACCTTTTCACGGTACTCCTATAGAAAAGGGGCCGTACGGTTTATCTATAGTAATTTGTTGATTAAGTTAAGTCCTAAAGGGTTAATAGGATATATCTTGGCGCCTAAGGAGTCTATACTTAGTTCTGCCTATATCTAGGGGTTAAGGTGCTCTAGTTATAGTAGCGTCTAGGTCCGTAATAAGATCTTTATAGCCGTATAGTTACCTAGGTCTTATTCGCGCCTAGTAAGAGCATCCGCATAGTTTATAGCACCTAGTCTATATATAATTAAGAAGTTAAACTAAGATAGGATATCCGCCTAGCGTGCCTGCCGGGCTATAAGGGCCTTAGTTATTATAAAGTATTCTAGGGCCTTATAATCTAATACTACTTTAATAGGTTTAGGGGTCCCCTCTAGCTATATACGCTAGTGCTAAAAGCTAGAGATAATAGCCAGTATTTCTTTATTATAGATATAGTAGTTTAGTTTAGTATCTATTATAGTCTTTAAATAGTATATAATAGGGTGCTATTTTCTGTCCAGTTGCTTTTGGGAAAAAATACTAGCTATTACGCCGTCTAAGGCATTAGTTTCTAGTATTAAGGGCCGTTTTAGGTTAAAGTAGGCAAGTAGGGGGGCCGACACTAGCCGTTTTTTAAGCTCCTTAAAGGCCTGTATATATATAGCGTTAAAGTAAAAGGGCTAGTCTTTCCTAGTAAGGCGGTTAAGAGGCTAGGTAATCCTGCTATAGTTCTTAATAAAGTGTTAGTAGAAGTTATAAAAACCTAAAAATAATTACACCCCCTTTATGGTCCGTGGGGGCGTCCACTAGTTAATTGCGGTTGTTTTCTTTAGGTCGGCCTTAATTCCGTTTATGCTAATAATAAAACCTAGGTACTTTATACGTTTAATACTAAATTTTAACTTCTTAATATTGGCCTGGAGGCCAGCTTTGTGGAGCCGTTATAGGACTTTATAGACGTACTCCTTATATTCTAGTTTATTCTCTAAGTAGATTATAATATTATCTAAATAGGCCGTATAGAAGTCGTTAAGGTAGTTAAAGAGTACATCGTTTATATACCGCTAGTACGTAGCTAGTCTATTAGTTAGTCTAAAAGGAAGTACCTTATATTTATACATCCCGTAATAGGTCCGGAATATAGTAAGATCTTTAAACCTAGGGTCTATCCTAATTTAGTAAAAGGCCTAGCGGATATTAAGCTTTATAAAAACCTTAGCTCTACTTATTTAGGTAAGAGTCTTATTAAGTAAGGGTAGTGGGTAGCGGTCCTTGCGGGTTATATTATTTAGCTTATAGTAGTTAATGCAGAAGCGCAGTCCTCTATTTAGCTTTTTAATAAAGAGAATAGATAAGTTAAAAGGGGCTTGGCTAGGCTTAATAAAGCCCTTATTTAGGTTATCAATAAGGTACTACTTTATAGCTTATAATTCGGCAATAGACTATAGGTAGAGAGGGCTAAAGCTAAGGGTACTTCTCTTGTCTTGCTTAATCTCGATCTTATAGTTATATAATTAGTAGGGTAAAAGCATATTAGACGCTGCCTTAGAGAATATATCCTTAAATTTCCGGTATTAATTAGGCAGTTTTTACTCCACTAGTTCTTTATCTATAAGCCCGCTTTCCTATCTACTAAGCTTACTTTCCTTTTCCTTAATTATTTAGTTAATTTTATATAGGCTAGTTATAAAGGTAACGGTATTAGGCTAAACTAGGTTCTAATAGAATCCTATAGCGCCAATGCAGCAGATATTAACTAGTAGGAGGTCTATAGGTTTCTTTGGCGTCCGTTAGGCCGTGGTTTATAGTATAGGGTTTATAGTCTTCCTTAGCTCACGTTCTATTTTCTATAAGTTATCCTTTCTATCTATTAGTTTAGTGTGGCGTCTAATATCCCTAGCTTTCCTTTATGGCTTTATAGGGTTCTCTATAGGGAACTTAGCTAGGTTACTACTAACTTCCTAAGTCTTTAGTGCGGGTGGCGTAATATAGGTAGTCTAAGGGCGGCGTAGTATATAGATCCGTTACGGGTTAAGCTATACGTCCTTCTTAAAGGCCTAGTCTCTGCGTATAGTATTAGCCTAGTAAATAGTATTAATCTAGGGCCGTATAAGGTTTTCTATTATAATGCTAATTTCTTTTATAAAGGAAGGGGTTAGGGGTAGAGTTTTAGGCCAGATAAGCCGTTTACTCCGTACTTCGAGCTGTAAGCCTAAATAGGCTAGCTATTTTCTTTTTAAGATTATATTGTGGCATCCTAAGTCCATAATAAGAAAGGGGATATTATACTACCTTCGTCTGTTAANGCGGAGGTAGATCCGCAAGATAGTTATAATAGGTAGCCCTATCCGTCCGTTATAACCGTAAATAGGGATTAGTTTAGGCAGTTCTTTAAGGGGTATATTTAAAAAATTAGCCAGTTTTATAGCGCACTTTATATTAATTAAGGTAAAGGCATTTACTCCTAAGTTAGCTAAAGCAGAGGTTAAAACTTAATATTTATTGCGAAATAAAGTATAAGGGATAGTGCAGCTTCTTTTACTAACTAGCCAACCCAGATTGATGTATGACATATTAATCCCTTTTAACCCTAGAGAGAAGTCTTCCTTTAGGGTTCCTCTTTTTCCGGCTCCGTACTATCCTCCTAAATTAATAGGACCTTATTTATCCTTACCTTTATTAGGCAGTTCCTTATAGGGTAGCCTATTTAACTATATAAGAAGTAAGCTCCTTAATCGCTAAGGGCCTATATACGGGGGTTACTATATATAGGCTAGGTGTACACCGGACCTATAGTAGGGGTAGCTACGCGGCTAGCTACTAGGTTAGCTGTAGGAGTTGCCGATTATACTAGGGCACTATAGGCCGTACTTGTAGTACTTATGGCCTAGTTTATAAGGTTTCTAGTTTTTAGCTAATTAGCGCGTACCTTAATTTAACGGAGGCCTTAGTTAATAGCTAGGCAATAGTCCGTAAGTTCCTTTAACGTCTATACCGTAGTATAAGCTAGTAATACGGCCCGCTGTAGGTCTAGGGTAAGCTTATTAAAGAGGTCTAGTAGTAGGTTTTCCTAGGGGATCTAGGCCTATCCGGCTAGGTATAGAAAGCGGGTTTAAAAGGCCGAAAAGGTCTTTATTATTTTTATATTTAGGCTTTTATAGCTAAAGCGGGCGTTCTATACTTTAAAAGGGTCTTTATAAATAGAAGATAAGTGTTTAATTATTTCTTCTTTAGAGATAAAGGGGTCTGCTAAGTCTTCCGTATATCGCGGGCGTAAATATATTTAGGCGTCTCCGCCAGTACGGCCGAAGACATAGGCTATTCTGGCTTAGGCGTTAAGGAAGTAGTCTATATTAACTTTAAGCTTATCCCATAATTAAAGCTTCTAATTATTAAATATAGGGTTGGTTCTGTTTGTAAGTAGTAGGGGGTCCGCGACCTTTGCTGACCGCTTTGGTGCTATATAGGCCTTAGTAGATCTACTAAGGCGCTAAAATAGGGCCTAAAGGACTGTAGTAAGTCTTTGGTTATCTAATAATGACTTATTATTAGATATAGGGGTATCTCTAGCTTTAAGCAGCTCTTGTAATTGTTTAATTTTGGTATTAGCAGCCGCAAGCTCCGCCTGGGGGGTTAAAACGTTAATTATTTCTTCGTCTAAAGTATTTAAGGGTCCTATAGCTGCTTTACCTGCTACTATAGTTTGTGGCATAGTAGTAAGGGTGTTAGGTAATTCTAGGTAATTTCTTTAGGGGTTCTGGTCTATGTGTGTCTTATAGGTCCTTTCTTTGGGGTTCTGTTCTTTTCTTTTAGGTCCTGTCCTTATGGTCCTAGTGATATCCTTAGGGTCCTATTCTGTGTTCTCATAGATATATTTAAGTTCCTTCTTAGGAAGAAAGAGTAGAGTAAGCTTTAGATAATATTAGCGACTTAGTTAATCGAGATATAAGCACAGTAAAAGGGTCGCGCAAGCCTATACGATTGGATTATCTATAAACGAGAATCTAAAGCTAAAGAAAGGAAAGGAGAAGAAGGGGAGCGCCGCTCGAAGCTATATACGATCTTCGCGTCACGTAACCACAATATGCGGCAATCTATGGCAACTTGCCGGTGTGTAGTTCTGCTAAGTTTTGCCAGTGCCGTAATAATATACAGCCGTATAATATCTATAGGCCCTAGTAGAGTATCTATCTCCTATATAGCCAAATTTTTAGCAGCTATTACACTGCGTAGTAGGAGAGACTTTAAGGTATTTTACTACCTTAGTAGCTGTACCTGCAATTAATATCTCTTTTTACTTAAGGATTTCTTATCTTTTTTCTTCGTTTTCTATAGTAAAAACTATAGAGCTAAATCTAGTCTGTAGATCGTGTCTTTTTATACTAAATAAGATCTATTGTAAGCTTTGCAGTGTGTGGGAATTGAACGAGCAACTTGATTGTAAATCTATGGAAATCAGGTGAACTATATACACAAATGTAGAGTCTTGACCGTAGGGTCTATGACTTGATCTATGACTCATTTGAGCCATATACGAGGTATGTGAGATATACGAGGGTAGTGCCAATGCTGTCTTGGAGCCTTCCAGGCTACAGCCTTGTGTCTTGGCACAGCACCGGTAGTCGGTTACACACCCCCCCAGATTTAACGGTGTAGTTAAAGCTGTAGAGAACAAAAATGAAGGTAGGGGCTATACCAAAATAGGAAATTTAGATACAATTTGGGAGTAGCAAAAGGATGGGGTAACCGTGACGGATATTGCGAATATCGCGGATATTGCGGATATTGCAAATAGAATTAATTGATCTGATGTCGAATATCTACCAAATTCAACTGCTTTATCCATGCTTCGTGCTTTTAACGAGGTAAGATTTTGGTAAGTCCGTCGGCAGGCATTTTATCTATAGGAACCCATCGTACGTCGATCTTTTTGTCTTGGACTTCCTGTCTCAGCCAGTGCTGATGGACGTTGATATGTTGAAGCTTGGTGTCAAGTTTTGGTGTGTCCTGTTTGAGAAGGCGTACAGTCTGCATATTGTCGCATAGCAGAGTAAATTCGCGTTCTAAATTGAAGCCGATTGCCTCAAAGAATCGTTGCCACCAGATAATTTTAACGGCAGCAGTAGACACAAAGAGAAGCTCCGCTTCCGTAGTCGAGCAAGTCACTGATCGTTATAGGGTCGCCTTCCAATCGATCAGTCCTCCGAATAGGGTAAAAAGGTATCCTTGAGAGCTCCGTCTGGTCTCTCTATTATCCGCAAATACTGCGTTGGATGCTCCGTAAAAGGTGACATCTTCTCCTTTGGGGTTTCTAAAGTAGACGTGTGCTCCGAAAGCTTCCCCTAAGTATTTAATAGCTGTAGATTTTGTTCCAAGGCAGTAGGTAATGGCTTAGTTCGCTGCGTCAAGGTGTCCCTAATTTGGATTAGTGAGGAATTCAGCTAGCTTAGAATGCGTCTTTGCAATATTAGGTCTTCTAAATACGGCTAGGTGTGCAAGAGAACTAACCCGCTGCTGGTAGGCTAGTGTCCTTTAAGGGTTCGTCTGCTGGTCGGACGGAATCAGTTCTTTGGCAGGAAGTAGTGATTTAGAAGATCTTCCTGGTTGAATATTGAATCGATTGGCTATCTTTTTGATATAGGAGTCTTGGCAGAGCCAGAGCTTTCTGCTTGCTCGATCTTGTTCGATTCGAATACCTAGGAGCCACTGTAGGTCTCCTAGTGCACGGATCTCGTATTAGTGTAGTAGTTTGGCTTCGAATTCTTCTAGTCTTTAAAGGTCCTTTTTGGCAAATAGAACGGCGATATCGTCTACGTAGAAGAAGACAATAAGTCGTTCATTAGTAAATAGACAGTTGGTACCTGGGATAGGTTTCAATCCGAATTCGGCTAGGGTACTGGTAAGCTCTTTATACCACAGTAGCGGTGATATTTTTAGTCCGTATAGCGCCATGAGTAGCTCTAGGATATGTCCATTTTGATCAAGTCCTTCTGGGCAGTAGCAGTATACTGGTTTACTGAGCTTAGCATTTGTGAATGCGTTTACGGCGTCATACTGTCGAATTTCCAAATCGAATGCGGCTGCTATAGCCATGAGGGCACGGAATATTCGAGCAGCTAAGGTTGCTGCATAGGTCTCCTCCTCGGTAATCTGTAAGTCTCCGCGGACGCACAATCGAGCTTTTAGCTTTTGTAGGTAACCGTCGCTGTCGAGCTTATATTTGAAGACCCATTTTAGTGGTAGGATCTGCTCGCTGCATGCTTCTGCTTTTGGTACAGTCTTGAATGTCCCTCGGCGTTTCAGGTCGTTGTATTCTTTTTCTATAGCCTTTTGAAAGCCAGTAGTCAAAGGATGCTTTCTCAGTTCTTTGAGGTTCTTTGGTTCAGGAGGAAGATTGTCCCGATGTAGAGATGAGGATAAGGATCTAGTTCGGCTGATGTCCTTTACTAGCCCTGTAGCAAATCCAGCGTAGTAACCAAATAGGGTAGATAGATTGGCTAGTGCTGTCGCATGCGCTTGACGTCGAATTCGTTTTGATCCTTCTGGTAGGATAAGGTCGGCAGAAGGTTTGGCCGAGACTTCGTTAGCTCGTGGAGCTGTATTCAACGGTTCTGATGAACTGCTTAGTTGGTTAGGAATTGCTTTAATTGTATCCAGGATGTCGTCTTGAAGTCCTTGTGGTGAGGTGTTCGATTCTGGTAAATCTGGAGATACCGTTCTGCTAGGAGTCGGTAGCTGCTTAGTATCCTTCGTAGGAGGCTCTGCCGAATCGTTTGATTCAGGTGTAGTCGTTTGATCTGTATTCGAGGTAGGTCTATATAGGATAGATTCATCCTTAGATTTATCCTCGTGGAGAGGTTCTGGTAGACTAATCGTCTGGATGGTGTCCTCTAATGCTTCCCTTAGCAGGTAGTCGATGTCTTAACCCTTGGGGTCATAGAACGAGGTCTTGTTAAATGTAACGTCTCTAGTTCGAATGACTTTGCGGAGGCTTGGAATCCAGATACGGTAGATATTGGTTAAATCGTAGCCGACTAGGTGTCCAATCGACGCACGAGGAGCCAGCTTGTCCCCCCTTTTAACTCTTTTGTCTAGCGTATAGGTCTTGCAACCGTATACGTGTATATGGGTAAGTGATGGCGGCTTGCCGTAGGCGATCTTGTACGGAGTTTTCCATCCTAGTTGCTCATTTGGTGTTCGATTGAGCGTATATCTAGCAGCAAGGAAAGCTTCTGGTCCTAGAGATAGGGGTAAGGAAGCTTCTAGCTGCATAGCTCTTGATCGTACCATAAGGGTTCGTCCAGATCGTTCTGCTCCACCATTTTGTTCCTCGGTATACGGTGCTCGGCATTCAAAAGTGATGCCTTCGTCTGCGCACCATGTCTGCAGGGTGTCTCCTGTCTGTCTAAAAGCTCGTTCGTCATCGCTCCAGAAGAAGACGACGTCTTAGTAGAACCGTATTTTAATCAAACGGTGGGTCTTTCGGATGGTAGGTAGGATAGTAGCTTCGTCCTTATTCTTAGAGGTAAACACAAAGTTAAATTTAGAATACGTGCAATAGAAATGCATAATGTATCTATCGCCGTTATAGCCTGGTTCTCTGAGGCTGATGATATTAAATGCGAGCCGTTTAAATGGTTGAGTGGCTAGAAATTCGTGTTCTCGTCTTCAAGAGATCTGCTATGTATGCTTTGCTAGTAAGCAAACTTCACATTCGATTTTGAGCGGTGCTTGTTCTTCGGCTAGCTCTGCGCCATTGACGTGCTTAGGAAGCTGCTTAATAGCGTTAGGTCCTGCATGGCCAAGTATTTTATGCCATTTGGTAGCTAAGGCTCCGACTGGTTTACGGGCCATTCTGCTTGGTTAATATCTTCTTTTTAAAGTTGAGAATGTTAATTGAGTTGAGTCTAGGGTATTTGAAGGCGTAGGCTCTCTGTGCATCAGTGCCCAATGGCCCCCTAGTCGTTTTGCATAGCATACTGTTTCGCCAGTTGCTAGACGGTATAGCACATTTCGTCCTGAGTCGAAATGGATGTCGTTGTTAGTAGCTCTCGATAGTGCTACGATATTTGTGAAAAAGGTAGGTGCTAGTGCTACATAGGATAGCTTCAATTTTGACTTCCCAGTAGGTGTATCGACAGTAATGGTTACTATTCCGTAAGCTTAAATCTTTTCGAAATTTCCGCCAGCAATTAGGTAGTCGTCTTCTGCTGCTAGGTATGAGAAGGTAAAGTCTTCTTCGTTGTTGCAGACGTAGGTATCTGCACCAGGGTCGAGTATCCAGGTGTTCTGGAGCTCGAACGGAATTTAACCAGTACTGAACACGGCAGCATAGCTAGTCGGTGTCTTAGAAGGTGGGGTTTTAGAATCAAAATCGATTATAGATTCTGCGTCCTTTTAATTATTCTCCTTTGCTTCCCGTGCTTCTTTTTAAATCCGATTAACTGCGCGTCTAATTAAGGATATAGACGAGATCTTCTCATCTACTATCTTTTGGATATCTGGCCTTGGTCTCCATCCTTGAGGGCGCTTCTGCTCAATAATGTAGTAGCAGTCGCCGAATTGATGTTTGAGGCCGCATATACATTCCCTGTGCGATCTTAAATTTGAATTTGGATTGCTGTTGGAATTAGAATTGACGTTGGAATCTGAATTGGGATTTGAGTTGTTTTGAAGCGTTGCAAAGGCAGAGTTATTGGCAGCGGTAGCAGAGGATGCTGCTTGCTGCATGCGGTAGTGCTCCTTGAATTCCTCAATCAGTTTGATGATAGATAGGGCGTCTTCGTTCTTCCGTTCTTTCCTAATAAGGTCTACTTCTAGGGCTCCTGCGAAGCTAGAAGAGATTGGCTTGGTTGCTTAAACAAAATCATAGTGTGCCCTGAATCCCTAAACGTCTAGAAGCTCCAATTGCTCCGCAAGCTTGTAGACGTTCCGCCAGTTGTTTAACCATTTTTCGATGCTCTGCTTTTTATTGTAGGATTTTAAAGCCGTGTATTGATTAAGGACCTCGTGTTTTTGACCTGAGGTGGTAGGGGCTAGTGCAGTCTTGAGTGCTTGTAGCCGTTCGTGTACCGTTTTAAGGCCGTTAATAAGAGGAAGGTAGGCAACCGATGTCGATTAAACGATATAGTTGTTAATACCGTTTATTGCCTGTTCTTGCTTCTTATATGTTTATAGGTCGTCCTTGTATTCAGCGTAGAGTTAATTGTAGGCGGTAAGCTGGCGTTGGTCTAGCTGAGCTATCGATGTGGCAGTGGGTAGTACGTTCGCAGGTGTAGGTCGTTTTGGTGGTTCTAGGGTTAGAAGCTTGTCTTTCTTCTTAGATGGGTCGATGTACTGCCATACCTTATTAGTCTTAGCAGTGTCTTGTACAATAAAGAACCATTGGGTCCAATCAGATGGCTGGTTAAGGATAAGGTTGACTTTTGATTCGGCGGTGGTCGTCATTTTTGGATTTTGACAGGTCAGGCAGGGTCCAATTGGTGGCTTGGCGAAAACCTTATTTTGACGTTCCGAACTCTTGATTTGATTCAACAGTTCGTTCGTCGGTCGGGTACAATCGTCGACTAAGGTCGATCATCCGTTCGTTTAATAGGTGAAGAAGCTCAAGACACTTGCAAAGGTGATAGAAGTAGTGACTTCTTAAATAAGGTAATAGATTGATTGGTTAGCAGGTAGTGCGATCCGGGCTCATAACTGTAAGCTTTGTAGTGTGTGGGAATTAAACGAGCAACTTAATTGTAAATCTATGGAAATTAGGTGAACTATATACACAAATGTAGAGTCTTGACCGTAGGGTCTATAACTTAATCTATGACTCATTTGAGCCATATACGAGGTATGCGAGATATACGAGGGTAGTGCCAATGCTGTCTTGGAGCCTTCCAGGCTACAGCCTTGTGTCTCGGCACAGCACCGGTAGTCGGTTATATCTATCTAGGTAGTCCTTATATCCTTATAGGATTAAAAGTCTTAATTTCTTCTTTTAGAAGCTTAGAGCCTCCTTCTTTTAGGAAAGGTAAGGTAGAAACCCTATAGGCTATAATTTAAACCTATAGTTCTAGTTTTTGTTCTCTTTAAAAGGTAAAGCAGTTATACTAGATTTCCTTATATTTAACTAGGAAATCCGCATTATACTCTTCCGTAGTTATAAGGAGAATATTTTATTTTCCTTTAGTTCTAGCTATAGATACTAAAATAGGTTTTTCTACTTATAGTTTTAATATAAATAGTTAATTGACTTTATTTCGTATAGAGAAGGTATTTAAAGGTTAGTCCTTTTCGTCTATAATTAAAACTAGCTTTCTTTCTTATAGCTACTTTTTCTTACTTCTAGTAGAAGTAAAAGGAGTAGGAAATAGTAGTAACGAGGAGGGTAGAGAGGATAAAGTAGGGAGGTCCTTCTTTAGCCTCTTTGCGTAGGTTTCTTTAGTAGGGGCTACCTCCTTACGGAGAGCTCTTACTTCTTTAACTAGTCCTTTTAGGACATCTTTTGTCTTTTCTTTTCCTTTTATAAAGGGATTTTCTCCTACTAAAATACTACGTGTATAGTCCTCTAGCTATTTAACTTATTCCTTTTTGTCTTCTTCTTCTTCTTCTTCTTCTAGCCCTTTATAGGCCTAGGTTAGGCTATCTAAAGCCTTTTATAGGTATTGTTCTGGAGAAAGGGGAGAGAAAGATATACTAGGTATACTAGCCGTAAAAGTCATCAGTTTAGTTGTCTTTTTTGCAGGTTTTTGGTTTTCTTTTTCAGTAGAAGACTAAGGATGTCCTCTTTTTTCTCCTGTCCCAAATAGGCCAGGAGAAGGAGAAGGGGCAGAAAAAGTAAATGTAGATTTATTGTTACTTATTTCTATAGGAGGTTGTTTTTTTTTATGCCTACTAGGCTTCGGCATCTTATAGAAGGGTTCCCTAGTTTTTACTATCCTTATACCCTTTTCCCTTACTAATCCTACTAGAAGATTTCTGGGGAGATTAGGCTAAAAGGTAGTAGAAAAACTAGCTCCTATTTACAGTTTTGGTATTGGTGGTAGTGGTAGTAGTTTTAGTGTTCCTGTCCGTGCCTCGCTTATAAGCTAGGGCCACCCTTAGAGAAAATTTTCTGTTGGGAAAAGGGGGTAAAACGACAAATAAATCCACCTCTAGCTCGCTAGGTAGTAGGAATTAGGTCTTAAAAGTTGGAAAATCGATTGTTTTTGATGGTAAGATGGGTATGCGTAAGTTTTGGAGTGTGGCGCTACCTTTTGGTAAGGTTGCATGTGCGGTGAAGGTTTTTTTGTCAATTTGATTGATTGAATGGAGTGGATTTGAAGCCGTGGAGCCCCTAGAGCTCCAGATCTAACAGAAACACCTAACTCAATAAGAAAAGATCTAATCTTAATATAGAAAAATGGTACGTATGAGATAAGAGCATCTCCGCAGTCTTTACTAGTATAACTCTATGTCCAGGGACACTGACGTCTATTTTTAGATGGTTTGCTCGCTATTTTAAGCAGCGCTTGTCCCAGGCGCTAAGGCCTAAGCGAAGTGTCTCTCCCCCATTAAAACTTCTAACTGCGTACTTCCATATTTAATCACCCATTACCGGGACGGCCCTGTATTCTAAGAAGTGGGTTATCTATTATCCTACTAACTTATAGTCGGTTATGATAGACCTCCCTAGCTTTTAACGTCCCCTAGATATCTATAAAGCTTAACACGCCCGCTGCAGCCTTCTACTCGGCATTACTTCTATTAACCAACCACATTAGTTTACTCTTCTTTCTCTTCCTATACTTTAGTTCTTTTCCTATACCTACTTAATATTCTCCGCCATTTTGCTAATCGTATCAACAATTCTATGCTATTACCCGACTTACCCTGTTACTCTACCTCGCCTTAATTTACAAGTTGGACTCCGCGCCCGCCCTATTGCTACAGCAATACCCTCTTTTTTAGGAACCAAATTAATATATGCCCTTCCCATATAATAAGCCGAAGGAAAGCCTAAGGCATAAACTTAGGCGTAAGTATGGGCACAAACTTAGGCAGAAACCTAGATGGATACCTAAACGTCCGCCTATCCAACAACGCAAGCCACCAGCGCAGCTAAAATATTCGGCTGAGCATTACGAAAAACTCCGCGAAGAATTTAAGAAGATAGGTCTTATAAAGAAAAATTATTCACTAGTAATAAAGAATAATATAAACGAAATTTCAATACGATAGTTAAGGTAAGAGTGCTCTTATCTAAAATGCAATTCTATAGCTTATTATTTAAGTTCTGCGAGAATATGAAAAAACACCCTACTTAACTTTTTAAGAATGCCTCAAACCATGACATTAAAATTTTTCTTTAGTGGATTGTAGATAATTATCCATTACGGAAAAGGACTAGTATTTGTTAGAAATATAAACACTGGCGACAGCTCTATTAAAAATATACTAAGAAGGATTGGCCTAAAGACGTTAATAAAGAAATTAATAACGTATGGAAATCACTTCAAATATTTATAAAATCCCGCTAACCATTACAGTATATTAACGGACTATTAACCAAGAATAATGGGCTTAACATATCCACCAAGGAGAAGCCAGTAATGAATGTTGACGATATTTTTTGGGTTTTACATTATTACTGGGCTCGTAATACCTCTACATTTCTAGACGGGCGACAGAGTCTATAACTTGCATTTTTAATACTTATCTATATATATACAGCATCTTGGCCGGGCGCATTAGTCTATATAAAGAGAAATGCGAAAGTAGTAACCTAATGCGCTCTTAAGACCTACAATAAGGATAGGGGAGTAGGAGATGGCATAAATAATAACGAAATTAACGATAGAGATAGGGATAACGATAGTGAAGACGAAGATAATAGCGAAATAGATAACCAATATAACGGAATTAGCGAAGGATCTAAGAAAAAGGACGAACCTATTAACACTTTATATTATAAATATGTTACACTTATCCTCATTTAAGAGCCGGGGGCTAAACGGGACCTTATTACCATAGAGATTAATTTACAATTTACTAAAGGGTATAGACGGAATTCTAAACGGTAAGGCATATATAACAAGTTTCTCTTTAATAAATGCTAAATTGGATATAGCAAGATATTTTATCTTTACAAGGTTAACGACCTAATCTTCAATCCAATAATTTATATAATTGTCCTAGGAATTCTCAACAATACCTTTAAACTTAAATTCCAGACTATTAAGTAGGTTTTTATAGTTCGAGTTAACCCATATTAAACGACCTCACGTTTAAGATAGAAGAAAAGCTAGGAAAATAAACCAATATTTTAGTAAGCAATTACAACAGTAGATAGGATTAGAACTTTAGACAAGCCTATACCCTACTATACTTTCCTCTACTATATTTAGCGGCTAGGCTTTATAGCCGGAATAATACAAATCTTCAATCCCTATAATATTCGGCGAGGAATAGGTAAAGCGGTTGACGCTATAGCAACCTAAGCTTAATTATAACAGGTTATGGGTTATAAAGATGCTAGTGTCTATTAGGCTTATATAAATGAGCGGATTTTATATAACGTTTAGGCTGCTTTCCTTGGCCGCCCTTCTACTAACGCACTTATAAAGTCCCTAACGTATATTAGTCGGGACATCGACCCGCGGGCTCCTAAAGCAGTTACAGATATAATAAATAATTCTCTTAAAACTTATCTACTTATTATAGAGCTCCGTCAGCAGCGCGATGCCTTATCTAAAAAAACTAAAGAACTATACGGTACTTTTAAAAATGTATAGGCACTTAGGAGTAAAGAGTATAAATTATATACATAAGCTGCATTAGAATTAGAAAAACAAAAGAAGGCCTTAAAAAGGGGGAAACGGAAGGAAACATGGCTTAAATTTTTTAACAAAATCGAGACCGAAGATTTAAGGCGACAGCTTACGCTATTAGCTATCGGTCTACGCGAGGAAAAGTAGAAACTAGAACTAGTAGAGCATAGTCCCGAACAAAAACGCGTTATTCAGCTCTTATGTAAACGTCTAACTAATCTTACAACATAAGAAAATTTTTAATATCGAATTAACGCAATTAAAGCCTTGCTTAATCTATGCCGGGTACTAGAACCTACAGTTAAGCGTAAGGTCATCCGTGATCGTAATTAGGGTATCCTTCCTACTCTAAAGCCAAGTCTAGAGCTAACGGTTAAACCTAAACTAGGCCCTATAAAGATTATAAATCAATAGTATCTCTTCTGCGCCTATAAGCTGGGAGTATATACCCTTTTCTATTACCTATATAAAGTAAGGGAACATATCGAGAGGTAATATCTTCGTTTTTTCAAACAGAATGAACCAATCCTATATTTAGACCTATATTGCCACTTATCGGGAATAATACTCTTTAGATATAAGCATTTCAAAAACCATGTATTTATAGAGTATGGCGCTTCTCTACTAACTTATACCCTATAGTCCGTTACTCTTAGTTTTTTTCTTTTTCTTGTGGTATTATAGGAGGTCATATTCGTCCTATTTAGGAATTAGTAAAGTATATCCGGGATAGATACAGTTCGCCAATAGTTAGCGGTCGTTAGCTACAAATAACCCACTAAAGCACCTCTTTATAAGTAACTCTACTAGAGGAGGCGGGTTAAGCGGCCGTTCAACTAACTATATTATTAAAATAAAATACCTTGCACGAATTATTCAGGACTAGAATTTCTTTACAGCATAGTGTACTACCCCAAAATTTCTTTCAAAGTCAACCCATATAGCGCCAAGAATAGCTTCAACTATTAAAGCAAGTGCAGTTTTTAGCTCCTCGCCTTTTTGCAAGGGATTTTCCTTTAAATATATTCTTAGATTCCAATCCTTCGCTATTCTATACAATTTTTCGTTTATACCAATGTCCCTTACTAGTTTATCTCCACTTTTTATATTTTGTTAGAAACACATTACCTATCTTATTATATCTATACCTATATCTGTTTTACTTAGGTACTATTTATTAAGTATATAAAGGCGTAGAACGGCATCACTAAGTAGTGCGAGACGTTTGTTTCCTTCCGTTAGCCCTTTAATATTAGATCGTAATTTAAAAGCACCTGCTGTAAGAAAAACCTAGCCTAGCAAAGCCAAGTTTTTAAAGTAATAGTTAATTCTATCTTATAATAAGTCATAGTTCGACATTACTACTTTCTGCCAAAGGATATAGGGTAAGTAGGTTATAAAAATCCGCAACTTGCATATATATAACGGGAAACGTAACATGCTGTCAATCGGAAGACTAAAAGATAAAAAAGAATAATAACTCTGCCTCATTGCAAGAGGCTCTAGAGCCTCACTATATACACTAAATAGGTGATAAAGACTAATATTAATACTGACGTTGATTTGAAACTGTTACCTTATTGCTACTTAATCGACATTACTAATAGGTAATAAAAAGGTAATAGAAATAGTATAAAGTTATAAGGTAATAAGCAACTAGAACAGGAATAGGATAATTATTAAAATCCGACTAAGTCCTAGCCACGTGTGGTAGATTTAGCTTAAGTACCCCATAATACCCCGCTTTAAAAGCGGATTAACTCCCGGCTCTAAAGCTAAGAAACGGTGTTATATGCTAATGTTCTTTTAAAGGGGTTTGTGACATAGATATAGGGGTATGTCATGCCATAAGTTAGGCTGTATTGCGAAGTTCAATAGTCGTAAGAACTAGTTAGGGTTAGGGAATTTCGGTGCTCTTAAGTTAACTCAGTAACTCCGCCACACTAAACAACCTTTGCTTATTATTATAGCCGAGTTTAGCATACAAGACCAATGGAAGGGCCTGTGGTTAGTAATGTTAGTAAATACGGCGGTGCTTATTCGCCATAACGCTAAGCTTATTACCGTTATTAGTCCCAACGCTAACCACAGCCCACTTTCTCTACTTATACTTTCTCTATTTACTAACCTTAAAAAGTCGACCCCTACTTATTAAGATGTGTCCGCTAAGGCGACCGCTAAGAGATCTGCTTATAGGTGGGGCAAAATCCCAGCCGTATAAGAACCCGACTTTACAACATACTATAAAAGGTTGAGAATTAGCATTCCTTAACTACTAAAGATTAAAAAATATGTACTCTTATACTGTCTACCTGCCCCTTCTACCAAATAAGAGTTTAAAATCTTGATCGTCAAATCGAGCCTACCCCGGCCTAGTGCCACTAAGCTTTATAGAGTCTACTATTAAGGTTCTAACTTCATAAATACCCATACGGATCCCTCGGTTATGGTTCGCTATCCTTATCTTTATAGCAGCCGATAGTAAAGCCGGTAGTAGCCTTACACATAATTTTAGGATCGGTTTTCTATAGATATTCTATTAGGATGCTTAGTCTCCTACATAAAGCAACTTATAAATTTTAACAAAAGACAAAACCAGCCTAATAGAGTTCGGCTTTCATTTTCGCCTCTTTAATGCCTAGACAGAGCACTAAATGACCAATGATAGCTTTTTTGATGCTCTTTAACTCGTTAGCTTTATACCACTTCTCGCATTAGTCCACTGCCTTATACCTTTCACTTAATGCACTGGAAATGGCTTTAAAAAGGAAACTTGGAAGAGAAGACAAACATATAACCCAAAAGTATTAACATTAGAAAGGACAGAAAGTAGAGGATTTTGTACGTCTTTAACTCGTTAGGCTTTTAAAGGCCTAGTTATACAACTATCTTGCTTTCTAAGGATTAAGTATTATAAATGGAAACACAACCTACAAGTAGCTAGGAGGAAAAAGGATGTTTGGGATATAAAGAGATATCTTCTATACCAGTTCCACGCCTCGCCACACTATATAATGGAGCGCAGAATTTAGTTAGTGTGATATTCTGCTAGTTCGAATCAAGTAAAGATAAGAGTGTTAGCGATATCAGGTGTCGGTAATAATAATAGCATAGGATTAAGTGGCCGAGTTATATACTAGCGCTATACAGTTATAGGAAATTGGAGTTGTCTATAGGCGCCAGCATATAAGGAGCCGTGCCTATTATTCCTGTAATAAATAATACACGCGTTTTATAATATCTCTTTATAATACCTTTATAATACGTAGAAGTCCATTCTCTTAAACCGTCTATTCGTGTCAAGTATAATATATAGCTGCTACATAAATATAACGAAGTGGTAATGTTAGCAGAATTTCATTACGAGGCTGATAAACGGAGCAGATCCTTTAAAGGTTGTTATATAGTAGAGAACGTAGGTATCTAAGCTGTTTGCGGGCGGTAGACTCTAGGGGGTAGGCGGAATAATTACTGGAGTAACATTCATTCCCAGCGTTAGTGATTTTGTAGTTTGTAAGACTGTAATAAAACACAGTATATATAATGCAATTAGCAAGCATAAGCGCGGACGGTACTCTTCTGTCTAATGTTATTAGGGTTTTAAGTTAGGCGGAATTACAGACACTATCGCCCCGCTATATAGTAAGCACGTAACCCCATTATTTAATTCCTAACGCCGGTAAGAGAGGAATAAGATTATAATCTAGGAGCGGAGCGAATTATGTTATGCTGCGAGGTAGCAAGGTTTAGCTATATATAGCTAAAGACGAAAAGTTACGAGTTTAATCCTATTCTTAGACGTATTTAAAGCTTTTAAAAAGGACACGTTGCCAATAGTAAGGCCGGTTCGGGCGCCTATAGCTAGGTATACAACACTTAACCAAATTTAGTTTAGCGGACCTTAGTTAAGAGCGAAGGAAAACTTCTAACAGCGCCCTAAGGCAGAGGCCGGTTTCGCTAACAACTATAGCTGTCCCTAAAAAGTATTTAATAAAATAGAAAACTTTACCCAAATCTCAAAATTTCTAGGATTATGTTGCCTGAGAAATTTGAGGGACATTAAAATAAGGTATAGTGGTGATATTGTGGTTTTCTTATCTACTGCAACTCGCTTCCATATAAGAGCCTCCCACATTAAAATATCGTCTTTGTATATAAATTCGAATATAAATCAAATATAATCGTATGCGCATACTTTATTAACTCTATTTCTTTACTATAAGCCTAAGGCTTCCTCCTACTATATTCGGCAGATCTGCGTCGCCTTATACTATAGCTAGGCAGGGTGTAGCTAGTAAGGGGGGAGGCTCGTCGGATAATTAAGTACGGCATTCGCCTATCGCGCCCTTATTACACCGTCCTTTTAGCTCAATAGGATCGCAATTTAAGTAGGCGATACCTGTTAAGACTTAGTAATAAAGAGGCTAGTAAGAAATAGAGTTTTATATATTTTAAGTAAAAAAAGTACTGCGCATACAATTATATACGATTTATATTCGAATTTGTATACAAAGACGACATTTTAATATAGGAGGCTCTTATCCGGAAGCAAGTTGCGGTAGATAAGAAAACTACAATATCCAATGGGGCACCCAAAACTGTAGCGACCCTATACTGCTAACTTTTTCTCCTTGACCAGCTCCTTTGTGTAGATAGGTTCTTTCTTATAGGCCTATTTTTTCTAAAGGCGGACCTTTTTATCCCTAAAAGTTATCTGTTTGTTCCCCCCTAATTATTAAGAGGTTAAGTTTAAAGTTAATAAGCTCCCGTGCTCTTAGTAAATATATTCTTCTAGTAATCTATTTAGACTGGCGTTAAATTCACTCTAATCCTCTAGTCTAAATATAAGTTACCTATATAGGCTAATCCGCCATTTTATATCTAATTGGCGCGAGTGTAAATCGCTCTGTTCTTTTATACTATTAACCCTAAATATTTTATCAGCCCTCTATACCTATCTAGTAAGCTCCTTAAGGTAGATAAAAGTAATTTCTATTATTTTACCTTCGCATTTATCCCGGTCCCCATCGCGCATAGGGATCCCTTAGTTACTAGATCGCCTTCTAAACTCAAATCTATAAGATTTAGTTTAGTTATTGCTCTAAAATTTACACTAAGCTAAATTTTAGTATCTTTAATGGTTAAAATAAGTTTTAGCCTTTTTAATCTTGCGAATAAAGTTTCTAAATATATTAAGGCCGTGGAGGTAATAGAGGAATTGCCTAGGTGGAACCTCCGGGTGATTTACTATAGTTTAAATAGAAAAGTCATTAAAAAGTTTATAATAATCGGCGAGGATAATTTAATTATAAATATCTTTAAGAATATTAATACTTAAGATACGGTAGATTGTATTATAGGAATAGAGCGGCAAAGAGCAGGATATATAATAATATTAATTAGAGAAAGAGTACGAAAGTAGGTACTAAAGCGTTTAGCACTAAAGGAAAAGGTAGAGATACTAAGAAGGATTAAAGACTATTAGGAAGAGTTAGAATGTTAATAGCTAGATAGGATTTTTAAGGAATATGTTAAGGTCAAGAGATTTCCAGAGCATTACCTAAAAATAATAAAGAAATGCGTAGTGTATAAGGAAGGGTATTCATTAGGGGAGTTAGTACTAACAGCAGACTACTAAAAGCATAGCTTTTATAACAGATGCCGTTAGAAGGATAGAGTATACCTAAAGTATAAGGAGGAGGAAAGCAACCGTGGCTTAGAACAGTAGCTTTTATCCGCTAATACCTTAGCCCTCTATCTTCTGCTAGGTGCTAGTTTTAATCTTTATCTCTTATATATATAAGAGAGTATATTATATAAATAAATAGTATTATTAAAGTAAGCGTATATATAATTATCACTTAAAGGGAAATTATCCATAAACCATTACAAGCGTTCGGATATTGTTGGCTAAAACAGTATATAACGCCGCTAATAACTAAATGTTCCGACTTTAGCTTAACACTCTAAGGACTTAAAAGGAGGGGAAAACTAGCCCACTCCTGCCATTCCTTAAAAAGCACTCTTAACCATTAAAAATGTCTATACTTTATCTAACCATCGAATTAATTCTCATAATAGCGGAGTATCTTAAACGCGTATGCGACGTCAATGCTCTCGTCATTACAGGTCGTCACTTCTACTATATATTAAATAATGAGCTTTACAAACGCGACAGCAGCTCCGCAATGTACTAGGCAGCAAAGTTCGGGCAGGCTAGCACCGCTTAGAAGGCTGTTTTATTTATTAACGTTAACGACCTTATTAAGCCCTTACTGTTGGCCGCGGAGGAAGGCTATATAGATGTAGTTCGCCTGCTACTGGAACGGGGCGCGCCTATTAACACGCTAAGAGAAGGCAAAAGCGTGCTCTTAGAACTTTCGTGGAGAAGTAACGCAGAAATCGTTAAACTATTGCTTAAGTATAGGGCCGAAGTCAAGCCTGCCAATAGACGCATCCCACTAAACGCAGCCATTTCCTATGGCTAAAAAGAGATTATATATATACTATGGGATGCTAGAGCACGACCAGACCCCTTTATACAAGAGGCAGCTATATATAACCCGGTTAAGATTACTTTTATTTAACTATTACTTAAAAAAGGCGTCATTCTTCGCAAAGAGGACTTTAAGCCACTTCATTTCGGCTCGCGACTTCGCCCAAAATAGAAAAAGGCTATTATAAACCTACTACGCCGCGAACAAATAAAAAGAGTTAGTAAGTGCTAGGTCGAGCTAGATTCCCGGGCTTTACTTATAGCATATACGTAGTTTCGAGATTCGTATTACTAGTATTCTAAAAATCACAACTATAAAGCTAGCAAGAAGTTAAGGATAGAAGTATAGCTATATTGCCACAGCCTCTTTACTAAAGAGCGAGACAAGGGTACCTGCGATTTATTAGGAAGGACTAATATAACTCCTAAAGTTCAATAGATCGACTCTCGGCCAATAATATTAACTTAAATTAGCTTGCTATTAACAAAGACTGCTTATACCATATATATATTATTATATAACCGGTGAATTTAGTTTAGTAGTTGTTTAGGTGGATATAAAAAACCTAAAAGCTACCTAAATGCTACATTATAATAGCTATTGCTACCTTTTCGGCGAGGATATAGGGATAGGGTATAAACTTCGATCTATTTTACATCTCTCTTAAATAAAGTACACTTTTATACTTAGCTAGGCGATATAACAGCTCCCTATACTTACAAGCGGGCCTCCTAATTATTTTGTTACTCTTAGTTAACCTTTGTAGTACACCCTTCCAAAGCTCCGCAAGTTAATATCTATAAAGCCTAAAATCCCCAAAAGAGTATGTAGTTTTTAATCCTTCTCTTAAAGTCTTCTTAAACTTTTATAAGCTTCTTAATAAAGCTTAGTATCCTTATTTATAGAAAATTTCTTCCATCTAAATCTAGCCCTCCTATACTTTCTCCCATTCTAACTATATCTTAGGTCTTAAAGCTTCTAGGTCAAGCTGATTACTATATCGCAACCGCCCAGCTCTGTCTAGAGTAGTAGTTTTCTTTACCTCCCTAGGAGACTTCTGGTGTGTAGGAGACTTCTAGCGTATAGAAGATTCCGTAAAAGGGATAGGAGCGTCAAAGTCCTCTTTAATAAGGATTAGATGATCTACGTAATTATCAGCATATATACGGTATTCTCTTTTCACCTCTTCTTATATTTTAGTATACCTTTAGAAGATCTAAATAAACCTTAATAGTCGTTCCTAAGGTTTTGCTCTAAATTTAGGTATTACTGCTAGACAAGTTTACCTAGCTGCTTATAATCTTCTATATCTATTTACTCCTCTTTTATAGACTTTAGTTAGTATTTATTAGGGCTAACGTAGAAGAGCGTGCGTTATATTACCTTCGTTAGAGTAAACTTCCATAGTATTAGTGCAAGTATATAGCTCAGTCGTGTTTTCAGAGCCAAAACCTTCTGCAGGCACGTGCCATCTAAACTCCTTTATTATTTGGCCAGCCATTATTATAGAAGTATTTGCCGTTTTAGAGAAGTAGCTAGAGTAGTAGAAGATCTGTTCAAATTGGGTATTATATACTTAAACGTCCTCTGGCATGATTTCGTCAATAAAAGGTTTAGGGTTAAGAGAATCGGTTATAGCCAAGCCTTGCCCGCCACTAATTAAGAAATGCTTTAGGTGGGATATAGGGGACTTACTTACAAGCTCCGTAGCCGCTGGGCCATTAGTAGTAAATATTACAGAAATTACGTAAGTCTCTCTACTTAGAGTTTCGTCGGCTTTAGATCCTATAAAGGTATCTTTAAACGCAAAAGGAACAGGACTAGCAGAATTAAGTACGGAATCTGCCTATGCTAACTTTAAACGAGTGGCTTCGGAGATGGAGAAATGCTTAGGAGGATATTCGAAGTTGGAATAATCCATTGCTAATATATACGGTAGGTTTATTTAAAAGGAGGTAGGGTTGTCTAAGAAGGGAGATAGGTTTATCTAAGAAGTGTAAACGCCAGGGTTTAAATACCACTCCTCACTATCCTATATAACGTGGGTTTCCGCTTAAAAACGGGGCAGTATTAGGGGACGTTCTTAACTAAGGATTTCTACTCCGTGTTGCTAAGCCCCTAATCTAACTATATAAGATAAACTTAGCCCGGGTAGTTCCTAAGCCCAGATAAAACACTCCGTGCTATCTACCTATACAGTAAAGCCTTTAGAGCCCTTAGTATAAGCCAATTAACTACTCCCACTGCTGTCCATTATACTGTATAAGGTATATCCCAAATCGCTAAGGCTTTAAGGCCTCGCGCTAGCTTTCGTTCCCCCTATAATAGTAGCACCTTTATATATAGTTCCGCTTAGCTAATTTATAAGCCTTAGCTGTAGAAGTTACTTTAGGTCATTTAAACTAAAGGCCGTATAACCTTTTCCCTCAAGGTAGTAAACATTCTAGGTTAAGGGATGCAGATATACACCGCCCAATATAACACTCACACGCAACGGTCTATCTTAGGTACTGCGCCTCTAGGGTATAGCAAGGGCACGCATTATATAAACCCTTCTCCGGTTCGGTAGGGTAGGGGCTACTATAACGTAGCTACGAGGCGTATTGTTAATGCGGCGATGTCGGGGCCTTAAAGATGGGATTATATATAAAGGTATAGTCTGCCTATATGCTGTAAGTAATAGAAGGTAGTAAAAAGGTTTTATAACTTGACCTAACTTATATATTATTTCTTAGGTAAACTCTATCCTTTACTTAGTTATTAGAGTTTGGGTATTAACCGTATGCTTATAGCTACGCTAAACAACTAAGGACATAGGCGTGGAGTAAATTTTAGTATTAAAATAGGCTAAAATAGGGGCGCGGAGATATCGGCGCAAGGGAAGTACCAGCGTAATTACAGTGCTAGTAATAGTAAGGGGTCTCCTTTGCTCTTTTTAGTTAAGCGATCCTAAGAAGTCTCTTACCCATAGCTTCTACCATTAGATTTTAAAATAATCACACCGCGATTATAAAAGCAATGTTATCGCAGCCTTCACAACCATACAAACTAAAAGAGGCTTAAACTATTACCGCAATGATGTTTTTTCTAGTATGCGTTAGATACTAGCAAAACTACTTCCTTACAAAACCTTTAGTAAAGTGTAGGTTTACGCGCCGCGCTAGGTTATAAAAGAAGTCCTAGGAATAGAGGCCAGTTAAAAAGGGGATTAATATAGGAGACGCTTATATTTATATTATAGGCTATATTAACTGCGGTTATAATAGAGGAAGACTTATACGCAAGGGAGGCTTGGTGGAGCGTTAATTACCCTTTCTATACTTTAGGGGTCCGTAGCGTACTATACCTTCTCACCGGGAATTGCGCCGGAGAACTAGATATATATATTTAAATAAAGCGGTCCTGGTTACATAAGTAGCTAGTCTAGCATAAGGATATTCTATCGTGGCTCAGCTAGCAGCGCTAGCATTATAAGTTTAGAAGTTACCACCAGTACCTATAAGAGGGTCAGGATATATAAGCTAGTGGATAAACAATATAGTAACCGCTGGTAGGGGGTGGTTTCTACAAGAGGATGAGCCCTTAAGATATTATTATACTTATTAGGCCTATACGCAACAAGAAAGTATATATAATTAAAATCCACGGTTTAATTTAGGGCTCCACATACGCTATATCCTAATTACGGATTATATCGGTTCTTGTTCGCTAGACAGCTAAATTTAAAGCCTAAACTAGGTAATATCGGCCCTAAGCTAGATTTTTTAGCTATTGATTTATTAAGGGGGGTAGAGGCTGCAAATAACCGCCTTACTAGCCGCACCTATATTACCGTATTGGAATACTCAAAAGACATAGGGTAATATAAACCATTATCTTCAATGTAACCATTATATGGAGGCATAGCAAGGTTAAATATGGATAGAGAGGGGATTAAGCCCCATCTATAGTCGCATCTTAACGCATTTATAATACAACAGTTATATTATTAAGTTAGTGTATTGGCTCAGCCTTCAAGCCTCAGCTTTCTAGGCGGAGCTAAGTAAAGCCCATATTTAGCTCTTCTACAAGTTATATAAGAAGAGCAGGACATATAATTAACGGTAAGTAATTTAAAGGTAAAGGTAGGGGATAGTACGTTATATTTAACCGAGGTATACCTTATTTCCAACTCTTTAATAGGGTACTACTAACATTGCTAGGCTATACCGTTTATCCTAAAGCCTAAAGGCTTAGATAATGCCTTTAACGCAGCAAAGTAGGTACGTCAATAGTGGTTTCTAAGTGGCTTTATTATTCGCTGGCCTACTAATATAAATAGAGTATCTTATTAGCCACAGAATGCAAAAATAATTTAGGGTGTAATAGTCCTAGTACGGAAGAAAATAATAGCGTAGTAAAGCCGCCTAAACGTACTTTATCTTAACACTACTATTTATTAGAGTCCTTAGACTCTGGCTAGGGTATAAACTATACCTAAACAAAAAATCGAGAGCCTTAAAAGAAGCCGGAATGAGACTTTAGAGTACATAGGTAAACGATATTAGAGAGGCTGAAAATGAAATCACGGAATATAAGCGGAAAAGGATGCAGACGAGCTGCCTTTTAGTATTTAGCCTTAGAGTTATTATAATATATTATTTATTTGTAGAAGACGCTTTATATATAGAATTAGAGTTAAACAGTTTGCACCTTTATAGTATTTATATCCCTACCGATAATTTAGTCAGTAGGTGCTTTAATCTCCACAGCAAACCAAAATTATATTACTAAGTTCGGACCACCTCTCGCATATTACTACCTCTCGCACACTTTTTCTTACCAAAAAATACTAAAATAAAGGTGCGCTAAGCCGCTCCCTACCTGCAACACCCTAAACATATAGTCAGTGCTTCTCACACACCCTAAGACCTAGCATAGGAAGTAGGTATGCTATATATTAGGATACTTACAATGCTTTACGTTTAATAAGCCAATTAGCGGATTTTAAGCTCCCTTATTGTTAAGTAGTGTAAAATAGACGTCGACCCCTTATGGCTGTATTTCTTACTAAGCTATAATAGATATATAGGGACGTCTTATGTTACAGAGCTTATTTCAGCGTTTTATATTTTCTAAGTGTAATACTTTTGTTTATAGACACGCACAAGCAAAGCCATAGATATGCTTTAGATTTTAGGCAGAAATAGCCTATCTAGCAAGCAACTAGTATAGCTATACCGCAATACCAGTAACCCAGAAGCCAACAGCGCCCGCCATCCAAATTTATATTTACAGTGTAGCTATTTTCCTTAGGCGTACTTATAACATTAACTTAAACGTTAGCTTTCTGTAATTATTCACTATAAGCCCACAATTTCGCATTTATGCGTCTTAAAGCTCAGGTAGGCGCAGCAACCAATAATAAGCCAGAACATTACTTTAGTCCTTAGAGCCACCTTCGTCCCTATAGGTATAAGGTCCAAGATATAATGCGCTCGAAAACGACTAGCCTTGCTATACCGTCCTTCTAATAAAAGGTTAGGCCTAGTGTAATCGTCATTTTAAGGAAATAAAGTCTTTAAATGCAAACTAAAAGCAAGCTTAGTAGGAAGCCGATAATATCAAAGGGCCCCTTAATTTTGACTCCGCTAACCAGAAAGTAGATAAGTTGCGTTTAGTTATTAATCTAAAAAGGCAGATTAGTGTACGCTTCTATAAAACTAGTAGTAATACCACTAACTGTATTTAGTAGATTATAAAACTAGAATAAGATATACGGGCCTTTACTAACCAGAGTTTGGGTAGGTTTTATACTATAAGCATAGCAAAGCCTAATTAGGTACTTCCTTTCTAATATTATACCTAGGGCCGAGCCTTACCAAAACCAACCTTCTAAAGACAAAGATAGTAACGCTAACTACTCTCTAAAGCATCCCCAATAATAGCACTGTTATAGTTTTAAAGGATTTCTACACGGGCTTCTGCGCAAGCACCGTCTATCAGCTTTATAAAATCGTACTAGACCTTAACGACTCTCCACTAGAGTATAGCGCTGTAAGTCTAGATCTAAGACCTCTGACGTCTAAGGATAGTAGTACTAATATACTGCGTAGCTAGTTTCGAATCATAGTATTTAATAAAAGTAACCCTAAGGTGCTTAAGCAGGCAACTAGAGCAGTAAGCATTAATAAATTCCTAAAAGGTCTCCACGCTAGCCAGGTAGAGACTTATATTAACTTCTTTAAGAAGGCATGGCGTCCGTATACTCTTTAATATCTTAGGGTCGCCATCTGGGCACAAACGCTTGCCGCTCTCAAATTCAAGAATGCGAGAATCCTAGGCGGCGTTATTCTATCTAACACAGAAGGCCTAAAAATGACTAAGCCGTACTAGGACATACTCTATTAATGGCTCCCAAAGCTCCTTACTCCTTAGACTCTTCTAACTATCTACAAAAGCTTTAAAGATTATAGCTCTATTTACAAGCTATTAATAATAGGATTATATAATAAATATTAGTGCGACCTGGAAAGCCTTTTACTTAAATATACTGCTGTAGTATATCTCGGTTTTATACCTTCTAATAAGGTTGACTACAAGAGCTTCCTACTTTCCATAAACCTAAAGGATGGTTTGGTTTCGTAAGTCTAGTATCAAAACTACATAATAGGACAGATAGCTATAGGTAATTTATTAACCCATCAGCTTCTAGATAAATTACAAAAGCGACCCGACCGCCTATTACTTATTATCTACAAAAGAACTAACGCCGATAATACGGTCTATCCGTCTAAAGACGATGCCCCTATTAGGCGGCGCCGTTTAGCGAAGACGGAGGAGGAACTTAAGAACGTTAAGTGGACAACTAAGGTTACTTTAAAAGATATAAAAAATACTCTAAGGAAAGACTTAATATATAATCCGCTAGTAGTAGACTTTTGGCAATTTATTATCATCGATAAGCAACCTGGCTTGCCGTTCTCACTTTTTAATATCATCTAGGACGCTTTGCTAATGCTTATTAGCGACCCCTCCCTAAGGCAACTAGCTAGAAGAGTTATTTAAGACGTAATACCACCTACGGTTTAGGAGATATTTTAGGAGGAAATAACCCTACAGAATACCTTTGATTTGGGATACCTACCCCCTTAGGATATCAAATATAAGGGAAACAGATTTAGGTCTTAGGACTTAGATAAAGGATTGCTTGCAAGTCGCTAATCCGAATTCAAGAAGTCTTATACTAGAGATAAAGATCGGTTCATTATATGCGTCGTTCAGGATATAGAAAAAAGAGGTATAATTAGTCTTGATCCGGAATGCGGACCTGCCTAGACTCGGCTATTAGTTATTTAAGGTATAGATAGAGGCCTTAACCTATACTTCCTATATAACTTTGGAGAAAAATTACTAGAGTTATTAGAGTCCACAACATCCTATAGAGCACTCCCTCCACCTAATTATCTCGTTAAATTTGCGGAAACCTTTAAAGAGAAGCATCTAAATACGTTTATAGCCAAGGGTTCTATTCAGACCCACTACTATACTTGGCCTATACCGGCTATCGAACGACTAGGGAAGGCCAGGCTTAATTTCGGCACCTGGTAAGGACACGTCTATTATTAGGGATCTATGCCGTTTAATAGACCTTAGTCGGAGCGAATATAGCAGTACTATGTCTACTGCTATATAAACGCAAAATACCCCTTTATAATATTCTACCTTATAAGCTTCGTTATTTATACCACTAATAAGACTAATATTTAAGATGCAATGGCTGCCATTTTAGATAAAGCGGATACGCATAGCTAGAAGCTCACAATTCCACCCCCCTATAATTGGACTTCGGATATCTAGAGTTTAAATTTAGATAGAACTTTTTATGGAATTAGACCTATATAGTGGTGTATTTACGGCGGCTTCGTTTTAAGCGTTTAACGATAAAATAATGCAAAATTGTTAAAAAAAAATTCATAGACAGGACATACACGGCACGTAGGTCGCGTACCACGCATATCGCATATTAACGTACTATAAGGGTTATAGGGAGTTTAGGATATATTTAAGCACACACAATCCTTACCTAGATATCTTCTTTCCTTTATAGTTAATCTAGTATTTATTAAACAATAAAACACACATTATTTATTGTGAATTATTACTATATAACCTCTTACCCACTAACCCGGAACGCCCTCGCTATAAGTTAGTTAGGCTTAACTGTATAACACTGGCCGGTTTAGTAACGGTTTATAATGCCACCAAAGTGCAACCAATAACGAAACTATGCCTAGGGATACTAATAATAGGATGGACCCGCGACTAAATAAGGGAATTGGCGGACAAGGTAAGTACTATTAGGGAAAATCTAAGACAACCTAAACAGTCGACTATAAAGTTTCTATGTGGGGATGCACCTTCGTCAAATATTAAGTTAATGGCATTATAGAGACCTCTTCGGCCTCCTATAGCTATAGTTATTCAAACTATAGGTCTCTGCGAACTACTTATATATTAACTTACTTTAGAATAAAGTCGTAGACAAGATAATTCTTAAATTTAAGACCGGTGGGGGAACTAGGAACGTTACTAAAACAATATTATTATAGACTTAATATATTAAGGAATGTGGTAAATATAAATTACCTTTCTACCTTTGGTTTAATAATAAAGTAAGGCTTACAAATATTACTATACAAAGTGCAGAATAGAGTACTCCTAAGCAGAATTAAGCAGTATCCCCTATTTCCATTCTAATATCCAAGCCTAGTAAGTAAGCGTTAGAGTATACAGAGTGTAATATATAGTAAGGGAAAGCGCAAATAATATAGAATATAGTTGCGTTTACTATATAAAGGATAACGAGGAATAAGTTCTTTCTGCCAACCCAAACCTACCTATATAGTATTTGTAAATTAAAGAAAATAAACGCTAAAATGCACTAATAGCAAAATGTAAGCACTATGCTAATAATTAAGCAACCCGCGATTGTCTTATAAAGGAGTCTAGCTAAGGCGTAATTTAGGTAATTAAGGTGATCAAAAGAATAGGAAATTGGCAGGCTAGCTAATAATTTAGAAACTTAAAAAGGAAGTAGTTCACAACTTATATAGTTTGTATAATTTATACAAAAGTATTTTATTCCAACCGTTATATTCCGAGAAACTTGGTAATTATACTTTAGAGGTAAAAACTAAATATAAGTATTAGTAATTAAAGGCACCTAGTTAGACTTATTTATACTAACCTATAAAGTAAAAGCTCCGGCCTTTTCTCTTCTCTTATCCGTAACTATTGCCAAGACAATTCCTATCAATCCTATTCCGGCGCATACTATAGCGATATACGCTGCTTTTAAGCACATTATATCTAGCTGCATCTTTTAGAAGTAGTTAGTTTTGGTAAGTAGCTAAGAATATAATAGACGCTAGTAGATTTAGGAAGCGTAAGTACTATAAGGTTGACATAATATATAGCGTGACTTTTAATATAAAAGAAAGGTAATAAGTAGAATAAAAAAAGCGAGTAGGGGCACGCAAGGAAGGCTAAATTTAGGTAAGCCGGCACCTAGTTTATTAATATAGTCCTTAGTTTTACTAAGCTAACTTTATAAGCTAGTTTTATATCGTTTCTAAAGGAAGACCGCTAGAGGTGCTAATAATCGCTTAACTAATAGCTGGTGTAGCCAAGGTGGATGACGCAGGTGAGGTAGATAGTATAGATAAGGTAGATAATACGGGTAAGGTAAATAACATAGGTAAAGCCGATAAGGCTAAGTAAGTTATTAACGTTAACTAAACGCTAAGGAGTAGTATTAGCTAGTAGGACGAGGATAAGAACGAGGAAGAAGAATGTATAATATAACGTAGGACAGTAATAAGCAGGATGGAGACAAGGATATCCAATACTACCCCATTATTACCTTCGAAGGCTATACCGTACTTAAAACAGTTAATAATAGTAAAATCTGTCCTAACGCTTTCTAGTCTAATACGACCATTAGGGAATTTTACTTAAGTAATCTGTCTTTTGTCCTTTCCTACACTACTTAGGGTTTTTTCCTTTTTGCGTTCTTGTTCTTCTTCTAGCTCTTTAGATATCGGTGGTTTAAAATAATAAAATTCCTATAATCTCTTAACCCCTTTCACTACAAGAAAGGATACGCTCCCCTTAACCCCATTTCGCTATTCCTCTACTCCTAGTTATGGATATTCGTTAAAATCGGCGTCCCCGTTCTTATTCTCCTCTCTTTAGCCTCCTTTCTACACCCTTCCGCCAAGGATGCCGTAACGTAGTATCTCGCCATATATAGGCATATTCCTAGCATCGTCCACTATATATATATTAAGAGGGATTCGGATTCTACGATTAATATACACTTTGCGTACTTCCTATCCCTATACGCCTCGGTTATATACATTAAGCCATCTAAGATCTACCTCTATACCGACTATAACTAAACCAAGATTAAGTCCGCTATCGAAACGGGGAATATATAAACTTGTAAGGTCTTTACTACCTTTCTAAACCTCCTCTAAATCAATTACGTCCGGGTCCCGCAGTTTATAGGCCCTAATATAATAAAGCCTATTAAAGCCATCTAGTACAAGTTAGACGTGCTACGCTAGGAAGAGGTCTTTAAGATTGGCGGCATCTATATAGACTAGGACGTTGTGCCGCTTAAGTCCCTAACTCTACTATAGAACGCGGGGTTTGCCTTTATTATTGGATAATAGTACGGCAGCGCAGAGGAGGACGGTACCATTAACGGCATGATTAACAACGGAGTTTTCTTAATAAAGCTAAATAGCGCCTTAATAAGACTCATAGTGCGCGAGCAGATAGCTACGTTTAACGGCGCCTGGGAATTCAATTTACAACTACTAACGTAAATTACCGGGCGCCTTGTCAGTATTCTAAATAAAGTCCTTATCCTAGACCGGAACGTATTCGCGCCAACGCACTAGTTCTAGGATAGTAAGGACGCCCTTTTTAGGACATATAGTACCGCATCTCCCGAGCCTATTACTACTAATTCAACGGATCCTATTATCTACTATAATACTATCGTCAAGAACCGAAGAACGTGGAAGGACTAGGAGATGGATTTTAGTGCTATATATCTGCTATATGCTTTTAGACAGGGGTAGCACAATAAATAGATTACGCCTAAGAAGATTCTAAGTCGGATAAGCAATTATAGAGTTGCGACTTGGCCGATTGTTAAGAAGATAGTAGTAGATAGGTTAGTAGCGGGAATAGAGAATAGCGACTGATTAATTTCCTTTATATACTTATATAGTCTACCAGTCTACGGAATTTCCTTTCTTTTTCCTTTCGTAATTAAGAGCATTATATCAATTCTCTTGCGACCCCCGCGTATATAAACGCGTCCCCTCCTTAGCTTAGTATCTTTAATAGTTGCAATCCACAAGCTTTATCTTAGAGGCATTTATACATACCGTCACAGCACCCCGCCAAAAATTAAACAATATTATATCATTATTGGCTCGCTTATAGCCACTCAATAAAGAAGCTAATAGGGAGGGGGGCAGCCCGTTTATAATAACCCCTAGGCTACTAGCAAACCCTAGCTTATTAAACTCTACTTAGGTTTATAAAGGCACCGGATAAGCAGAACATATCATTATTAGGAGGATACGGTTAGTACTAATATTAAGTTCCCTCATTAAAGGCGGCTATATAGAACTTATAATAAAGTTTCTTAAATAGGTTCCTGTATATAGCGTATTAAATGCTAATAATTTTTTATTAAATCCTAGATAAGGCCAAATTGGCTAGCCCTGTAACTGGAAATCAAACTATTAATAAGTGTATAAAAGACTAGGCCTTTTATTAGTATTTAATATTAATATAAGGCCGTATTGGAATTGATATTAAAGCCGAATTTAGTATTGAAAGTTTACTATCAAAGAAGGACGATACAAAAGCTACGGCATATTAGGATGGATGCAGGAAGCGCTAGATAGAACGGTACTAGTAGAGCCTAAGAACTTTATATTTTAAGGCTATATATAGTATATAACTAATACATAAGATAAATAGAGTACACGAAATTTTGTTGCTAATAAATGCGCACTTTATATAATCTAGGAAGGAAGAAGGATTAGAAGTAGTAGCAGAGTATAAAACTAGAAGCTTAAGTGGACCTATAACTATACCTACGTTCTTATATACCGCTTAAAGCCTAACGTTTCAGAAGGCCTGGGTTTATCCACAGCCAGTAATATGTAAAATTTGGCGTATTAGTGCAACCAGTACTTCCGTTAAGATAATAGTAACTATGTATAAAAGAACGGCACGATAAGTCATTTATAGACAACTGATCTTTATCCGCAGACCAAGTATTAAAGTTAAGGGTAACGGAAATATCTAGCTGCTCCTGGCCTTAAAGACCGTAATAGATAAGCATAAAACTCTGGGATATATAAAAATTTAAAACGTTATAAGAGAAAAAGTTGTTATCAAATTCTGTCCAAGCCATATCCCCTTGACAGTTAGGCTCTGTCTAAGCATAGAGTCTAATTGGGCTATAAACATCCTATACAGAGTTAGTAAAAGAGGTTTCAAATCCTAAGGAATTTCGTGCCCGTCGTTTAGTGGTTATTATTTTGCGTTTAGTATAGTGTAGACTTGCGGCTCCTAGAGCTCCAAGTGCAAACGGACTAATTAGGTATAATAGTCTTATATTAAAATAGAAGTGTTAACTGGAAATCCTAGGTTAGGAACAAACTCATATATAGATTAATTTACGCGGAAAATGAGGCTATATATATACGGTAGATGAGTTATAGGCACCCCTAATCTAACCCTAATATAGTAGTAATCAGCACTAGGTCGATAGGAAGTTTCTTTAGTTTAATAAAGCTGGTAATTAGAAAAGCTTCCTTTATATTATAAGAATTAATAACTCTAAAAGAAAAAAAATACTATATAATTAATTTTGTAGATCTACAAGTAGTGCTATACTTTTAGGCTCATTTAACCATAATCTTCCTTATATAACATCACATAATACAACCTTATCTACCTTTACCTCATCTACCTTATCCACCCTATCTATCTTTAAGCCATCGTCTACTATACTATTTGCATCTGCCCCATACACTAGCGGCACGCTTCGGCGCCCTATTACCAATCCCCTTCTCCTTAGCTTAGTATCTTTGTATTATAAGGGCCTAATAAATCTAAGGGTTAGCATACTAAAAAGCGGAGCCACCTTAAATAAGTCCTTTTTTTCTAAAGCTAGGCTTCCTAGCTTTCATAGTAGGGATATTCTCCTTAAGACTTAGACGTGTTACAGTAATGGCACCAGCTAGTTTTGGAGTTGTAGTATTATACTAGCCTCGCTAAGTGATAATTATAAACATAGTATCTACTTCTAAAAATTATTAAAGCGATAATTTATATCTTAGTAAAGGACTAAAGCTAAGCCCTTTTAGAACTTATATCTCAGCTCTATACTCCGCTAGCGACTTAGTCAATTGAGGCACGAGTATAGCAGGAAGGACGTACGCAAGCCTATATAATTAGATTGTCTATTAACGAGGATCTAAAGCTAGAGAAAGGAAAGGAGAAGAATAGCAGCGCCGCTTAAAGTTTTATATAATCCTCTAGTTACGTAACCGCAATCTACCGCAATCTACCGTTTTCTGCTAGTACTATAATATACTTAACAGTTTCATGCTTAATAAGATATAGTAATACAAATTATAATAATATAAAGGCCACTAAACTAATAAAAAGAAGTGTATAATTGGACAAAAGGTATTTCGAATAAATTCTAAGATTGTTTAGTTTAGGTATAGTCTTAATCTCTAGAGACTCTAGATTTGGCACAATATTATCGTTTAGTTTAGGTATAGTCTAAATCTCTAGATACTTACCAGACTTAGCACGGATCTTTATATCCGCATAGAAAAATTCCACGCTTATATCCTTGTTTTAGGTATAGAATATAATACGTTGTTTATATATAGAGCTATCTAACTAGAGTGCCGACGGTTAATAAGCTCTCGTAATCAGCCAATTATAGAGTCCCTTTGGAATTCGGACCGCTGAGAGTTGGTCAAAATCTTAGTCATTATTCCATTGCTTTAAGAGGATATAAAGCATATCTAGATTTCTTTTGCTATACATTAGAGAGAATATTATAAAAATATTTGTAGGGCGTTAACGTACTCGGCTGTATTCCCTTAAAAGGCATATTTAATAAGAAGTGCTAGCTTATCGCCCGGAATGTAGAGTGAGAAGACTCCATAAATGGTTTTCTTTTTCTTCTAGACTTTAATAACGGATTCTGAATTGGACTTGTCGATGGGCACTGCGGTAAAAGTCCTAGGGGCTTTAGGACTATTAGGTATAAGGCAAATATATACTACTTTATTATACGCTACTATGCCAGACTAAGGGGTTATAGTTTAAACTAGGCTAGTATTATCCGCAATAGCATCTATCTTAAGTATTAGAAACTTTAGGGTTTAGAAGCTGTGTTTTAAAAAGAAAGCGTAGACTAGAAGTTACGAAGTTGCTAGAGGTGCGTAGATTGAAAGCTTAAAGGGTTCCGTAGCTAAGAGACTCTAGCTATATAGTTTAGAGGCTAGGGCTATACAGGGAGCAGTTAGAGGGCAAGTATAATATCCGGAAGCGGATATCCGCAGCAGGATATATATATTCTGGGTTAAGTGGTATAGGGCTAAAGATTGTGGGTCTTAGAGGCGTTCAAATTATGTAAGTATATCCTGAAATAGCCCAAAGACGTAGGATATACACTTACTACGGCCTTAACTGCAGCTAGATATTACATTCTGCCTATATCTCTTCGGTAAGAGCGAAGGCAATATAGACCTAAAATCTCCTAGAGCTAAGGCAGACTTATTAGCTTTTAAGCCATAGAAAGAAATCTAACACGATTTGGTATAGGCAGCCCTAAGATGTGGATATATCGCAGGATAAGCCCCTTTATACGGACATAGTCCTTTAGATTAAACTATAAGGCGCCTACGCTTTTAGTAAAGTCTCACTAAGGCAGGCTTAGCCCGAAACTACTTTAGCTAAGCTACCCTAGGGACAATAAAGCGCTTCGGGAATGTGACTATATAAAAATATCCTAAAAAAGTATATAGACAGAGCTATTCCCATCGTCTCTTTCTCTTTTAAAGGTATAGCAATACGATATATTACCTTATGTTATAGTCGGTTATAGGCTATAGAAAGCCTATAATAGTGGAATAGGGTTATAATAATAGAAAAGAAGTAAATGGATAACGTGGAGGAAATTCGTAGACTTTAGATTGCGTATAAAATGCAATTTATTAGATATCCCCTTAAATACTAGCATAGGGCTATATAACCAAGTCTAAGCAAATATATCCGCTCTAGTCTTAGGACCATTTATAGGTTTTAAGGGAGCCTTTACTACTTAATAAGGTAAAGCTAGGCATAATAGTTAGATCTTAAGAAGCTAGTAAACGGACTATATTAGGCAGTAATAGCAGATTATATTTATAGTAATCTTTTTAGACTGGGTTAAAGTTAAAGTAGAGTAGAGTAGAGTGGACTACTAGCCTTAATAGGTAAGTGTTAATCCTATTTAGGAATAAGTTAAACTATAAGTAGAGTAAATTCGAGCTCAAATCCACTCCACTTTAGTTAAAAAAGATCACTAGAGGGGAATAAGGGAAGGAGAGGTTATATTACCATTTAATATATAAATAAATGTAATGCTTTATATCCTAAAATAATATTTTTACTATCTATCTAAAAATACCGGTCTTAAACTGGAGCAAAATATCATATAGGCATCTATATAGGATCTATTATAAAAAATCCATTTACTATAGGAGTTCTATATATAATAAATACCCCATTGCTTATATATTAAGAGGAGCCTAAAAATTAAAATATAAATAAGCCTTTTCTTAAGTAAAATGCGGTATAAAAAGGAGTTATTTTAGGTCTGCTATACCTTGCTTAATATTCACCTGCTTTTCCCTAGGCTTACGCCTTTGCTAGATACTATTTAACTGCATTATAATTACAAGGCTATTTAAAATTATAAGAATAATCTCAATAATAGTGAGGGCGGGTAGCGATGCGCTATAATAGTTATTTTTACGGGTTATTAATATGGCCACTCTAATAAGGAGTTTATGGCTATGTCTATTAGTTAATTTAGCCATAAGCTAAGAAATATGCCTTACTTTGGTTTTTCGAGAATTTAGCGCAGTTTAGCAGCTCTATATATAGTAGTAGGTAGCAATCGGATTTGCGTAGATAAAGTTTAAAAAACATTAGCAGCTAATAGAAGTATATAAGGTAACTTTTATATCTAGGGTTTAATAGGATATCTTAGCCGTCACATAAGATATTAGTAGGGATAGGTAGATTAGGTAGATTAGGTGGATTAGGTAGATTAGGTGGGTGACTAGGTATAAATTAGGTGGATTAAGGGGATAACGGACTAAGTAGGTCAGTATAAGGTCCATAGTTATAGGGCTATAGTAATAGTTAGATTTACGCCACTCTTTTAAGTGTGTAGGAGAGATGTGTGGGGCCTAGAGTGCCTTATATTCTAAAACTCTCTTCTTTCTAGGCCGACTTTAGCATCTAAGCCTTCCATTCCGAGGCAGATTTCCATATCTCCTTACTAAGAAGAGGCCTATAAAGTAAGTACACTACGCTCTTATAGAAGAAACCATCGTAAACTATTTTGTTTTATACAGAACTAATAGGCAAGACTCTTATCTAAGTTATCTTTCGCAAACTTGCCTTATATCCAAGTTATCCCCAAACTTCTAATCCATCACTACGCCCTTAATCGCCATAACTCCTATCAAAATCCCCGCCGAACTGGCTATAATCCTAATCATTTTAAGTCCTATCGGAATTCCCGCTAACTCTACGCCTACCGCCCCAAGCATTACGACTCCTACTAAAAAATCCGCTAAACCTATTGTTATGGATAAGCACCCTAACTTTATCGTCTATTAGCCACCAACTATACCGTCTATACGTACTATTACTGGAAAATCTATCTTCCTTACTAGTAGCATTAAAAGTGGTAAAGTAATAAAATGGTAAAAGGATATTATAGAGCTCCTTAAGCCGTATAGAATCACAGTTCTAAACCTATAGCGTAATGACTAGGATAGTTTTCTACCGCAAGATAAACTTAACGGAGAAGTATAGAGGCAAATCAAATAGGAGTCCAACGGCTTAGAGCGCGCTATAGTAATTGCCATATTCTTCAATCTAAACACTATATTGCCGATATCCTTACTAAAGCTTGGCGAGTACGCAAAGGATAGAAAGTTAGTAGTTTGTTATCCGAAGGGATATTTTAGGTAGGCCAATATACAGTTTACTTATCAGAAATATAGGGTAAAGTAAGTAGAGACGCTAGAGGAGCTAGCTAATGAGGTAATCGAGAAGGTAGGGAGCGGTAAGGGGTGTAGCAATTACAATGACAAATAAGTCTCCTATTTTGATTATTTGCAAGTCCTAGTGTCTAAGTAATGCTAGAGGTGACCTATCTCGCTTAGACTGCTAGAGGGTTATAAATTATAGTTATTACACGGGCTTAGAATATGTCTATTTATAGTAGTGATCTTTTATAGTTTCGAATAAAATTGTATTTGTTTAGAAAAATGACTCGCACCTTAATACCACTACTCTATTTCTATTATTGTCACTCTTTCTTAGTTAACGTTTCTAGAACCATTTACTCGTATTCGGCTAAAGGATATAACTTTTATAATTAGAAAAAGGTGATAAGTTTCTATTTAAGGTTAGAGCAAGGAGGCAGGCATTTTCTTATAGCTATTAAGTTTTAAAAGTAATAGGTGCTAAAAAAAAGGCGGTCTCTACTTATATAAAGCCCGAACTATACGCGCGAATTTATCCATATCTTACCATCAGTTAGACTTAGTATGGCCTTTACTAAAGAAATGCAAAACTAATTGCCAGAAGAGGATGAAACGGATATAGCTATTAAAGGCTAGCGACTATTTGGTTTAACTAAATATAGTTTAACTAAATAATACCTGATCAAATACGGCTCAGAAAAGGCCCCAATCTATAGGCTTGTCTCGTTTACAAATATACCTCAAGAATTGCTAGCAGACTATAATGATCCGGCTAAGGAAGATATCAGCGATCCAAAAAACAGCTACTGTGAGAAAATAAATAACGGGAAATCATACCTCACTATACGGAATCTTGGCGCTATAATAGGAATTGCGTAGTCCGCTAGAAGAGGAAGAGGGGAACCTAATAATATTAACCCTAAGAAGTTAGGCGTTTATCTAAAAAATATATTTATCTTAGTAAGATAGATAATAGAGGGTACTAAAGAGGGTACTAGAGAACAAAAATGGGAGAGTGCTATATCTCTAGCTAAGCTCTGGCGGTATAATAAGGATATCTAGATATGTTTATATTTATGCGCTTAAGAAGCTAAGAGTAGGTATAAATTGGAGAATTATGGTGAATCCTAGCTAGCCATAGAAGATAACCGTAAAAGGTATCTTTAATTCATTGAGATTTCAATACTATTCTCTTAGGCATTGAATTTCCAGCTCTATTTTCGCGTTGATTTACAGGATGTAGAATGTAAAATAGTAGTAAGCTTAGAACTATTTTAAATATAGTACAGCTAAATTCTAGTTAGTTTATAATGTCAAGGCGAGAAATACTACTGGCGTCATTTAACTACTACTATATATTCTAAAGATAGCCCTAATTAAATCTTAAAGGCCATTTATTTAAATGCCCTACAAATTTATCTTACTCCCTTCTTCTCCATTAACATCAAGACTTAAATATTTATTAGTTGTCCTATATTAACACAGTATTAATAGGGTTATTAAGTTACTTACTCCCAAATGTCTAAAGCTAGTACAGTAAAGGCCAAATTCATTGCTGAATAAGTTGTGCGCGAAGTATCAGATGCTGCTAAAGAGGTTAAAGTAGTTAGATTTGCTGAAGCCGTTAAAGTCACTAAGGTCATTAAAACCGTAACCGGTAAAGTGGTTTGCGTTAGGCCTTTTTGTTATATATAAAGGATAATATAGTTATCGCAAGGGATATTAAGAGAATTACTACGGCCTTGGCAGCCGCGTCTATAATTTAGATATAAGAATATAGCAAAGTTCTTCGTTATAACGTGAGGATTACTTAGGAGATTAAGGTAGAGTCGTAAGTACCTAAAAATTAAATACTACTACGGTTATAAGTTGCAATACTTATATCTATAAGTATTAAAATAAATCTTATAATTCTAGTGAGTTATTTATAACCTAAAAACTGCCTATAGATAATCCAACCTACTGCTCTTAGTAAGGCGTAGATAGGTAAAGTTAGTGGGTAAAGTAGATGGGTAAAGTAGGTAGGTAGTGCTACTAGGATAATACAGGGGATAATGTAAGGGATAATGCAGGGCATAATATAGGGAATAATATAGGGTATAATACAGGGAATGATGCAGGGCATAATACAGGGAATGATGTAGGGTATAATACCGGGGATAATACTAGGGATAAATCAGGTAATAGGTAGGGGATGAGTTACTGTTAAAGCTCTATAGAGAATTTAAAAATAGTAAATTTAATATCTACGCATAACCTCGCCTTTTGATAAAAATATAACATTTTAGCCTTGTCTTATAAAGGCAAATAATATTAACTAAGTAAAGATACTCTAATAATGTTTTTTGCGAAAGTCTCTATTAAAGTATACTAATGGCCTCTTTCGCGTTGGAACACTTAGGATAGAGTAGTCGCACTTACGACAAAAGACTTCCTTAGGGTTAGAATGGCTGGGTTCGCTAAAGTCAGCATTAAGTCTCTATCGCTTAACAAACCAAGTAATTAAATTGGGAAAGCCACTAATCTTTCGGCGGTATAACTGATTTAACCGCAAGTATATAGTTACTTTCTAACTAAGGTAATAGACGGGGAATCTAACGGCCTTATTATAGATTCTACAATCTATACATAGATCACCCTCATTTAGATTACCTAAGTTAGTGTTTTAATCAGTTAAGAACTAGGCAGACGGGAATTTTTATACCAAATCGCAGACCAGCGCTTAGGCATTTAGACTCTAACAACATATAGATCTACAATATTCATACTAACGCCCTTAAAAGCTTAGCATCTCGCTTAATTTAAAGAAGAAAGAGGCCGACTGTAGTGCTTATTTAATGGCTAGAAGGATATATTATTGTAACTAAAGATATAGATGCGTTTCCCTTCGAAGATCTGCTATTTTACCTATCTCGTCCAGTGCGGGCTAGTATTTAAAGGGTATGTTAATCCGGAAGTAGCTTCTTAGAGCTTTCTTATCTACTAGTAGTGACTTGAGTCGATTTAAATGCTTAACGTGGTTATTTTGAGCTACTAGTATAGTCCCAAACGACCTTAGGAGCCGAGGTATAGGACTATCCTAAAAACTATATTATGTAGACGGGGCTTTAGGGGAACTAGGCTGTTAAGTAAACCCTAAACTAATAGATACGGTCAGATTAGGGTCCGCGTTAAAGGCAATACAACTCTCCCAATAGATTAGATTTATAGGGTTGTTATACTTTTTAATACCTCTATCTTGAATAAAACCGACAGCAGGGATAAACTTGGCTAAAAAGATACTAGATAAATCTATTAGAACTTTAATAGAGTAAGTAAGAGTATATTAAACGTATATGGGTGCAGCAGACGTAGCTTATGCACTATAAATTGTTAGTCTATACATATAAATGAGATAATTAAAACTCACGCTTGCTATATTAATACTTTATCACGAGGATTAGTTGATCTAACGTACTTATAACCTAGCTGTATATTAGGACAGAGTTTAAATGGCTTGGGTTAAATTTACCGCAATCTTTTCGACGTTCTAATACGCCATTATAATTCGATAATATGCATAGCGCGCCCTCGGATATTATTGTGGCTATTATAGCAACTTTCGTACTAGACGTCCCAAACTTCACCATATTAAACAGCTGGTCATTTATTCCGAATGCATCTTTAAGACAAAACTCAAGTTTGGTAACCTTAGAACGGCTTTTAGTAAACTAAGAACCTAAAAACGAAATTATATGAAAGTATAGTAAAAGCCTAGCAAGACGCTGTATAGCGAAAACTTGTTTAGCCAGCGTCTTAAACATAAAAATGTAATTTTGGATGCTCTATTGTATCCGGAAAAGCTAGAGAACAGTAAGACCTCCTATAGAAGTTAGTTTATTCTATATTATCGTATAATTAAACCCTACCTAAACTAGTACCTAGAGCGAAGTCAAAATCATCCTAAAGGGGATATAGGAGGTCCCAAACTTGCTCTAAATTTCTTAGTATTAGCAGTAATAGCTCTCCTTAGATACCGCCTCCGTCAATCGCTAGTAAACGAGTACTAGCAGTTAATAGAAGGAGCTTTACTCCTAGCGGCCCTTTAGATTGGCATAATATGTACTTAGAGACTTTAAAGTAATATTTAATGCCTTATATCGGCGTGCCATATCTACGGACGCAAACATTACATATTAAATATCTATAAATAAGTGTATATTCTGGTTTTCTACAAAGGCAGAATAGGCAAGTTCTATTTAATTTTAGTTGGGGAATACTCTGTTCAAGTTCCTATAGATTCTGCCGGTATAGCTAGGAAGAAGGGATGTTATCTATATCTAAATTAGATAGTATAGTTACGAGATTATCCTCTATTAAGCGACACTAGTTGTAAGCTAATAGGTGCTAAAGATAATACTATTTAAAATATACTGCTTAGCAGTAATCGTAATAGAGAGTTCGGAAAAGGGCTCTAGGATAAAAACCTTATATATTTAGTAACTAGCAGGAATCGAGGGTCTTAAAATCTTACGATATATTCTAGGGGGAGAACTATCTATAAAAATAGCTAAGGCAATATACATAGCGGCGTCATTAAGGGAGACTTTATACTGGTAACAAAGTTATAGGAATAAGCCTAGGTGGGCGGAAAACTAATTATTAATATTATTTCCTTCCCTAGACGCACGGAAGAAACTAAAAGGTAGACTTATAGTTATGGTGAAATGAATTAACGCTTTATAGAAAAATACTTAAAGGTAAGTTACGGAGAATAGTGCCTGCTTAGTAATTTTTGCTCGTTGAGTATAGTCAGCCTCTTATAGTAGAGCATCTTTAAGTAAAAAGTAGCGCGTAGTTGGCGATACTTCCACAGCATCTAGCAAGGCTATAATTGTTACGCTAGAGAAGGATTTTAACACGTCTAGTAGGCTCTTAATAAAGTCCGCAGAGTTAACTGTTTATATAATGATGATAATAATATATAGTCGACTTATTACCGATTCCTGGCCTTATTCTGCCTATCTATAAAGAAGATTTAAAACCTCTTCTAAACTTAAAAAATCCTCTACAAAAAGGCAAAGGACGTTAGTAAAGGGGAGAAGCAATAGCGAGTAAATCCTATCAACCACATCTCTAGTCTTAGGCTTAGGATATTAGTCGCTAACCTAGTTAAGCCTATACCGCTTAGTCTTATAATAGCAGTCTACCGTTTTACTAAGTTTAATAGGAAGGTTTTCTGGATTAGCCTCGGTGAAGAGTATTAGATTTTCAGTGCCTGCGGTAGTTGGGTCAATATTTAGCCTAATTATACCTTAAACGCTGCGCCGTTTGTAGTTAATCGCGGGAAAGAGAGCTCTTAGTGCTTATTTTTTATTCTTCTTTCCAATAAAAAGGAGTAAAGATAGATACTGAGTGTCTGTGTGCGTTATATCGGCTATAAGTTTTTAGAGTTGTCCCTTATAGGTTATTGACCACTTATTACGATCTCTATGGAGTTTCAACCACTCATTATACGGATAGGTAATTATATTAGCAGAAACGGGTTCTAGGACGAAAGCTGATCTTTAGGCTAAATGGAATTTTTCTATTTTATATTGCTGCGTACGTCTTTAGTTACTCTTTTCTAATAGCATAATTAATTAGCCGGCCACCACCTTTCTACTACTAACCTACCCAGCTATATCCCCGGACTATAATAAAGAGGATTAAAATTCTAATACAATGCTTACTAAGCTTGAATTCTCTATATATTACATAAAATACTTTATAAGGCCTTATCCGCCATAAACTCATATAAAGAGGTGTGCATTCTTAAGACGATTAAGGAAAAAGAATTAGAATCGTGTAATTTTGGTTAATCGGCCAATTATAGATCCCAATCTTTATATCTAGCTAGGCAGGGAGCAGAGCTATAAACCCCTTCTACTAAATAGCCGCAGTAGTTGTTAAAAGTTTAACAGAGCGACGCCACAAGGTCTACTGACTGGGAGATTAGCAAATATAAACTAGTAGTAAAGACAATATAAGTATAGAGTTATAGTAAACTTCTGAGAAGATAGCAATGTTAGTAAACCTATTATACTTACGCCTCTATCCCAATACAATACTCAAGCCGACGTTATATGTTCTTTAATCCCTTTAGGTTAATAATTAGATAAAATTAAGCGCTTATACTAAAATCCTCGACTTAAATTTCTAGCAATGTAATATTTCTCTATAGATATAAAAGTCGGCTTTCCCCTCGCCACGTCCCAATTCGAGAAATTCGCACTCACTAAATTTCGTCTAAATCTTCGTTAGACGGGCGAAGTTCGGGCCCAGTCTACGTTTCAGGGGGTAGCGTAGGTTAGATTTCTTACTGGATAAGTCTTACGCTTCTTATAGAATTGTCAGGAGTTGGTAGCTGGTCCTTTAGTACTTTTTGTTTTATAGCCTTGCTACCGTGAAATAGATCTATATATTGAGAAAAAGGCTTCCTAAGAAACCGTATATCTAGTGACTTAGATCCTCCATTTAGAATAAAAATAACCTACGGAAAATTTATGTTTATTAAATTAGCTCTATTATAGATATCTATAATATCTATCAACTATAGAAAGTCCGTAATAACGCATCCGAATTTCTAAGGCGCTCCAATAAAGTTATTGTTAAAATATCCGTCTGCAATTTCGGAAGCTATATTTTTTATAGCGGAGCTATTATTCCCTACCCTACTATATTTTAAGGTTATAATTTAAAAGAAAGCAACCTAATTTATAATCTTGCATTTATTAGATAGAGATTTAATAGTAAAAAGGGCGCTTTAAGCAGTTATTATAGTAGTTTCAGGAGGCCGCTAGACTATAAGGTGACCCATTTAACTTTACTCATTACTCCCCTACTGCTGCTCGTAGCTCTGCTGCTGCTCGTAGCTCTACTGCTGCTTGTAGCTCTACTGCTGCTCATAGCTCTGCTGCTGCTTATAGCTCTACTGCTACTTATAGCTCTGCTACTACTTATAGCTCTACTACTGCTCATAGCTCTACTACTACTCATAGCTCTGCTGCTGCTTATAGCTAGCCAAATAAGCACTTTTAGGCACTTCTGACGCAGGTACTTACATCTCTTTTATCTAAAGGTCGAAATCGTTCGTATCTTGCCGCCCAAAAAAGCAAAAGAAAATAAATCGTTTAACTGCGAACGATGTAAGCATAGCTTTTAGACTAACTATGTTATTTATACTATATAATATAGGTAAGAATAAAAGGTTCTTATTAGAGACATAAGAAGCCTATAGCGGTTTACCGCATCTATAATTAATAGGCTTACCACCAAAATTAACGCTTAGAGTAAGAGTGGGGCCTAGGAGTATTTACCGCTTAAATTTAGCATAAAGCACTTCTAGTTAGCGGTCTACCTCTAATTTAAAATCCTCGTCACTAATTTTATATAATTCTTTAGGTCGCCAATTACAAAGGGAAACCCAGATTTCTACTTTATTAGGGTCTTCCCTTAGAAGTTCCTTAATAGGCTTTGACTTAAACCCGAGATTACTAGCTAGCCTTATAAACTTATACTAAGCCCTCTTTCTAGCGGAGTTATTACTCTTTTTACCACTTTTAATATTATCCTTCTTACTTCTTCTATCTACTAATGGAGATATATCGGTCATGCTAGGAAAATGTCGTAGTAAGTATAAGCAGAGTTGATAATAGCGGATAAGTAATTCCGGGGTATTTAGTACGCAACACTCTCTATTTAGACCAAATTAAACTAAATAATAACCGTCGTGCTCTAATAAGCCTGTATAGCAACGCGTAATTATCTCTCTTATAAAATCTTTATAGTTCAGCAGTAGTATTCCCCTTAAGATTATTATTACGGGTTTAAGATACTTTAAATCTTTAAAGAATGTTTTAAATATTAGGATCATGCCCAGTACCTTAAGTAACTAAGTTAGGACCTTTAGGCGTAGCGAATTTAGCATATTAGGAAAAACCTGACCGGTGTTTACTAATATTATTACTAGATTTTTGTCGTTAGAATACGCTAACGGCGTAAGGGATTATAGGTTCCGGACCATACTCTCGCCAAGAAAAGGTAGTATTAACTTATTGTTATCAGTAATAAACTTCTAAACTCGCTATATATGCCCGATATAGTAACAGATTTCCTATTATTTGTAAGTAATGTGCTAAAAAATCTTAATTGTAGGAAGTAAACCTCTGGGTACTTCCAACTCTATATTATAGGAAAACATCTAAGTTTAAAGTCCCCCCATAACCCTATATACGGCAAAAGCGTATCTATTACATAGCCTAACCATTTATGTTTAGGTTATTGGATCCGGTTTATAACTTTACCCTACTTATTATCACTTAGTTAAAGGAGCCATCTCTATTCGCCTAACGTATCCCTACAAGATTGATAGAAGCGGACTAGTTGGTATACTTCGCCGTTAGTAGCTTTTTAAGTGTATAAGTACCTTTCTTGAATATATATCCCCGTTCGCTTAGATATACCTATCCCTGTTAGATTAATTAACTATAGATAAAGCTATAAACAAACCCGATGAATATAGGTTAGCACACCACTATTTATCCTCTAAGAAGAGCACATTCTAAGCTGCCGCAATGCGATGCCTGCTATGCAAGTAAAGTAAAGACGTGTTGTTTTGTATGGGGAGCCTCGGTGGTTCTTGGTAAAGTAGTTTTAGTAGGTATTTTCTAGTACCAGATTTCTGGACCAACATGTCGAATTTCGTAGGGTCGATGATCGCAGGGACGTAATTCCCTGGATTAAGTCGAGCGCAATCCTGTTTAAAAACTTTTTCTAAATAAGAGATATGGTCTAGATCAAGATGCTCTTCCTTAGGCCCGTGAAATTTTAGATACTGTAGAGCAATCTTTACCGTGCTGAGAAAGTGTTTCTATAGGTCTCTAGAAATAGCTTCATCCTATAATATATTTGCCATAATTATAGGTTATAGAGGAATTAGCCAGTATTAAATCTCTTTACACCTCCTAGCTAGTTCGTAGAATTACCTAGCTCGCACGATTTACTGGTGGTTATTTTTAACTTTATAAAGGCAGCAAAACAGGCTCACACTTAGACCCTACCATTACCTAGCTCGTACAATCGCCTAGCTCGCGCGATCACCTAGCTTATAGGATTGACTAGCTTGCAGCTAAGCGTTAATAAAGGGCACTAGATCACGATCACCTAGCTCTTACGATCTCCCACGAGCGCCTAGCTCCCACAAGCACTCAGCTCGCACGACTACCTAGTTTGTAAGATCGGCCAGCTCCTACGGGCACCTAGCTTACACGATCGCCTAGCTTGTGGGATTGGCCGGCTCCCATAAGCACCTAGTTCGCACAATCACCTAGCTCGCACGATTACCTAGCTCGCAAGATCACCTAGCTCGTGGGATTACCTAGCTCGCAAGATCACCTAGCTCGCGGGATTACCTAGCTCGTGGGATCACTTAGCTCGTAGGATCACCTAGCTCGTAGGATCACCTAGCTTGTGGGATCACCTAGCTCGCGGGATTACCTAGCTCGCGGGATTACCTAGCTCGCGGGATCACCTAGCTCGCGGGATTACCTAGCTCGCGGGATCACCTAGCTCGCGGGATTACCTAGCTCGCGGGATTACCTAGCTCGCGGGATCACCTAGCTCGCGGGATCACCTAGCTCGCAAGATCACCTAGCTCGTGGGATTACCTAGCTCCCACGAGCATCCAGCTCGCACGATCACCTAGCTCGCACGATCACCCAGCTCGCACGATTACCTAGCTCATAGGATCGCCTAGCTCGTAGGATTGAAGCCGGAGTTGCTAAACCCATTAATATTCTATTTGCACGCTAGGCGTTAATTAGAAGGCGCTAGGTTAGACACCCTACTCGTACGATCACCTAGCTCGTAGGATCCCCCAGCTCCTACAAGCACCCAGCTCGCAGGACCGAAGCCACAGCCACTAAATCCGTTAAAATCCTGGCTACACGTTTAGAGGGCGCTACGCTTGTCCACCTAGCTCGCACGGTCACCTGGTTCGCACGATCATCTAGCTCGTACAACCACCTAGCGTATATCTTTTCATGATTTACTATAAATTCCGCGTTCTTCCAAAAAAAATTCTACACGCTCCTAGGTAGAATGCCTTAAATCAATCGAAGTTTAATTCTAGAGCTGCTCAAGGTGATTTATATATTGTCGACCTAAATCGGACTTGTTTTACTACCGTCTTACTTTAGTATAATATTAACTATCTAGTTTGACTTAGGAGTCTCTAAGTATGTAGATATATATAATAATCAGTATTAATCCATATAAGGTGTAGCAGGCTTTACAAGATAATTTAAATATTATCCCGTGCAACTATATATAAAAACTTAGAAAAGAATATATACTAGCGTCTATATATTGCTTAGCAGTGTCCATCTTAGCAACGCACAATGCTAAGACCTCCTGCAATATTCGCGAATATCGAACGCAGTCACTACGTGGCTAATTCGCTTTTCCCACCCGCCATCCCTTACACTCAGTATGCATTATATATAGATAGCGCTTTAAGGCAATTCTTTAGCAGGTGCTAGGAACTAGCAAAACCGCTAAGAACCCGCCTTAGTGCGACTACNACAGTTAGATAGTTTTNCAGCCATAGGCTTGCGGTCGGGGATATCTGGTCACTTTAGGGCAAATCCTTAGCAGATTTAAGTGCTAGGTACTAGCAAAACCGCTAAGAACTAGCCCTAGAGTGACCTTATAGCCCTGCGTCTCCCAATTATACGGTTAAAATCAATATCCCCTCACGTAACTGCGATAGATTTCAGCCAGGCAGGTATTACGAAATGACTTAAGCTGGCTGGTAGGTAGAGACACAGAATTGTACGAGTGATCTGTTCTATTCAAGGTGGCTCTCTCGAGTGGTCTATATATATACCACGAGGAAGATGCTAGAATAGGAAAGGAGGGAGGTACAGGCAACAGAGATACGTACTAAGAAATACGAAAATACGAGGGTAAGCACTAGGGTAGTCTTTACATAGGGTACTAGGCATTAAAGACAATTGGTAATTACGGGTCGAAAGCTACCTCCGTGGCCAACACAACCCCTTAGATCTGACGTAGAGCGGCAGAGCTGGATTACCGGATTAGGCAGTCGGGATAGACGACCTGGTGGTGAGCTTTGCTGCTGTCCGAGTGTCAATTTACCAGATGTCTGATATCGCGGAGCCCTACTACATCGACGAATTTTTGATGATTTTGCTTTGAGAGAGCTTTAGTTAGTCCATCTGCAGCCATTTCGCTCGTCGGTACCCACTGTACGACGAAGCTTCCATTTTGGACCTCTTGGCGAAGCCAGAATTGATGGATATCTACGTGTCGGAGCTTTGTAGATACCGTAGGAGTCTCTTTCGTCACGATCCGTACTGACTGCTGATTGTCACAATTGATAATGACGTCCTGTTCTGGGTCGAATCTGATGGCCTTGAATATCCGCACCATATGCTCGACCTCCCCACCGACGTGTGAGAGAGCTAGGAGTTCTGCCTCCGTAGTAGACTTAGTCACTGCCTTTTGTCTAGTTGCCTGCCATGCTATAGGCCCATTGAATAAGCTTATCAAGAAGCCCTGTGAGCTCCGACGTGTTGGAGCATCGTCAGCAAAGCTAGCATCAGAAGCAGCTTTCAGAACCTGGTTTATCTCATGCGGCGTGATAGTAGAGAACTCGAGAGCGAGGTATCTGGTATCGTAGAGATAGGTGAGCAATCTGTTGATCTCCGCAAGATGAGCTGGTGACGGATTTTGCAAGAACTCAGCCAGCTTGCTGACAGAAAAAGCGACGTCTGGTCGTGTAGTAGATGCAGGATACGTTGCAGAACCTACACGGCGTTGATATCCTTTCATCTGATTCGGCGTAGCTTCTCCTTCGTACGGTGTCAATTCCTGGCCCGATAGTGGTGTAGCTGATGGCTTTAGATATTCTAGATGGTATACCGAGACTAGCTTCTCGAGATACTGATCTAGACAGAGCCAGAGCTTTCCCTTTTGTCGATCTCGCACGACACGAGTATTTAGGAATGACGTGAATTGAGGTATTTTGCGGATCTCGAATCGATCTTGTAGCTGCTTTAGGATGTCCTCCATCTGCTGTCGACAGCTCGGGTGTCCTACAATTAGGATGTCGTCGACGTAGAAGAATACAAAGATAGGTTCGGTAGGGTGTACGTAGAGACATGGCTCATCCGGTACCGCTTTTAAACCCATGCTTTGCAGAGCAGCAGACATTTCCAAAAACCACAATTTTGGAGATTTCCGTAGTCCGTACATTGCCTTTCTTAGACGGAGAGAGAATCCAGGTGGTAGGTCTACACCCTTGGGGGGAATGAGGTAGACCTCATCGTCAACCAAGGCATTGACGAAGGCGTTGACGGCGTCAATCTGTATGACGTCCAGGTCGAAGCCGGCGATGAGAGCGCAGAGCAGACGGAAGGTCCGATAGGCTGCCGTAATAGCTTTGACCTCCTCTTGTGAGACTGCTTGAAGGTCTCCGCGGACGACCAGACGAGCTTTGAATCTCGTAATGAAGCCGTCCGAATCTTCCTTGTACGTAAAGACCCACATAGTAGGAAGTCGATGAACCTTCTTGACTAGTCGTACCTCGTCCCAGGTGTGTTTTCCCATTAAGGCCTTTGTCTCGGTGTGAGCAGCTGCTTTGAACTCCGTAGCGTACCTATGATTGAGCATCTCTTTCCATGACTTTGGTGGTGGTGGAAAGTCGTCTCGATGTCCGTACGTCTTCGTAGCAGCAGTATAGAACGCGTGAGCCAATGGTGTCGTATCTGGATTGATGATATCATCACCGTCACTGTTTTGAACCGCAAAGGCTCGTCGTCGTAGATCCTGATTTGGCATATCTTTCTTCTTTGCCGTAGGCCGCTTTTCACGGCCAGAACGTCTCTCACCCCCTGACGATGAGCCTGCTGTCGTCTGAGGTTCGGAACGAGGTGTAGGGTCTACGAACGGTGGTTCGGTGACTTCAGAAGATGACTGAGTGGTAGATGATGTCTGTGGCGTAGATGCCACCGTAGATGGTGATTGCTGAGGCGCCGAAGACGCTGATGGTATAGACGGTTCTGGAGTTAGCTCCGGGGTAGGTAGCTGACGGAGTTCTTCTGTTGAGATCTGAATGCTTTTTGACGTAGGAGTAACGTCGATACTTGCCAAATGCGGCAGTCTTACATCCAGTTCTTCGTCAAAGTTCTCCATCCAGTCCTTGCTGCCATCTTGAAGATTATCCAGTAGGTCCTGGACTTGCTGAAAACGGTCCTTTTGAGCCTGCGAGATAATAAGGTGTTCTGGTGTTTCGGGAGATTGATATCTCTTTGACTCATCAATTCGTACATCACGAGATCGGATGATGCGGTTGGTGGTTGGTATCCATATCCTATAGATATTTGACGCTTCCATACCAACGAGATAGCCTATTTGGGCTCGTGGCTCAAACTTTGCCTTCCTAGGAATGCCGTGTTTGATGAGCACGTAGGTCAAAGATCCGGCTACACGAAGCCCTGCTAGCCATGGCTTCCGTTTATACAGCATCTCAAATGGGGTCTTCCAGTCGATGGACTCAATGGGAGTTCGATTGAGTAGGAACACTGCAAGGAGCACGAACTCGGGCCACAGATCCACGGGTAACTTTGCTTCAATGACAGCAGTCCTTGCTCGTTCGGAAATGGCTCTCCCTGACCTCTCTGCAGGTCCATTTTGAGCAGGAGTATCTGGTGTCGATTGCTCAATGACACCTCCGTTAAGCTGGATGAGGTTCTTTACCCTGGCGCCTACACCTTGCTCCTTATCCATATGCCAAATGCGGATACCTCGAGCATCAAATTTCTTCGCAAATGCTATCATCGATTCGAAGAGTGGAAACAGCGTCTCTTGCTTATGGTTCTTGATGGGAAAGGCACGATGGTACTTCGTGTAGTCACACCAAAAATGAGCTACACATGTATCTCCATTGAACCCGTCTTCTTCCATGATGACATCAAAGTGTACACGTTCGAAAGGGTAGGTTCCCTTTGCGGATATTCTGCGAGATGTCTGCTGTGTCATCTTTCCGAGAACACATGGTTCACAAAGTGGTACACCGTACGGAGTTCTTCCTCTGTCCGTCTTGACCACCTTGACCCCGTCTGCCGCAGTCGGCAGATGATCCACTGACTCCATATCGCAGTGTAGTAAGCGCTGATGCCATACTTTGTCATATGCTGAGGTCTTAAAGAATCTGGTGGACGTAGCGTAGGCAGTAGGAGTAGGTGGTACGCAGGCGATGGCATTAATGAGGTAGAGACCTCCGTATTCCGTGAGGTTGCCGAACAGGCTTCCGTCATCTTTGTAGCGCAGATGGTTCGTAGATTGGTCCATAATTACTCCAACCCTGCGGAGCTTTGCTGCGGATATCAGATTGGTATGAAAATACGGAGCGTACGCTACGTTCCTTAATGTCAGATACCGAGTCAGACGTTGTTCGCCCACCTCAATGGCCAAGTTGATATCACCGTATCCATGGATTTCTGCTCCAGAATCTCCAGCCGTTGCTGTGGACATGCATGGCTTGAGGTCACGGAAGTATCTGATGTCGTTGCAGAAGTGGGTGTCTGCCATAGTGTCATACCCCCAGGCGTTGATCAAAGACAGATCCGGATGTTCCTGCGATGATGACGATGAGTAGGATGTTGTTACAGCAGCTGCTGTAGCTCGGGGCCTGTCCAGATCCTCAATCTTTTCAGCAGAGGCTGGAGACGTCCTTGACCTAGGGCCTTCCTTCTCGATCTGCTTGACTCTTTTGTCATAATACTGCTTGTTTGTCGGGACCTTGAGCCATTCCTGACACCTCCGTAGACACTCGTCATTCGGTACAAAGTTCGGACCTCGGAGAGACTGAAATAGCTGCTTGCAATTCCTTAACTTATGGGGTAAACCACAAGCAAAGCACTTTGTTTCAGGTGATTGAGAAGGTGCTGGGGTGGTAGACGTCGTAGGATCTGCAGACGGCTGCCCTGATAGTGTAGCATGGGCGTTACGTCCCGTATTTGGATGCTTGTAGAGGAGGTTAAATTCCTCAATCATCGTCGACATTTCGAGCTTCTCTGACCTCTTCGCTACCTTCTGGATGAAGGCATGGTACAGAGCTGGACAGATCTCCTCACAGTCCTGGACAAAGGCTCGTACAACGCTGCTTTCCGTTGCCTCTATCAGCCCTTCCTCTAGCTCTTCGCCGTTCTGTATGATGGTGATATGAAGCTGAAGCCATGATTCCAGAGTCTGACGTTTAGGCCCTTGTTTCCTTTTTTTGAGATCGTCCAATACCATCTGCTGTAGCGTAGCTTGAGATGGCTTTGCTACCTTCCTTAACTGTCTTACAATCGAATGTGGTGTGGTGAGGTTCTTGAGATACCCTGAGAAGTTGGTGCCCACGGTGGCATGCAAAAGTGCTGCGAACGTGTGGAGCTTCTCTTCCCGCTTTAGGTAGTCCTGTCGTTGTAGCTTGTAGAGCTCGAAGAGCATTCTCTGTGTCTCTAGAGATTGCTGAGGTTGTTGTTCTTGTTGACTCGATGACCCAGGTGTAGCTGTTCCAGTAGACGCTGGAGTTGCTGCTGGAGCTGCAGGGTCCGCTGCTGGTGCTGCAGGGTCTGCAGGTGCTGCTACAGGTGCTGTAGGAGCTGCTGCTATCGAAGGTATGGCTGGCTCAGTGTTTTGCTTGATTTCGTTCTCCGTCTTATCTGGGTCGACATAGTCCCAGATCTTCGCAAAACTTGCTTCTCGACGGATAAATTGAAACCATATAGGCCAGTCTTTCTGGGTTAGCAAAAGAGGGTTCGTAGAGTCCTTGGTTGCCATGGTGGCTCTTGTTTTGAGGTTCTTTTGAGGTTGCGTAAAGAGACGCGCTTACGCGTAAGGCACGCGATATTTCGTGACGAACTATGCTCAAAGAGGCTTAGTGGTAGTCGTCTGGCCACTGAGATCTCCCTGGTGCTCAGAAGGTTACCGGGCTTATAACTTTCAGCCAGGCAGGTATCACGAAATGACTTAAGCTGGCTGGTAGGTAGAGACACAGAATTGTACGAGTGATCTGTTCTATTCAAGGTGGCTCTCGAGGGTCTATATATACACGAGGAAGATGCTAGAATAGGAAAGGAGGGAGGTACAGGCAACAGAGATACGTACTAAGACATACGAAATACGAGGGTAAGCACTAGGGTAGTCTTTACATAGGGTACTAGGCATCAAAGACAATTGTAATACGGTCGAAAGCTACCTCCGTGGCCAACAATAGATAGACCCAAGCTCTAATACTTTAATGTTAAATAGAAGATTAAGAATAAGAACTCTATCGAATTATAAGAGGCTCTACAGTCTTATAAGTAGCTTTAGGGGTGCTTAAGGCCCCATGACTATTATTCTTTATAATACTTAGCTTGGATATGGGAGTCTACAATACCGAGCTCAGGTAAGATGCCATATTCATTAAGACAGTTAGTATAGAATTGCTGAAGGAGATATTGGCTGTCGCATGTGTATCCCGAATTTCTGGTATTCCACCGTGTGGCCTTAATGTCTACCCCCTAACGGTTTTCCAGGAGCATCTGATATAATCCTAGCAGAGGATCGAGCTGGGTCTCCTTCTGCCACTAAGCCATGACCTACAAATCATCCCGGAACTGCTTTAGTGTTTTAGCCGACCATCCTTCTCTCTACGGAAATAGTATAAATAGGGATTTATTATCCCCTATTCTGCGGAGTTCTAGCACCACCTAATTCTCCATATATCAATATCCTCAAACCTTATACTTCTCTCTGGCCGCCTAGACACGTAGGGTCTCCACTCTACGTAACTAAGCATATGCCTCCTTCTACTAGGAGGGTTTAGGGTACAAATGTACCGCTCCGAGCCCAGAAATGAAACATTAAACTTAACTTGAATAAAATTAGAGGATGTTATAGAAAGGAGTTAACTAAGGGACGGCTATATTAAACATTAATTGCACACAAACCCCACTCTTTGCGCTCTTTCCTTTAATTACCTTAAGTGTTTCGCTGCCTCAGTCGTATTCGTCTAGCCTATCGTAGTCATATTCGTGCTAAAAGGAAAAGGTTAGTAACATCCCTAGATGCTATAATCCCTTCCTATCACGTAAGACCTAGATCGTCTTATATAATCCTTACAGGTTATAGTTATATTGATAATAGTAAAGATCGGCAAAGAACTGCCGCAACTAAATATAAGCGTCATGCTCCTTATCTTCTATAGTCTTATAGACAGGATCGGGTAAGTCCATTTCATCTATGTCTTTATCCCAATAGTTGTTCTAACTAGACATATCTTAGTTAAATAAGAACGCGGTTCCGTTAAAGGTATACCCAGCGGATGCATTTAGGCCCTCGCTATATTCCATAGAATGAACCTTTTCTTAAGGATACTTTTCCATCAGGGCATTAAATTCTTTAGACTTAGATATATGTTGCAACACTCTTATATTTATCTTAAATTTTCGAAAGCTTAATTTTCGGACTAGCGACCATATTAGAGAAGTCTACTGTACACCATAGCTTAACTTCATCTCACTAAGCATTCTAAAAATGCCTTTAATATCTGCTTAGATATAGAAGTCGAAATCAGAGTGTAGCTCAGTAGAGCTAGGCACGAAGTAGTCTGTAGCGCGAGAACCTAATATATACGCGTTACTCTCGGCCATTGCGTCAAAAAGGCCCTTAGGATTAGTAAAGTAGGGTCTTAAGTAACGCATAGGGTTCTTTCTCTCCCTATACACCTCCAACGCGAGTATCGGTCTATTTACCGTACCGTCCTTACCTTTTATATACAACGCAAGCGTAAAATTCTTATAGTCTGAGATACTTATAACCTTATAGAGTTCGCAGAAGCCGTCTAAGTGTAATATATTAATGTTTGCGGGTAGAGCGTAACGACATCGTAAGATTAAGCGGAGGATTAAAGGAAGAGAAAGACTTAATAGCCAATGGCAAAATATTAATATTAAGACTTCTATTATGTTTACTCGATCTCGAACGAGATTAAAGAAGTCGTTAAATAGTATTATTTTCTTAATCCTGCAAATTATATTAGAATTAAATATATAAAAAAGGAATATAGCATTGGGATTAAAAATCTTACGCAGGTAATATAATTAAATCTTTAATATTTATCTAAATATATCTAAGGCACTAGAAACTAATAACACTATTACTATATATATTTAACTACCTTATCTACCTTACCTACCTTACCCACCTCACCTGCCTTATCTGCCTCATCTGCCTCGCGCCCTAGTATAGTTACATTACCCCCCCCTCTCGAAAAAGCCTGCCCTTAGGTGTTGTCCGAGCTCCTTATCGTCGTCTAAATTGTTATAATTGTCCAACCCTTCTTCCTAGCATTTAATCCAGTTTTCTAGTTTGCGTGGTAGTCTAGGGAGGTCTAGTTAGGCTAGGTGGAAATCCCGTAGCTTATAGGGGGAATACTTAAAATTAGATACAGGATACCATTCTAAGTCTTCGTTATGGCCTACCTAGCTTATATAGTATTTCAAGATATTACAGTCCTTTTTAACTGCTAGGATTTCTTCAACTTCCTATTCCTCGTCCTCTATAATCTGGATTAGCGGGGGGAGGCCGTTATACTATCTAGATAATGGGTTATCTATGGCCTTTTGTAGTCGATCTAGGGAGAAGATAGGGGAACTCTAAATTTTAAGGAAGTTACTCTTAATAATAGACATGCCTTTTGTTTTTAAACCCAGCTAAAACGCCTTATAGAGACTACCTCTAGGAGTATATAGTATCTATACTTAGAGTAGGTACTTTAGAATAAGGGTCATTGTAGCCATAAAGAGTATAGATTAAGCTTAAATAAGCTAACTAAGGGGACGAGGTGGCTACTAGGGAAGAAATTATAAGCGTAAAAAAACTCCAATTAAGGCGATATTAGCAGCTAAGATAATACATATCGGCATAGCTATAAACTACAAATTCTCAGCCATCTAAGTATCTATAATTGCGGAGAGGGTGGTTAAGTAGGGTAATAAAGGTGACTAAGATAACGACTAAACTTCTTTTATCCCTTATACCACCCCTATCCCCTATATTATCCTCACCCCCTACACCACCCCCATCCCCTATATTATCCTCACCCCCTACACCATCCTTACCCCCTATATTAACTACTACCCTAAAAAAGCTAAGGGCATCGCAGAGCCTCTAATTACTAAATTTGGTGTCTCTGGATATTTTAACATTCTATTAATCGGATATCCGTGCACCGATTATAAGAAAAGAATAAGGACTCTGTCTATTAAATATAGCTCTAAGAGCCTCTATATATATATAAGAAAGGTATAGGAAATAAGAACGAGAAGGGGGAAGGGGGGTGGTAATAGAAATAAGGGGTAGGTGACCAAGTTAATGACTAAGTCAATAACTAAGTCAATAGAGGTAGCTAAGTCGGTGACAAGATAACCTAATTCAGGTCGACACATTCATATATACAATTCTGCCGTAGCTGTAGATTAAGACTATATAAATCATAAGTAATATACAATTATGTTTTACGAGAGAATTTTATAATAAAACTATTTAAGGGAGGTTGTTTTATATAATTAAGAGGATATACTAATAGTAGAACTACAGCTTATTAAGTTAATAAGAATAATATACGGATTTTCCGGCGGAGTTAAGGCGTTAAATTAACCGATTACGCCAGTCCCATCAGAAAGATGGCCATGTGCATAGCAGTTAATTAAAGAAAGAGGAAATAATTCTAAGATTTGCGGAGTAACTATAAGAGGCGTAGTAGTTCCATATCCAATAGCTATCCCCGTAACTTGTAGAGAAAAGGCTAGTTGAGGAACTACTGAACCATATAACGCAGAATCTATAACTATTAGCTTCTAAATTATTTTAAAAATATAAATAAGAGATGCTAGTTCTACCTCCCGCTGTAAAATAAGGTTAGGTGTTGTTAAAAGGTACCTTACAATCCTAGTAAAGCGGTAGGCCAAAATTCCATACAGGATTCCCTCCCCCTTAATTTGTAGTAATAAGCACAGTAGGCATTTTATCCGATGTATAGTTCCAGAGCCCAAAAGCAGTCGGAAAAAAGAATACTAGGGAGAGTAGTAATTTATGCATTATAAAAGTTAGTCTTAGAATATAGTAGTAGAAGATAGTACCTGCCTCTAATATAAACGTAAACACGGCACCTTAAGAAGCAGTTACCACCTAAAATTTAATAGATAAGTTAATCGGGCCTCTAGTAACACTAATCCATCGCTATAACCTAACTCACTATAAGGGATACGCCTGTTAATATATTATAAATAAGCCGCCGCAATCTTATTTACTAAAACGGAAGTACTATTAACTTACTTCGGTACTTTACGCTAGCTTACATATTAGAGAACGACAAATAATATATCTAAACTCCCGTATACATTATATAGTGTTAAATAATAGAGCTAAAACGTATCCCTAGATTGGAAAAGGGCGAGAAATAACCGGCCTTCTTATATTTATCGTGCCCTATTAGCGCCGCCTATATTACCTCAGCAGCAACACAATCATGGCTGCGAAGGCTAGTATCCTAGCAATTATACCAAGACTAACCCTAATACTCTTAGCCTTTACTATATAACTCTGTAAAGAATTACTAAATAGAGTGCCGTTATTTGGCACTTATATCTGCGTAGTGGTAAAAGTGGTATAATACTTATTATTAGAGGAAATAATAGTACGGAAAGAAGTAACTAGCGTATTAGGTTTATCTAAGATCTATAAGCTCGTCCAAGCTCCGGAGTAGCTCCTACCTATAGCTATACTTAATAGAACAATTTCCGAAGTTAATATAGGAAAGATACTAAGAAGCTAAGTACTTAAGGACCCTAAATCTATTATTAAGGTAGCTAGTATAAAATTTGTCGTGCTGCTCTAGTCCATCTAGTCCTATCTAGTTAAACCTAGTAGTAAAACCGCAGCTATTTCTTTGGCTAGAATTACAGAACTTAAGGAAATTAAGGAACTAGGAGCGACGTCTAAAGCGCTTAAAAATTGTCTAAGTGACCATAGCGTTATCGGGGAAGTTGGAATTATCCGTATAAGCGTATATATAGTAGCTATAACTTTTATAATATAAAAAGAAGAGATAGAGGCAAAAATAGAGGCCGTGGGATCCAGAGATATATATGGAAGTCCGATAGCAGAGCTTATAGGATTTGAGATGGATATAGTGTTGGTTGGAACTAAAATAGATATAGTACTAGTAAGAATTGAGATAGATATAATGCTATTAGAAACTAAGGAAGATGTAACCCTAGTAGGAATTAAAATAGATATAGTACTGGTGGGAACTGAGGTAGATATAGTGCTAGTAGAAACTAAAATAAATATAGTGCTAGTGAGAACTAAGACGGTTTTGGTGCTAATAAAAACTAAGATAAATGTATTGCGAGTTAGAACTAAGATGGCTATAGTACTAGTAGGGGCTGAAATAGATGCGTAGTTTGTAAAATTTGGGGTAGGTATAGTATAGCTAAACGTAAAAGTATTGCTAGCTATTATAAGGCTCTCCCTATTTACAGGCCGTATTAATAGGGAAGAGAGCAGCTATATAGATTTAGAAAGGGTGGTTAAAATGCTTAAATATCTGTTTAAACTTGGAATTAAGCTTGCAGACTAGGAAGCCCCATTAAGAAAATCTAGAGAAGTATATATTAACTTAGATATCTGGCTTAAATCCAATATAAACGGCAGTGCTATAGAGCGTAATAGTCCGTTAGAGGGTTGTGTAATAGTTATAACCGTCCCTAGGGAGTTAACGGATTTTAAAGTTAGATCCGTTATAATGCTTGTGAAAGAGGTCTAGGGATTGGCTTTAGTATAAGCTACGGTAGCGCTTTAAGGTTCTATAGGGCCATTACTCTTTAAGGGAATTGGAAGACTGTTTAAAGTTTAAACACCATTTAAAATTTCTATAGTAGTTGTAATTGCCCCTGCGGAATTAATGGATATTAAAGTTAAGTCATTTCTAGTCCGTATAAGAGAGAGCTAGGATAAGGCTTTTATATAAGTTATACTAAGGCTTTAAGAGACGATAAAGCTAGTGCCCTTTAAAAGAATTAAAAAGCTTTCTAAACGTAATAATCCGTTTAGATTTGCTATACTCGTCACCGTCCGTTCAAGGTTAGTAGGTATTAAAGTTATGCCTATCCTACTGCCGGTAAGGGAAAGCTGAGATTCGACCTTAATATAAATTATAGCACTGCTCTAAGGTCCTATAAGACTAGTAGTTATAAAGAGGACTAAATAGCTCTTTAAAAGTAGAAGTCTATATATATTTATAATCGTTATTACTATTAATAGTAAGGTAGTAGATACCAAACTTAAGTCTATCCTAGTGCTTGTGCGAGAATAATAGGGTCCAACATTAGAAGAGGTTATGATGGTTTAAAGCCCTATAAGGCTAGTGCTCTTAGGGAGGATAAAAGAGCTTTAAAAATCTACAGAACTATCTAATAAGCTGGTAATAGTGTAAATACCATCTTCGGAAGTCAACTTATTGGTCTATATTTCTTAGGTTACGGTCTATGGCGAAGAATAAGTAGCGAAGTCGCCAGGTAGTGTTAAAGATGTTCTTTTTATAGTAGTATTTTGCCACCTAGGAGCCCGTGCAATTATTATAGCTATAGATAACGTTACTTTAACATTATTATAACCTAAGAAGAAGTAAGGGACGAGAAGAAGCAGAAGACCCACAATAAAATTCGTTGCTATCTTTATACTTATTAATATAGGGAAAGTTATAAGTGCATTACTTGCCTTCTAGGTGCTAATACCACTTGCTAAATAACATTAGCGTATACCTTATTGTTACCCTTAATAGCAGGTATAAAGTTAAGGGATTTACTAAATAGGAAAGGGTTTACCGACTTTATTATTAACATAATCGCCCATTATACATTTAGTTATTATAATACCACTCCACAACTATTAACTTAAGACGGGTGTCTACTACTTCCGCACCTCCCTTTATTAGATATAACCAATAGAAGCTAGCAATAACAGTAGGACTATAGAAGAAAATAAGACTTAGGGAGAAGGGACTGGCTTGTTTGATTTGAATAAGTGTATTAGTAGGGAGGCGATCCGCCAATAAAGAGAAACACTTTTTAGAAAGGTGGATAAGTTAGGAAAGATAAGTAATGCGTATGTCTACCTTCTTGTATATAATAGTAGGAGATACTACTTATATTTATTTAGAGATAAGCCTTCCTAGCCGCCGTCTAAAGAGTATATTGTATGCCTTACTTACCCTCTCAATATGGTATATACTAATGAAATGCAGAATTAAAGCTTCCCAGTACCCAAAAAAAGAACTCCAGCTAATTTTAGGCTAAAGCGTAGGGGAATAAAGAGATAAATTTGTAGATATATTGTATGGCTAGACTAGTTGAAATAAATATTATTTCTATGCTTATATTAATTCATTCAATTTCTTCTATTCGCTATTCTACGTCCTTATGACCTAAAAACGCAGACTGCCAAATTTTATAAACGCTGCGGTAGGTTCACTAATTCATTTATAAAAGCCCTACGTGTTTAAACACAAGATTATCCCCAGTATTGGTCGAGCTAGGCATATTTAAGGCAGTACGTAAGCTTTATTAGGGAGCTAACCCCGGCTAGGCTACAGCTAAAATCGATACTATTAATATATTATATCTGCCGCCTATAAAGGCTTTAAACCTTAAGGATCTATTAATTTACTTTATATCTAGCTAAGTTGAATATATCTTTATCCCTAACGTATAACTCTTAAACTTAAGTTTTATTAACGCTTAGGTGTTATCTTTAAGACCCTTTTATCTATTTTTAGGCCGTCTCTCATTTTAACATCTATAAAGGCCTCCGATTTCGACTAGATACCTAAGAAGTATCTTATCCAAGATATTGCCGGAATTGGCACTAAAGAACACTACTGTATATACTTTGGGAAGTTGCTCAGCGGAGATAATATCGTCTAGCTATAGTGTTACATTAACTAGTTATATAAAGCTTGCTTACCAAAGGTATGCTAGCGTTGGCATTATAGAGTTTATAAAAAAGATATGGTAGAGTACGACAGAATGAAAGAAAAGACAGAGCTTATTCCTCTTCTAGTGGAGATATATTTTAAAACCGGCCGAATTATAGAGGCTAAAAAGTACTAGGTGCGGCTAGTAGAGACAATTAGGAAACTAAGAGGGCCGGAATATAGGGACACTTTAAAAAGCAAAATCTACCTAGCTTATATCTATATTAAATAGGAACGGCTAACCAATGCTAAAGAGCTACTGCTATAGTTACTGGAGACTGGTAATAGGGTATTAGGCCAATACCATTTATAGATATTAAGTATAATAGCCGTCTTAGCAGAAGTCTATTGTTATTAAAAACGGCGAACGGAAGCCGATAAGCTGGAAACTTAAGTAATAGAGATAAGAAAGAGAATTCTAGGCCTATAGCATCCTAATACTCTAAAAAGTATAGAAGAGCTAAGTTCTAAATACCGTATAAAGAACCAACTTCTAAAAGCGGAGGAGCTATAGAAACAAGTAGTTAAGATAAAAAGAGAGATTTTTGGCAATGACTATCTAGACACTGTTAGCAGCATAAGTGGCTTAGCATTTATATTCTATAAGTAAGGACGAAAGGAGGAGGCTTAAAGGTTGAATATAGAGGTGGTAAAGACAAGAATTAACGCATAGGGCCTGGTGCATTTAGATACGCTTATAAGTATGGCCAAACTTTTAGCCACCAGTTACTGAAATAGCCGATTTTAAGTCAAATAGCGAAGAAAGGAAAGTATATAAGTAGATATCTTAGGAGTATTCGCGGCAGAACCCCGCCGGAGGCATTAATAGTAGAATTAAGCATAGGTAATATAGTAAAAGTAGGTAATAATATATTTACTGTCCCTACTATAGAGTAGATAAATAATGAAACTACTAAATAATATCAATGTCACTATCTAAACTATCGCAGTGCCCTTAATGTTTTGGCAAGCCGGCATACTCTCCCCCTATAAACTTAAGGAACTTTTTTATATCCTCTTTAGATGGAATCTGGCAAAGTTCATCCCTATAGAGTTGTAGCTTCTTGCTATGATTAAGTGATTTATCAACTGCGCCTAAGATTATCTTAGGCAGAAGATCGTATCCGGGGCCGTTTATTCGAATTTTATAACTAACCGGGGTATAATCTACAAAGTCCAGGTCTTTTAACAGCAAGTCATCTACACCCTATTATTTCGATAGTTGACCTAGTTCGCCGCCGATTGGAACCGTAAATATCCTAAAAAGATCCTATTAAGTCCCATTAGTATTATATAGTTTATTATACTCTTTAATGGGGCTAACTACACTCTTAGCCGCGAGTTTAATAATTAACATCGCTAATTATATAATGGCCTTAGGGACGAAGATAATATGCTCTATTAGGACTGTAGCTGTTTCCGCGGCTGCCTAAAAGGATTGCGTAGCGCTAGCGAAAATAGACTTAAACCGAGCTAGGAGAACGAACGCCTCATCCTAAGATTTATGCCGTTGCGCGTCTTTCTATAAATTGTGACGCTTTGTTATGTAATCATCGAGGTTCCAACCTTTGTAGTAGCGATAACGTGCTAAGTATAGCACTTGGCGGATATTGGCCATGATAGTCTCACTGTTAACCCCTTTAGATTTTAATTGTGTGCCTTTAACAATGGCTTTGTTAATAAGAGAGACAATTTCATTATCCTCTTTGCCCTTAAGCTCTCCCTTGCGACTTATGCCCTAAAGGCCTCCTTCGTTCTGTTTATCCCTAAGCTCTCCCCCGCGATCTGTCTATAGGTTACAAAGATCCGCAAAGCTCGCGTAGGACAATATATCGTCTATAAGGCTAAGCGCCATGGTCGATTCATTATCTATTAAGGCTGGATTCGAGTATAATATAAACTAAACGGTGACTTTTGCCCCCTAAAGCTTTAGGGCCAGGCAGATCAGGTCTACTACGAATTTTTAGGTCGCGATATCGGCTGGTCAAGATATCTGGCCGTCGCAGATATGGATTTTAAAACGATAACTTGAAACGCTCGGGTATATATTTATAAAATATTTAAAAACGGAGTATATCGTCTACTCATATTCTAGAGGAAGATTTTCGGTCAGTAATGGGATAAAAGTAGTCGTAGGGATATTCGCTATCGAACGGTCCAGGTTTTAAGTCCTTGAGTTTATGTAACCTATAGTAAAACGTCTTAAGCTAGAGGATTAATAAATAGATGGACTTCTTAGATAGGTATTTATACTACCGTTATAGAGCTTTAATATATGCCTCGCCGACTCCGCAGTTATATAAGCCTTGCTACGAAGCTAAATGCAAGGGTTTTTAATTGCTAAAGTAAGCTATAAGCAGGGCACGATTTAGCTTCAGCTTAGAGTCGCTAAGGCCTACCTCAGTCATTCTTCGCCGATCTATTATAGTTCTTTAGTATTTAATAGATTAAGCCTTACCAAGTACGCCTTGCTATAGAGGCGTTAACGGAAAAAGAACTCGTTCCTTAGCGGTATTATCCCACCGTCTTAAAATCCATGTCGATTAGCGTAAGGCGTAATAAGAAAGCGCAGGTATTACTACCTAGAAGGATTAAAAGGACCAGGTGGCTCAGGTGGCTTAGGTGGATTAGGTGGATTAGGTGGATTAGGTAAATTAGGTAGATTAGGTAGGTTAGTTTAACGCGCCAAAACGACTAGCTGCAAAGAATACGCTAAGCCGAAACGTGATTAACGTTAAGGCATTGCGAATGAAGACCCATAGAGATTTCCTATGCTTCTTATAAATCGTAGCAATAAGTCTCTAACTAAATCTTGTATTCGCATTGGAGAGAAATTCCTAGCTATAACACTATAAGTGAATTATAGTCTCTGTTTCTTAGATTAATTAATATACAAGTTCCAGACCTGGTATTTTTCGGTTAATAAAAGTGAAGAATAGTGTAGGGACTCCTATATATACCTACAGGGTTATACAAATCTAAAAATGGTATAATGTATATTTAATGCCCACATTTTAAAACGCTTTGCAGACTAGCAAGATATTATTATTAAGACTTTTAAGCATTAGTTCCGTAGTTGAATTAGTCTTATACTAAGACGACCGCCCTTAACCAAGATAATAAATTATATCTAGTTACGCGTATTAAATTTTCATAATATTAGTGAGTTTTTTATAACGAAGCGGAGTGAAACAATAATAGATTTCGTGTTATAATTAAGCTAGTTTAATACTTAAGATCCAGTCACGATTAAAAAATTAGATTTTATTACAGTACGCCAAATATAACATAGGTGATATAATACCACGTCTACTCGCTTTTAATTCTTAAGGGGGTGCCACCCTATCCAAACTAGATAATCTTTTTCTGCTAATATAGACGAACAAGGCGCCTAGGAGCGTGAGTGCCACTATAGCGCCAACGACTATTCCTACCACTACTACACTAGAAAGGCCTTAGGAAGGTAAATATAGAACTAAAGTTGCAGACAATAAGGCGCTATTAGTTATCGCGGTTAATGGGAAGGTTAACGTAGGCGCCTAAGTTAAGGTAACTACGCTTAAGGCTTTAGCTAGGAATAGTTCGCCAGGATTTAGCATAAAGGTTAAATTTTTAGCATACGCCCTCTGCACGGCGATGGTTTCGGTCTTATTCTGCACCTACTTTTAGTAGGCTAATCTAAGATAAAATATATACGGCTTCCAAAAATAGCAATAGAAATAACAATAACAATAAAGTAAAAAAGGTAGAGGGGGGGAAATAGTAAATAATTTATCCCCTTACAGGATTTATAACTCCTACTATTCCTTATTAAATGTACGATCCGGGAGCTAAACAGTAGAAGAATATTAGCGCGGTATTATTAATAGTAAGGTTCTATAACGGCGGCTATTAAAATATAAATTACCGATTAAATAAAGTGGATATATTAAAAATGGAAAACAGACGTTTTTACCTCGTTGGATACTATGTCTATTAGGTAAAACCCAGAGAAGAAGCCAGTTTTTTACGGCCCTGTTATCTTATAAGGAACACACAGGTCTTTTTTGCGTCAGTTTAGTAACGAAGGTATAGAGAGAACTAATACGATTTAGACTTACATTTATACTCGGCGCGAACTATAAAATAGTTAAGCGGGAAGAATTAGAAATAAATAACATCTCCTACATTTGCCGTTATGGTGTCTAGGATAAATCGCTAAGTTAGCTTCCCAACCATAACGACGTGGAGTTTTATGTCGTTACCATCGGTAGTAGTTATGGGAGGGCTCGCCGAACTCAATGTCAAAAAAGGTAAAATTAAGATTAAAGAAGGTGGAATAAAAATTAAAGAATATATTTCTTTAGAGGAGGAGCTCACACCCAAAACCTATATAATAAATTTAACAAGGGTAAGAAAGGTCGTTAAAGCCTTAGGGGTTATTTAAAATATAATAAATAAAATAAAAATCAAAGTAAAAGAAAAGAAATATTAGATTAATTTAAAACTTAAGGACAGTAAGGTACGATTTAGCTTTAGCTTAGAGTCGCGAAGTCTACCCAGTAATATTAGCGGTTAGGTTAAGTTAAACTAATAAGAAAATGCTAACCTAACCGCTAATATCACTAGGCTTACCTCGGTCATTCTTTACCAATCCATTATAATTCTTTAGTATTTAATGGATTAAGCCTCACCAAGTACGCCTTGCTATAGAGGCATTAACGGAAAAAGGACTCGTTCCCTAGCGGTACTCTCCTACCGCCTTAAAATCCATGTCAATTAGCGTAAGATGTAATAGGAAAGCGCAGGTATTACTACCTAGAAGGATCAAAAGGACCAGGTGGCTTAGATGGCTTAAGTGGATTAAGTGGATTAGGTAGATTAGGTAGATTAGGCGGATTAAGTAGGTTAGTTCAATGCGTTAAAATAACTAGCTATAAAGAATACGCTAAACTAAAACATAGTTTATGTTAAGGCACTATAAATAAAGACCTATAGAGATTTCCTATGCTTCTTACAAATCGTGGCAATACCCTATAGGAATTTAAGTTTGTAAAAAATCTCGCATTTAATAGGAGGTAAGATTTTAAACGTAAGGCTTGTAATACAAATAACACCAAAGAGTAGTTTCGTTTATAGTATAGTTATTTTATAAATAAAGAAGAGAAAGTATAATAAAGGAGAGCTATAAAACAAATAAAATTCAAATAAGAAAACGCCCCCCTTCTAAGTTTATTTTTTTATCTTTTGTTTTTAAGCTATATAAGAAAAAATAAAATAAAGAACTATTAGAGGAAAATTAGACAGCTATTACTGTATGCCTTACCTTTTCTATCTTTTACGCGTCAATCTATTCTACCTTACTCGCAGCGTTAAGTTCGTTAAAACTATTAACCTTAAATAGCTTATAGTAGAGTTTCTTAAACTCTTTAAGGATAGCGGCTATATTAGCTGCCCCTACGGCTAGAGCCGGAGTTCTAGTTAAAGCTAGAGTTCTAGTCGGAGTTCTAGTTAGAGCCGGAGTGCCTAAAATTTTACGGAACTACTAAGACATTGGGTAGAGAATACCAGGTATAGGAGATCTGTCTTTAGCTGGGCGTATACCAGTTAAATACTCCTTAAGTCTTCCTTCAGCTTCCTAAGCTGCTTTATAAATCGATTTATTAGCTCATTTAGTGCCCTACCTATTTTAAACAGTTACTCTAGTCTCCTAATACCGCTTTAGTCCATTGTCTATGCCCTAGTTAACTAGAATATACATAAAGGGAAAACATTTTACTAGCCTTATCGCTTTATTCCAATAAATTAAATTTAAATCTTCTCTAGGGTCTTCCGGGTACTCGGATTTTCACACAACTACGCGAAGGCAAGTAATTTTAGTATATAGAAATTTCCCGTCTGGTCTTCTTACGTCCCCAAGTCTAAAATTAGGGTTAGTATATTTTTCCTCAGGAGGAAATGCGTAATCCCCCTCTACTCCCCCTCTTATAATTCTATAGATAGACGCATTGCGTGGACCGTAGCAGTTAATGACTTCCTTTTAATTATCTGCCCATGTAACGGTGGCCCTATAAGAAGTATTATAATTAGGTTACGTATCCGCGGCAATATAAAGTGGCTCCCCGTAGACTAGATCCCATAACTTGCTTTTTATAGCAGGCTCTAACCCTATATACTCTTATTTTATAGGCGTTTGTTTTACGCCCTAGGGGTCTGCATCCTATAGCTCTTATAGAATAAAAAGTGCCTCTCTCTCTCTATTAGGCTCTATAGACTCTATAGGCCCTTCGTCTACGTCCTTAGAGCCTACGCCGTTTCCACCATCTTTATTACCTAATTCTATTTAGTAATCCTCCGTTAACTCCTATAACTTTTTATCCAATTCTTCAATTTTTCTTTTATCCTCTTTACTCTGCTCGCTACCCTCCCCTACACTCTTCTTCTCCTTTATAGCCGCTAATTAAAGTTTTAGAGCTTTAATTTCATTTTGCTGCTAAACAACCTTAGCTTTTCCATCCTTATCCTTTAGTTGGGAGCGAGCTATTTTCTTAGCTCTGGTTTTTGCCATTTTTAAAAAAGAGGGCCTATTACTAAATATAGCTTTCTTACTAATATATTTATTAGATTTGGCTGCAAAGTCGCCCTAATATATAGAGTCCTCACAATGTCAACATTTAGACCATTCTATACTTGCTAGCTACCATTTTATACTAGGCTTATAGAAAAGAAAGAATCGGTTAGGGATTACTTTTATAGTGACCTCTCATTTAGGAGGGCCTAAACATCAGCTATTCGCGGTAGATCTAAACTTTACTTAGAGCATCTCCGGACTAAGGTAAGTTAGTTACTCTCTGCTTTTACTTATCCTTTAGTATAAATATAACTACCGTATTATATCTGTTCAATCTAAATATACAAGCATTTTTTAGAATTTTTGCCGTAATGCTATTTAAACTAATTACCTTTCTATATATGGTCGCTATATAAGTGACCTATAGTTATTCGGATTCCTAGTTAACAAAGTAAGTAGCGTTTCTAGAATTTTTAGAAAGTCCTGCTAAATATAACTAGGACTGTATTTAAAACTTCACTTTACTATATAACCTAGACATAGCTCGCCTCCAAAACGGGAGCTCTTTATCCGGATATAACTACTACCCTTAGTGGCAATAGCTACCTAGTTATAGGTACTATAAATATACCTAGCGCTGTTATCTTACCTAAACCGAAATGGCGTAATATAACCCCTTCGGAAATTCCGTCAGGATATCTATAAATAACTAGGGAATTTGCTCTAAGTTTATCTCCCTTATCTATAGGCTTGGCATCAGCCACTTACCCAGCTTTTAAATCTTCAATATTAATTTCTATACGCCGTAAGCCGCACTTTTTAATATTTGCCGTTACTATAGTAATAGGTCTAGTTGTTATATACGGTCGCTAGATAGTTTTCCTATATCACTACTTAGTCGCTAAATACTGTATAAATTTGCAGTTATGTGTATAAGTAGAAAGTTTATAGACGGATATCACTAAGATTAAGGCTTGGGTATAAGAGTTAATCTAAGGAATAAAGCTTAGGCTCGCCCTTATAGGAACTTAGGCCACGCTAAAAACGTATATCTTTATAGAATACTTCTTAAATTACATTTATAGGGTGAATTTAGAGACTGTTATTTGTATAATCTATCATACTCCACTAATAAAGGCATTAGCATAATATATTATTTATTAAGATCTACTAATAAAGGTAATATATAACCTACCTACAACCCGCTTATATTGCATAATAGTAAAAGGCGTTTCGTTCTAGAGGGCGTCTCTTTTTAAGGGTTGCCTAAGCGGGTAATAAAGTAGATAAAGTGATTAAACCGGATGGATGAGGTGGATAAGGTGGATAAGGTAGATAAAATAGGTAAGTTAAATCATTCCGATCCCTCCTTCGCTTAGTTGCAGTAATATTATCCTTAGGTACGTTAGTGTCGGTATTAATACCTAGGTGCTTTTAGACAATTGCTAGCTAGAAAGGTGTTATGTTTCGCTATACGTAGCACAAATATAGTAGTTATTTCGCTTATTTCAACACATCTTAAGTAGAATGTAAATTATCTATTAGGATTCTTGTTTTTTAAAGCGTTTATAGATTCCCACTTACATAATAATATACAGACACAGCAGCGGTACACTTTAGAACGGACGCTATCTATACCCGATTTTTCTTATCTAAGCTATAAATACTATAGCCATTTCTATAAAAATAAAGATAATAGTTATAAGAGCCTAATAAAGAAATCCTTCAAGCACTTGCTATATAATCTCTATTTCTTTATATCTATCTACTAAAACTCTGCAGTACTTGCTACTAATTTACTTAGGGAGCCCTTTACAAGAGAAATCGAGCTATTTTAAACAGCTATTTGGAGGCTGAAATTCCAAGTCAACTAGGCGTAAATCCTAATAAAGGTTATAAGAAACGTAATCCCGAATTTTATCCCGAATATCTATTTTTGCACTAACTAGATATAAAATTAGCAGCTTTAGTATAGGCTTAACGTAGACTTGCTACCTAATATTACTGTTTTTCCATTAAGTACTGCCAATTTCTCTTTCAGAACATTTGCAATATCTAGCCTCCCTTATATTGCCTTAATTCTCTTACTATATTCTTTTTCAGGTTCCTCTATTTAAGGAAGATATATCTTAACCTTAATATTCTATCAACTTACTTAGGTTTGCTCTTATATATACGGAGTGCTACTTACGTATTCCTTAGTATTATCTATTAGTAATTAATCCATAAATGGTTTCACCCATAATTGCTAACCTAGTTTAATAGTATTAGCACTTAATTTAGTCTAACCTAAGGTAAATATACCATCTATATCCAGCTCCTATATAAGTACTATCCGCCTCATTTTAACTTTATAACGTCTGTAGCCTTAGATAAGCTTATTAATATATACTAGGTGGCTAGCAACTCTAATACTAGTTACAAATATTAGTACCGTTCTAAAATTGCTAAAATTATATCTAACCCCATATAGCCCGTTAATAAATGCCGATATTAAAGTATTTATATAACTCGTAAGCTTTTTAGTAAACCCTCGCCGGGGTTTAATAAGTAAATATATCTTTAATCGATCTGAGTTACTATCCCAGCCTAATATTACAAAAGGGTAACGTTAGAAGATAGACTAGAAGCTAGCTTTAGGAACAGAAAGGTAAATATATTAGCCAGCTTTTACTTTCTAAGGTCTAGGTATATAAACTAAGACATAAAGGGCTCTACTTTCTTATATTACTTCTGCTTTGGTTTGAGATCTATTCTAAGAAAAGTTCTAATATAAGTAGAAGATCCATTTTAAGGCTATAGAGGAAGCCCATACAGATGCCCCAATAAGTAGATATAATTCTGCTGTCTAGTTCCCCTTAATATAAAGCTAAAGAGCGAAGATAAAGATCTTAGAGAGAAGCGTATAGAACTAAAAGAAAAATTCATAAACAGCCCTCTAAATAAAATGAGTAGAAAGAAGGTATATTAATGTCAATAATAAGCCTCCCTAGCGTTAAAAGTCAATTTGCTTTCAGGCGATAGTTTAGAGGCGGGCTAAACGTATAATAAGCCCCCAAATTCCCAATGTATTAAGTATAAATGGTTATCGATTTATAAATGGAGTAACCGCATAGACTAACCCTTATAGAAAAGTGACTGTTCCTATATATGTATGGATTTTATATTATGTTTACATGGAAACGCCAAGGTAATTGGCGACTATACTAAGCGATCCCGCTACGACCGGGATTATATTAGCAAGGGATATTATACCAGCGCGTATTCCGATCTAAGCAAAGGATCTGACTCCAATAGTTATGTATAAAACGTTGGCAATGACATATAAGGTAACGCTTAAAAGAAAAATTCGGGTCGGCCTCCTAGGTATAGTATTTCCTCGCCAAATATAAGGATAAACAAGATATTTTAAAAGGAAGAAGGTAGACAAGGTATAGAGAAAACGTATAATATAAGAGATTACGCGGTATAGCAGTAAAAGCGTAAAGCCGCCCACTACTATAGCCGCATACTATATAGTAACGTTCATTATAAGTCGCATTTTTTCACCTTTACGCGGCGCGGAGTAGAACTTAAATATAGCATTACTTAATATAGCATTAAAGACATTATAAGCTAAATCTAAAGGCAGTAAAGTATAAGAGATAATGCCCGCAATTTCCTAAGGGCAGCAGTATCTAGTTTCCTTAGCTTATACCTAGGTATAGAGTATAAAGCCGTCCTAGGCTAGGTAGGCAAAAATTTATAAAAAAGCAAGTACCTAATCCTAGCATTAACCCCAAAAATTATAGCAGACGAAAAGAAAAGAGTAGTCTAGGAATTGTTCCGTAAACATTAGAACAATTTCCTTTAGAGAGCCTATAAAATTGGCGCGTAGTATAGTGCGAATATATATGTTCTTATTTATAGGCAGGGTAAATACTATATATATACTTCCATGCTATATACCTCCTGGCCTCCTCCTATAGAAGAAGTGGTAATATACTTTCTTACCCTCTTATATATAAAGCTAACTATTCGCATAATAGCGTCGTCATTCGCCAGCCCAAAAGACATTATTAGACTTCAGCCCTAGCACGGCTAAAAAGAACCCGTTAAAGGGAACACTTACTAAATCAGCGCCTCTTAAAAGGCTGCGAAGGCCCCCAATACCAAAAGGCGTCTCAATTAGCCCTCATTTATATACCTTCTAGCCAGAAAGAATAGCGGTAAAAGGTAAGGGGGCGGATGGCGACAGGCGCCCCTTAAGAGCATTATAGTAGTAGAGCAAAAATTTAAAATACTAGCGCGTCTATAGGCAGCAGCAGTCCCTAAAGAGACTAAAGGTAAGGATATAGAGGACAGGCAACCTATAGGTACCATATAGGTGGGGCCTAATAGCGAAGAGATGGAATACGGGGTTTTCTCAGACGGAGTTTTCTCCCTATATATATATAAGGCGTAGTCCGTGTAGGCCTAATAGGGATCCGCTTTAGTAGCTATAATTTATATTACTAAATTGCCTTAAACCTAGCAGACCGGCCCCTAATCTTACTAATATTATACTTATTAACATCCCCTACTACAAAGCGAGATACACTAAGCCGGGACATATAAGGGGTACTTTAACTTTTAGTAACTCAATCTCTTCACATATATTAATATTTGCTACAGTTCTGCATATACTTTATACTATAGCTATTTATAAACGTTAAAGACCTCTCCTACCTAAAAATTATAATTACATTATTACTATTATGCTTAAGTTACGGAGATCGTTCTTATTACGTGAAACAGTGTTCCTTTGCTATAGAACTACCGTGTATATATAGCCTCATTTTCTTTATAGATTAATCTTTATATAAGTTTTCCTTACCTAAAATCTGCGTACGGACTTCCAATTAACATATATATATACACAAACCCCTAAATAGGTGCGAAATAGGTGCCTAGACAATAACGTCTAATATTAGGTTTATCTTATTGCCGCTACTTAAGGAGAATCCCTACCGCTTAAGTTATTATAACACTAGCGTTATATAATAATAGCGGGCTAGATAAATACTTTTTAGGTTATATAAGTGTGGTTATAAGCGATATGTAACGGTAATTAAAGCAGACTTAACTAGATATTGCCACTATAAATAGGGAAGTAGCCGACCTGTACCGGCTATACCCTTATCGAGGTAGCGTTTCCTAGACATTAGCGCGGTCAAAGCCACGATCCACTTTGTAAAGGAGATAAAACGTTTACACCTAAGCGAATAATAAGCCGATTTCAATAAGCGAATACTCCTAAGATCCCCTCTCCTACTTATACCTCCTAACTAACTACATTTTACGTTTCTATATCCTTCTATGTCTAGCTTATACTACGACTCTAATAATACACTTCGTCACTCCCCTGGTCTTTAACCTATTAAGCTAAAGACTACCCCCTTACCTTTACCTCTACCATTTATCCCCTAATAAGCCGCGGTTTTACCATATTAAAGACGCTAAAAGGAACGTAACACTCGGCCTAGCCAAGGCGACACAGTTCTAATGAATTTTGTTAGCCCTAACCACCTAAATATTGCCATAAACGCAGGCGAAAGTCCGTTAAACTCCGCGTCTAAGTCAGAAGCGAGCAACCTAGAGTATAATAAGGCGTTTAAGGAAGTAGAGGGTTTAAATATAATAGATAGTGTTTCTAATTCTAACTAAAAAGAAAGCGACCGCACCGCTATAAATATAGAGCCAAAACCCAATACAGCCTAAGCTATAGAGTGCTTATACGCAAGCCAGGTGCTCTTAGTAAACATACAATTAGAGATAAAAATAGAAGAAGTTAAGGCAAAAGGCTTACTAAGCTAAGAAGCGAGCTAAGCAGCATACGGAACAAGGGCATTTAGGGGATTTTTAAGGGCTGTCTTTAAGTAAAGTAATAAGCACTATAGTAGCAAAAGAGCTATTATATAAGACTTTGACGGAAGTAGCTAAAGAGATAATAATATCGCATTATAGCTTAGATACCGTGCGCTTATATAGCAAATATCCTTAATTTTATATTATACTATAACGTATACTTAGAGTACAGTAATATGCACGACTAGCTTCCACCCCTCTAAAAAAAAAAATTATTTCGCTTCGGTACGCGGGCTCGCTAAATCGCCACCAACTGTATATAGTAATTGTAGCGAACGCATGTGCCTGCACGTAAGGACCTTTTTAATTGCCCTAAAGAATCGCCTTAGTTGGCCAGAAGAACCAAACTAAGGACGTACGCGCCCTCCCCTCCCCTTTAACTGCGCGCCCCCCCGCTATGCCGCCAAAACGCGAATACAAAGTTATTCCTACAATTGCCGATAAAATTTAGTAATATTGTACTGGTGGAAACCTTATGATATTTAACAAAGATCACGATACTATAGAGGAAGGCCGATTGCGAAGTCTGCTAGAAGTAAAGTTCTTACAGCTAAGTATAGGCATTTGCTACGATTGCTAGCGAGCCCGCGTACCGAAGCGAAATAATATTTTTTTTTAGAGGGGGGGTGGAAGCTGATCGTGTATATTACTGTAATAGTTCGCTGTTACCTTATACTAGGGAGCAAAATACCCTAACTAAACTATCTTATTGCCTTTTTGCCAAGGCTTACTTCTTTATTGGCTAAGTCCTTAACTTTTAGTACCGGTCTGCGCTAATCCTGTATTATATCTTATCTACTTATAGATACTTTACCCTATATTAGCTAGTAAACATTAAAGCAAGGCAGCGGCTTAACTACTTTAGATAATATTCTATAAATATAACATAATGCCTTCTAATAAGGATCGTCTTTACGTCGCCCTTTACGCTTATAGCGGTAATCCTACTATACCAAATAGAGAAGACAAGTAAGTAACGCCAGAGCCCTTACTCCTCTTAGGTGTAATATAAGTAAGCGTAAAGGTAGGATTAAAGGCCATTTTATAGCGGTATTATATTATAGCTAACACTATATTAATAACTAGGTATTACTAGGCTCTACTAATTAGGCTAAAAACTAAAGCTGAAGGCGGAATAGGCACACAATATTATATAAAGGAAAGGCTGACATAGACTGGGGAAACAGAGTGGTACTATAAAGAGCGTAATACCTCTCTTACTCCAACTAGTATGCTGCTTATCCGTATTATAATTGGTAAAGTAGAGGATAGGGATCGGCTTATAAATATATTATGTAACAACCCTATTAAATAAGGAGATTTAGGTTAGAATTATGTAATATAGATAAAAGAGGCACTTAAGGGGCTAAAAGTTAATAGAAAAGCCTTAGGCACTAGCGTAATAGAGTAAAATTAAGTACGAGATAGGGCAATGACGTATTATTAGAGAAAGAAGGATCAGCATCATTTCAATAGTTAGGGCAACTTTGATATAAACAAGACCCCGACTTATAACTTAATAGACGGCATAGAGACAATTCCCTAAATATTTATTATAATAAGATTATTAGAATTCATCCTTATTCACCCTAGGAAAAGAGAAAGAGGTCCTTTAAAAGTAGAGCATTTAGAAATCTCCGAAATATTGCTAACAAATTTTCTCTATAGCTAGTTCCTCGGGTATAGGATTAAGAAATTTATCGACCTCGTCTCGCTAAAAGGAGTTTTATAGATTGACCTAATATGCCATAGTGTACTTCTAGTACGGTAGGAACCACCCAGCGGTCTCCTAATTAACGATTCTAATAACTTTATCTCCATATACAAGAATATTTAAGCTGCTTAAATTACCGTATATAAAAACAGGCGGAAGCCAGGGCCTATTATGTTTAGCTATAAGCTGTCTTAGCTCTAGTTCGAATTTCGGATTAAACTCTAGCCCTTATTATAAATACTTGTAAAAATCTTAAATATATTTAAAGGGTCTATACTGTAAGGAGGGACCTAGGAGCCGGCAATCGTTTAGAGGCCCGCCGTTAACATTTGCAACATCCATACCTTAAGGAGGTATTTTTCGCATCTCTTAGACCATATCTTTAACTTAGGAGAGGATCTTTACCTTTAACTCGGAGCTCTATACTACCCACCTATGTTCTACTATTTCTCTATAAATCCTCTCCATTATAATATAAGTCTAATCTTTATGCGTAAAAGAGCAGAGAACTTTTAGAACCGGAATTAAAGTATTCTAGGTCAGGAATTGCATAGTACGTACTTTAGAAAGGTATTAAAAAGGGCTATATTTAACGCAGATGTTAGAAGAGAGCACGAGAACAGTTCCGTTACGTTAATAGAAACGCTTTAGTAGCTTAATCGCGAAGAGAATGAGAAAGCGGCGAAAACGGGTATTATTAATGGGTTTCGAGTCTGGTGGCAGTATAGAAAAGTCTATTTATTCTTAAGTAATATCCAATATAGCTATACTAGGTAGCAAGACTAAACAATAGTCTCTAAGTACTTAGGCCTATAAGATTAAAGCCAATGTTATAAGTGAATGTTATAATTATAGAAGAGCTAAAAATAGTGTAACTAAGAATGCGTTATTAACTTAAAATGGAACCCCTTTCGTTCTTATACTTCGCCACACTTTTAATTTAATCTCTTTAGCGACCCTATTAGCAACCGAAATTTAGCGGTACCTAAGGCAGTAGGCTTGGCCGAAACGTCACTAAATTATAACTAGGTAAGTATAGCCGACTTCCGGGTTCCCGTGCTTAAGAGTTACGTAGGTCTAGTTTAGGCCCTGCTTAGGATTATTTCTAGCGCATTCTATAAGACATAACTTATTCCTAGACTAGACTCCGCTCTTTAATTTAGGCCGTATTGTTTTAAAGGGCCTTACTAGGTTATATTTGCTAAGTTCCTTAGGCCGTTACGTATTATACCTAATTCTCTAAGCCTATTCCTTATAGAGGGCAATAGAGGGTGGCAAAAGAACTATAGACCCTAAAGGATCTCTAAACGTAATAGAAATCACTCTATATCTGCATTTCTTTTATTAGAGCCACTTAAACAAAAGCAGGTTAATACCCTTCCAGCTATATATAATTGGAGTAATTACTTAATCTACAATCCCTCTCCGAGCTTCTCTCTTTAATTCAGTCACCTATATTTAAGAGAAGGAATGGACCTAAATTACTCCCTTAAATATTGCTTAAGACGCAGTCGAAACTAGGACTAAGAAAGAAAACCAACAAAACATATTATCTAAAAGTATTCCACTTAGCTTAGCGCAGCTTATAGACAGCGAGAAATAGCGACTTAAAACTTATATACCAAGGACTAAAGTTTAAAGTTTATAAAGCGATCATATACACCCAATCTCCCGTACTTATAGTCGCCTGTAATAGAGACTTTTAGGTAAAAGCTAACTAAACGTTTAGTGGAATTGACCCTAACCAGGAACTAACTAACGGGTAGGAGGCGGCGACTAACATTATAAGTATTAACGAGTTTAATTTCGGCACCGTTAAGAGAATAATCTAATTTATATATAAAAAGGACTATAACAATAGTGGGGAGGAGTAAGGATCCAATATTGTAAGTATAAAAACTCTCTGCCGGGGTAAGGGATATGTTAATTAAAAGTTTAGCTTAAAGGGTATGGCGCAGCGCAGCTAACCCTAGGTGGCTTAATAAAGCCACCTTGCCATATTATAGTTCGAAGACGCGCTGTCTCTCTAACTTAGGAGATTTATAAATGCACTAATTATGTAAACAATCTCCTTATAGACGTCTCTCACTTTAGTAACAGTAAATTTATTATACAATGCCTCAAAGCATCCTACTTTCGCAGTTTTTCCTCCCGCTGTCGGCCGCCAGTCTTAGGCGTTTTATCACTAGCCTAGATAACCCTTATTAAGACTACCACAATCCTATTCGTAATGCTAGCCCTAAAGTTACGGAGAAAGTCTAAACTTAGTACGATAGCATTTATCATTCCTTTAACTATTAAAACGTAGCATTACAGCTTACGACCTTCCTTTCCTCCTCGTTCTCGAAGCGTTTTAAAGTATCAATCTAGATTACAGCCAATTAAGCCAAGACGTACTACTTAAACAACGCGGGACAATGGTTTCAACATCTATGCAGTCTTGAGAAACTCGCGAGTGGATTGAAAGAACTATTAATAAAGGGGAACGCCTAGCTATAAGGGGCGCCTAGTTATATAATGCTCTACTATATAATAGTTTTACGCGAGGATCCTCTTGTTTAAATACGCCTATTTAAACCACGCTAGTTTATCTAGCGATTTATCTAAGTTAGAAGAACAGTGTCGCTTTACAATACTAACATCCTCCAATCTTTTTAAAGAATGATAAAAGGCACTTTATAACTAAAATTAAGGGAACAGCTAACTAGATTACTTAGGTAATAGCAATTATATGCCTAGGCTTACACCTCACTGTTACTAAGGTATTATATTGGTAAAGAGTACCAATTTAGGTTTTAAGTCGGCATAATTTATAACCTTTAAAACCTTTTATAATGAAGAGTAGTAAGACCCTTAGTATATGCCGGCCTTAAGCTATAATAGAGCAGCGCCCGGTAGGCTTTCCGATTAGGCCAACTTAGGATAGGCTATAAAAGGGGCTTTTAATTATTCGTGTAGCATATAGGTGGTTACGATATATTTTTTACTTCAAATCTACTAAATAAGTTTTCGCTGCAGCTATACCTAAAAAACACAATCATATAACCTATAACTCTTCTACTACTTTGTGTTTCGGCATCGCTTCCTAGAGCTGCTTAATTTATTATCGCAACTTGGTAGTATATAAAGAAGGTCCATTTATACTACAGCCATAGCATTCTTAGAATGGGTCTATCTTTTAATTATCTAGCCTATGGAATGTTGTTTACGCTATATATATATATTCCTATTCGCTCTTAATAGGTATAGATCTATACCATAACCCTACTTAACCCCGCTAGCTATCCTTATGGCTCCTATACTTACTATCTCTATACCTAGTATAACTTATTCTTACGGCAGTCTGGCCTAAACAATGCGATGACCAAAAATAAGAGCGTGCTTTATATATATAGCTTAACGCGGTAAATCTAGCAAGTTATACCCTATCTTAATATAACAAGCGATAAAATAACAGGTTTAATAAAAAATACTTCTAATCTAGCGGACCTAGTAACATCTACTCTTTAGTTAAGTCGATCGCTATATCTTATAGCTAGAGGCCTTCTAAGCTAAAGCCCTATACCTAAACTTATAGAACCGCTTAAAGCCCTCAACACGGCATTGGAAAAGCTTGCCTAGATATTAACCACAATAAATGCCAAATTTACAGCACTAGAGCTCCCTCTACAAAGTTATAGTAAGTGTTGTAAAGAGCTTAATAAACAGATCAGTTAGGCGGCTCAATTAGGTGCTTATAACTGGGCTACATTCAAGTATATAGGCTAGGATATCTTTAGCTTTATACGTACTTTAAAAATATACACATCTACCATCGTAATAAAGATAATAGATGTTGCGTTGTATATTAAAGGCGTACTTATATAGACTAGAGCTAATACTAACACAGGTCTGTAGGCAATATTACGTTTACTAGAGAATGCCTCGAGGAATATAAAGGGCTTATTAAAGACACTTAGTCCGCCATCCTTAAAGAACTGGAAAGTAAGGTTTATTAGTTAGGCAAAATAAAACAGTAGCTTAGTAAATTAATTTTTCTATTACACCATAGGTTAATGTATAGTCATTTGTTAAACTAGTCTAGGCTATCTATCTCCCGTCTTTCCAAAAGTAAGAACCCACCGCCGCCATTAAAGGAGTTAGAAAGGTTATGCAACCTATAGCGGCTTAAAGCTATATATACGCGGCAACACAGCTAATTCGGTATAGCAGGCACCAAAAGATCTATCCTTTTAGTAATTGTGGGTAAACTTGGAATAGAATATATAGTAGTTTAAAAAAGAACTGCGGTGGCAAGACTTTGCTTCGATAGAGTTAAATACATTTATATAAAGGTAAGGCAGATGTTTACAAAGTGCTAAAGTATAAAAGTCCGATATTACAAGTTATATGGAAATAGAAGATGCAGGTAAAGACTTTTCACAATATTTATAACGGTCGTCAATTATATTCCTCCCTTTAATTTATATCTTATTGTTGTCTAGCTCTTTAAAATAATATCTCCATCCCCAAACCTTATCCCCATTAAGTATCTCTCGCATTATAGGCTATAGCTTACTAGAAGCCATAATAGCAACACGTTTCAACAAGTTAAGAAGGAGGAGTATACTGTAGTGGGTGGATATACTAGCCTGCAACCCATTAAAGGGACCCTAGCACATCTAATAAATAAAGCATTAGCTAAAAGTAAGGAGATTCTAAAGAGAGAGAGGAGGTATAGCGTATAATACTATTGTTAGGCAACAAGCTGGAAATATATAATAACCATTTATGCCCAATAATAGTCCATCCTACTACTAATGGCACCAGCTTCTTAACCTTCTCTTTATTTATCGGTATTCTTTGTCTTATATTAATCAGTTCCTGAATTTTCTATAGTATAGCTGTATAGTAGACTACAAGCTATATCTTAGCCTCTATAGCTTTCCCTCTGGCCTCCTTTAGCTCTATAGTATATATAAGAGCAACCCCAGAAGTATATGCGTCCGTCATTAGGCTAAGTATGGCACCATTATTATTATACCTGAAATTCTCGTAGACTCTGCGAACGTCGTCATTGTCGTCTTAGTTAAATGCAATTATAAAGTCCGCCTTTTTTAATATAGTTAGCCCAGAAGTGCCTATAGATAGGAAATCGGAATGGATATTCTGAGATTAACTATATAGCTTGGACGTTAGCAATATGGATTAAAGACTAAATAACGGTAGTAAAACTCACACGCTATTAATTTCTAGGGAAGTAATATTATCCTCCTCAACTACCGCCTCTAGGGCATCCTAGACAACTCTTACCTAAGCATTCTCGTCTTTATTATTATCGTTACATCGTTTCACCCTTATATAAATACATTGCACGCAACTCTAGAGAAACTCTAGCCTATCTATTTCTGCCTAACCCAATTATGTTTTATCTAATTAGTCGAACATATAGGAGCAAATATCGTTTTTAAAAGCTATAGGGTTAGCTTGGCGGAGGCGGCGCTAGACTAGACGCCGGTTAGCTTTTAGTACATTAGAGTAAAAGAAAGGCCTATAGCAGTGTACCTTAAAGTATATTAGAACAAATTCATCAGAAAAGTTTTCGGAAAGTATACCTTAAAGTTTCTATAACGGAACAATCTAACTTATGCCATCTGGTTATCAGATACAAATAGGAGGTCTCCCTTATTTAAGTAAGACGCGCTAGATTTGCTCGGGACTTTATAAGCCTTTACGCTTTATTAACGGACCCATTGCTTTTAATTTTCTCCTTAAGTCAAGTAAAGTAATAGAAGAGGCGTTAGTGATAGAGTTTATCTCAAAAGAGTTAACTGCGGATAATTACGACGACGGGTCAGGTCTAGGGCGGACTTATTAATAGGAGTTTAGAGAGTGACGTATTCGTTTAAGATAAGATTAAGGGGAAATTTGATATATAGGTTCTTCAAAGTTCTCTAAAGATAATAGGGTGGCATTGACCCAGGCGCGGACGTAGTCTATGACGGTGATGGTAATAATAAGCTTGGCCTTACACAAGAGTTTTAAATAACCGTTACTTAGGAAGCGAGTTGGAAGGGCTTAAATCACATAACCTTAACACTATATTTAATTGAAGTCAAAATCGCATTAAATGTAACAAGATAGCATGTGAAAGTTAAGCGTTAATTCATTCCCTACTGCTAATAAGGCATAAACACCGGTTAGAATACCCTACAGCGATAAGGCAACTACGCCCGTAGGAAGATAAAAAACCGCTAAATATGCGACCTAAGAGATCGCGAACGCTTTATTAATATAATAAACTCCGCAATAAAGACGAATATAAAGGAGGGTGGTATTCGCGTCGCCAGGCTTTGCTTATAGTAGGTCCCTCTTTTAAACTAGCTAGTTTGCAGAGAGTGCGCCACATATTTAGGTCTACAACTATAGTAATAAAAAAGGCACTAAAGGCAGCCGCTAAGCCGGTATAAGAGACAGCTGGCAACGCTCGGCTGCTAAAAATAGCTAGTATATAACCTTTCAAAGACGTTTCTAGAAGAGCGCCACACCTGGGAGCCTGTTTGGTATAGCGTAGAAAACAATACGGCTAGCTAAGTATCTAATACTACACTACGTAAGCGCGCTAAATTCTTATGCTAAGACACCCTATAGGCCCCTTCTTACGGATAAATCCAGAATGTATATTTTTAAGAGCTAAGTGTCTTTAAAAGCTTAGGACTGTAATAGTTCTATTAATTAAATACTCCGAAGCTTAAAATTTTGTAAAGAGTTGTGGTTTAGTAGGGGTGTAAAGCTAACGCAATTTTAGATGCTTTGTATAACGGCGCTATTGCACATTACCTGCCAAATTCTGCCAAATTCTGTTAACCTATATATTTGTTTACATCGGTCCTAGCGACCCCTTTTCCTTCTCCTTAGCTTAGTATTTTCGTAATACAGTATTCGTTTAAGCTTTAGTTTAAAGGTATTTGTTTAAGCTATAACACTTTAAAAAGAATAACTAACAGCATAATTAAAAGCATTGTATTTTTTAGGCTGTATACTGGTTTCCTAAAGGGAAATATCTAGAGAATACTATTACTATAATTATAACTTGATAGAATCGCGGGGGAGAGAGTTAAGATGCGTAAATAATGGATTTATTACGGTATGGGTGTTAGCGACTTAGTTAATCGAGGCACGAGCACGGTAAGAGGGACGCGCAAGCCTATATGATTGGATTGTCTATAAACGAGAATCTAAAGCTAGGGAAAGGAAAGGAGAAGAAGAGCAGCGCCGCTTAATGTTTTATAATATCTTCGCGTTACGTGACCGCAATATGCGGCAATCTATAGCAACTTGCTAGTGTGAAGTTCTGCTAAGTTCTGTTAGTGCCGTAACAACGGGGGGTTTTACGCCATTTAGGGAGGGACCTTATATATATAAGGTAGGTGCAGGCAATAGAAATTAATAGTAAGCAATACGGTAGTAAACTGCCTAATAGCGGAAAGTTTAATAGAATATTCTGTTATAGTGTAAAAATATAGCAAGTTGGCTTAGTTTAATTTCCCCCTATAACTAAAACCCTAGCCGTTGTCTACACTAAAACGCTTTAAATAAAAACAAGGTAGCATTTAATGATAGAATGTTCTAAAATCCCCTTACCTTATTTATATTTTTATAAAGACTAATAAATTGCTATATAGAAGGGATGTGGCGAGTCTAGGTTTGTACAGAAAATCTCAATAAGTGAACAAGTCGCAGCGCTTAAAATAGTAGTAATAGTTAATATTACGACCGCGTCTAAACTAAATGGTACGGTAGTTACTATAGAAATACTACTCGTCTATAACGTGCTAGGGGAGATTATACTAGAGTCTATTAATTATAAATACAATCTACTAGTAGGTAAAGAAGAGTTAGAAGTAGAAGTACCTATAACCTAAGTGCTTAATACGGATAAAGTTAGGGAGCCTTATTGCTTAAAGGCAAAAGCGAAAGCCGAAGATTCTAAAAGAGGAAGGACTAAAGGTACTAAGTAAGAAAAGATTAACTCTAACAATAGGCGGGAAGGTGTATTAGGGGGGGAGGTAGAAGACAATAGTAAAGGAAGAGACGAAGATAACGAGGGAACTAGCGGCGAAGCCTCTCCCTATAATGCCTGCGGACACGCATTACCTACATAAATTTACAGTGGTAAGTATAGCCCTTAGAGAATTTAGGGGATAGTCTTACTTTAAACTTTACTCTAAAATGCCCTACTTTAAAGCCCTCTTTAAAGCGCCTTCACCGTATTTAAATTATTAGAGGCGTAAATAAGATTTTTCCCTCCTAGAAAGGGCATAAGATTTAGCGCCTTTGGCGCTTATATAACCGGGTTATATCCTTTATATATATCTGGGTAGATAATGGCTGTCAAATCATCTGTATAACAGCTCGCCCAAATTTGATCATTTATAGGAAGAGCGGAAGGATTAGCTTGGAGATTAGTAATCAGTAATAGCGAACCCTAAGGTGTGACCGAAATAGACGCTTTAACCCCTATTATTTTAACGGGAGAGCACAATATATAGAATTCTTAATTTCTAGTGTTATTAATCCAGGTCCTAGAATTATTATTACTAATTTGAGTACGGTAGAAATAAAGGCCTTACTATATAATAATGACGTTATCTCCTAAAGGAAAATCTTTGGGGACTACGAAATAGTAGTCTTGGTTAATATTATAATAATTAGTTACTATCCCCTCTTCACCCTTTCTAACCTAGGGGTAATTTCCCTTAAAGTTCTAAACTACAACCTACGTTATACCTTAATCGTAGGAGAATAAAATTTGATATAAACCGCCACTATAAGCAGCTCCCTCTATTTAGTTTATAGTAGGGCTTATAGTATTTATAGAATCAAACAGTCTAATACTAAGTGTTAGTAAATATATATCAAGTCTCACCACTAGTTTGTTATACTAGAAGGTGACGTTCTACCTAGCCCGCTATGTAACTCCTAGTTTATTAGCAGCTTCGTTATTGCTAATATAGTGCCCCTTATACGGGAAAGGCTGCTAACTATAAATCTTAATCCTATTTATTAGCATAACTAATTGCGTAGTATTGGTAAATTCACTCCACTAAAAAGGTAGCGGATTGCCTATAAAGAGGTGCGACTAAGCAAGATAAAAGATGGATAAAAGCGCTATAATAATGCTCGCTGCTATGGTTAAAGCAATGTAGTAAGAGTAAGGTAAAGGTAAAACTTGACATTTATAGCTAGCCCACCTATATACGCTAATTATTTGTATTCGGTACGGATGTATAAAAGTAATAGCCACTATAAAATAGTTAGGCCTAAATATATTACTAGTACTATACTAGCTCTAGGACTAGCGAGTTCGCCCACTAAGTAAGTCTCTAGATTACGCCTATTTGCTTAGTGACTTATTATACAATTAGCCCTAAGTAGAGGTAAGTTTTAGTTTTAGTTTAGGCCAAGCAATTAATAAATAAATATAGAGCAAGATTTTCTAGCTATAAAAGATTTATATTTTCTACTATAAAAAGCATATATTAAGCTATAATTGATTCCTATATTAAGGGTAACTAAACAGTGAATTTAATTTACGTTTTCTTGGCAAGATGTTTAAGATAGTTCCGTAATAAAGATTAGTAAAAAAACGTAGGACTAGACAATTGCTAAAATATCCTACTTACTAGTATGAAAGCGGAAGAGTCTTAGTGCACAGATAGAGTAATATATTAGAATTCCCACTGTAAGAGAGAGTATTTTCATTATTGTTTAGGTTATTATATGCGCCTGCGCAAATAGGTACGCTAGCAATATAGCTACAAGTTAGGCAGCCTAGGCCACTCTATATATACAGTCCGTAGGGCTAAAAAGGGCAGGAGTTAGTTGTACAATTAACATTTAATATATTGTACTAAATTTTGCCTCCTGCTAGAGTGTATTTAAATTAGATAATAGGGGCAGAGTCCGTAGTTATTTCCGTAATTAAGAGTTTTAATAACACGCCGCTATAACTAGGCACTTAATATGTCTTATTATAGATATCGGCGGGCCAAAGAGTAATTATATTAGACGAATAGTCCGCAGTAACTAACTAAAGGTAGACTTTAAATAAGTATTTATTGTAGATTTTGGCTTAAGCAGCTTGCACAATAGGAGTAATAGCTAGGATAGCTACGGAAGCCACAGTAAGAAGTTGTATTTTAAGTATTGTTCCGCTAATAGAGTTAATATTCCGCAGATTATTTCAAATTGTTCTCTACTAGGGTGTAAGGATTAGCGCGTTATACTAAAAGGTTCTAGTATAAGGCCAGGTCATAATAGTCAAACATCATTTTTTCACCCTTAGCCGAAAAGTAATATGTCACCGGTCTCATCGGTCTTATTAGTCTTACCCCCCTATTATACAAACCCTTTATTAAAATTACGTGGAGTCATTCTCCTTAAAATATCAAATTTCTTCAGTAGGAGTTTTAGTAAGCATATTCTTATCTTTCTGCATTAGGATAATCACAATCATCCTACTTGCTCAAATCTTTATCCTCTCAAAGATCTAAATATATGTATTATTATCCTTATCCAAAACACAACACTAAGGCAAGTCCGTTGTCGTCGCATATAGGTTCGCATTTCTTAAATAGGCCACTAGGCCTTTTACTAGGCCAAAGATATACCAGAAACGCCCACCGCAGCTTCATCTCCACCTTTATATAACTTAGCCTCTACGCTATCATACCTTTCTAGAGATCCCCTAGATAATAGACCAGATAGAGGTAAAGCCGGAATAAAGAATACTGGGGAGGATTTACAAGAGGATTCGTTGCTAAATAAAGGCTGATACAAGCATTAAAAAGAAAGGTTAAAGAAGTAAATAGCGCTTAAATATTTGTATAAACTCTCTATAAGTACAGTGATACACTTTAGAATCTAAATATTATGTTTTTTTACGTACTGTTGGTTATATAAGGGGATATCACGTAGCTACGGTTCGTAGATAGTATAATAATTGTTCTTCTTTTTAATAATTCTAAGAAAGGGGTAAGGAACTTAAGGTTCCTTACCACGCTAGTGCCGCGGCGGCATGTGATGGCAACTTGCCATATATAATAGCAATATGCCTTATATGGTGACTATTTACCTTTATTCCTAACACGTACTATCTAACCCATCCCTTTATATAGCAACCGTTTCTTGCACTTTTTGTATATATACGCCTATAAGCCTATCTAGAGGCTCTATACCGTATATAGCTTAGTGTTAAAGCCTCTAGTCAGTGCGGTTACTTAACAGCAAAGGTGCCGGCGCCTTATTAACGCTTAGTAAACAGCAGCGAAGTGGCCAAAAAGCCTATATAATATTTAGTATAGTTAATTAAAAAGCTTTAATATTATCGCCGTCTATTTAATCCTTAAATTATTAGTAAAATGTTGTCCTTATACCGCCTGGCAGTAATTTAGTAGACTTTAATAGAGGATTTTCCTATATAATTAGCAGCTGGTTAACGGAAGAAGGGCAGAAATCTACAGATATGGCGTTATATATTACGACTTCTTGCTTAACTTCCTCAAATACATATTGGTATTTTTAGTGGTGGCCTTTTATAACATTTTGTCGGCATCGCAATATTGACGTGTTTTAGTGGGGATTGCTAATAAAATCGCGCTAGCTAGGGTGCCTACAGCATACTAACCTAAGCAAAAGCGCCAAAAGCGCCTAATATAAAAAGTGACTTCTACCGCATAAAGGGATGGCCTAGTACGTAGATGCGTTATCCCTTACAACTATAAAATATATCCTATAATTATTAAACCAATTAGATTAAGTCAAGATATTTTAATTATTATTTTATCAGTGCATGATTACTTAGTAGTAGGACGCTACTATTATAAGGGATAGTGTACCTCTTCCAAAGGCAATAAGAAAATTAATAGATTTTCTTTATACTGCTTGCTTACCTAGGACTATTTATACTAATATAGTATTAATTACTTTATTTAAAGCTAAATAATATACTAGCTAGTTAAATAGGAATTTTAGATACTTATAGGGTTTAATTTCGTCCTTTATTCGCTTATTTATTTGTAGATTACACCTAACGGAATTGTAAATCAATTAGAACAGCTTTAAACTCATCTAGCGATGCCCTAAAATTCTCCCTGCCTATACGAAATTCAATTTCCTACACCTTATACCAATACGCCTGCCCGTTGCCTTTAAAGGTTACTAGAACGTAGCGAATTAAGGACATTAGCTAAGATACAAGGCCGATTATTATTATTCTGCCGGTTTATGCTTTAAGGTGTTTCTATAACTAGTAAAGGATAACGTTCTTTAAAGGTGTATAGACGGGACACTTATTCTTATCGTTATTAGGTCTGTACCGCTTATAGAAGGAATAAATATAATAGTCTACAGACTATATGGATTCCCCTATGCTATAAATATCTTTATACTAAGCGCATATTTCAGATAACAAACCGGTTATAATTAATGGCGAAGGAGCTAGCTGCTTCCCTCCTCTTTTATTGCGGACAGTTATAATTAAAATTACTCTTTCCAACTCTGCCTGGCCTATATCCTTTAAGAGTCCTATATAAAGTGGCTCTTCAAGCCAGCGTAATATAGTTAAGAAATTCTGGTCGTTTATTAGGTTAAAGGCTAATATCTTAGCCTTATTATCAGCCATCCGCGTGAGTAATTTAGTGCGAGTAGCATTATCCATAAGTACAAGTGCCTCTTTTTTGTCTAAATCAGTGTAGAGACGGGAGTATAAATTATAGCAAGCATTATGCTCTATATCCCTAAGGACATCCCTACGATAAACTGCATTTAATTGATAATATAGGCGAAAGCGCGTATTTGGGTTATCGCAGCTATAAAACTCTTCTTTAAGGATATCCATTCTGGAGCTAGTGAAGATATATTTGTTAGGTGTTACTTGTAAAATCTATAGAAATAGAAGAAGTATACTTTAATATCTTAGCGATTAACTAATAAGTTAGGTCTTTTATAGTAAATCTACTTTCTAAAGTAAGTGGTAATTCCGAGGAAACGATTGCGTAAAGCCCTCAATTTTCAGAGGGGAGTATTTTATTGGTGTAATGGGTATTTCTAGGTACCTAAAGCATTGGCGTAAGCGAGGTCGACGGCTAGGACTGCTGGTTATAATATCATTATATATATCTAAATAGGTTTAAGTATATACTAGCGGACATGCTCTATAGAGACCAGGAATATCTTTATAATAATTAAACGCGCATCTATATCCCGATAATTATATAGTTATATATTAGCCTAAGGATATTCTAGAACCGTAGCAGTTATTTGCTTTGCCGCGAAACTCACCATAGAATCTAAATCTAAATCGTATTTTCTCTTACGTACCATCTTATCCATATCTAGGCTATGTAGATATATTAACGTAAATTATTACTTTAAGTTAATAAGAAACTAATTATTTTTTCTTTATACTAGCTTATATACTTAAGATCCTCTATATTAATGCTGTGATGGTACTAGGGCGCGTTACCTGCCAAATTCCGCCGACCCTGACGTCTGCTAACCAATCAGGATTTTCTATACTGGGCATGGAAAATCGCTATTAGCTCGCTTACCACTTAGCACCTTAGCGACCCCTTTATATTTGCGTTAACCCCTAAGGGCCTTCCTCCTCTTCTTCTCTTTAGCTTAGTATCTTTGTATAGTAGCAATCTACAAGCTTCGTCTTAGAGGAATTTATATAAGCCCGTTACAAATGCAGTCTTTTATAATTGCTATTAAAGGATATACTAGCTATTTAAGTAGGAATCTACTTATAGACTATACTTTATAGAATCGTGAATTAACCAGAAGAGAGTTAAAAACTTTAAGATTATCTGCAAATACATTACCGAAATAACTTTTTAATACCTGCACCTTATACCAATACATCGGCCCGTCCTCTTTAAAGAGTACCAGGGCGTAACGAATTAAATTATTCGGCTAAGAGATAATGCCAAGCACCATTATACGTGTAGGCTTAATTGCTATAAGGTAATCCGACGATTAATAAGAGATAATGTTCTTTAGAGGTATACAAATTGGGCACTTATTCTCATCTAACTTATATTACTAATAGACGGTATAAACCTTACAATCCGCAATCTATTAAGTTTCCCCTAGAGAATATATATCTTTACAGCCATTGTATTATTTAAATAATGGATCGACCGCAACTAAACACGGATAATAATAACGACTCAGATTCCGTACCTTAAGAATCGTAGTTATTCTTCCTAACTCCCACTCGCTTATACAGTTAAGGACTCTTATATAACGTAACTCTTTAAGCCAGAAAATTGAAGTTGCAAGCTATTGACTAGGTATTAGGTTAAGGGTTAATACAATCTTCTTATCAGTTATGCCCATAAGCAGTTTATTATAAATAGCATCGTCTATAAGTATAAGCGCATCTTTTTAGTCCGCATCGCTGTAGAGGCGGGAGTATAAATCACAGCAGATATTAGGTTCTATTGCGTTAAGAGCACCTTTACGGCAAGTTATATCTAATTAATAATATAGGGTAGGGCGCGTCTTAGGATTATTATAACTGTAAAACTGTTCCCAAAGGATATCCATTCTATAATTGCGGAAGATGTATTTACTAGGTATTACTAGTAAAATTTACAGAAATAGAAGAAGTATACTTTATATAGGTAATTATCTTTACAATTTATTAATAAATTAGGTCCTTTATAGTAAATCTACTTTCTAGGTTAAGTAGTAATTTTAAAAGAGCAATTATATGAGGCCACCAATTTTCAGAAGGAAGCATTTCCTTAATATAATAGGTATTTCCAGGGGCCTAAAGTAGCTTCGGTATTAGTTAGTAGTAGCTATTAATGGTTATAGGCGTACGCGTAGTTAATAGTCTCTAGGAGATAGCCAGGGAAAAAAGGGTCAAGAGGTTCACTATTAGGCGTTCTCCGCACTGCTAATTATAATATCCTTAACTAAGGATCCCTAACTCCAGCTCTATATTTTAGCGCTCCTATCCCCTTTAGTTATATTATACCCTATAGCAGTTTCTAAATTCTTTCCTAAGGTCTAACACGACCTTAAATAATTAAGTATAATATTTAAATAAGTTCTATATTTAAGAAATTGGAATAAGTTATAACATCATATATATATCCATTATTATCCTCCCCATTATCTCCCTCCTTCCTTCCGCCACCGCCGCCCCGCTTACTATGGATATAGGTTCTATCTAAAGCTATACTATACCCGGCCTTTCGCTGCTTAGTGACTATAATGCTGCCTTAAACAATATATATAACTAATGGTTCCTATTTAGCATTAATAAATACGCCGGAGGGTCTTGCCTCGTTTATAATAATCTTACCTCCCTAAAGGTCAACCAAACAGTGCCAACTTACGATAGCCAGACAGCTATAATAGGTTTCCAATTTTGGTTTAATGGGACCTCACTAAGCAAGGATTTCTATACTACTTATTTCGCCTACACCTAGGGGCTAAAGACTCTCTGTAATATAAAAAACCAAGCAGTTATTATATAGAAAGCTTAGACGAAGCTTAATACTCCAGGATATATAGTGTAAATATATACACTGAGTGCTAAGAGCTAGCCTGTCTGCCTTTAAATGTCTAAATATTAGTTATTAGTCTATTATTTTATCCTATATCCCTCTAATATAACCCGCCTATAATTTAAATCTTTAAATGGATTATATAATGTAAACGTAGCATAATCATTGCTAAAAACCCATAAGAAGGGTTAATATATTTCTATTCCTCCCAGTACCACCTTTAAGAAAACTATATAGATTTAAACACGTCTATACTAAATATATAATTCCTAGACACCCCCCTCCTACTTTCTTTTTAAAGCTACGCTTTTAGTACTAGTAGTACCTATTAATGCATAAAACCCTTAGAGATTAGAGAGGTAACTTACATCCAAAGTTAAGAATAGCGTAAAGAGGGTTAATAAGACCATGACTATAATATAACATAGAGCTCCTAAGCAATATCCACTAACCTCCCCCCTCTCCGCCTTAATATAATTGGGGAGGTATTTGGTTTTAAATAGTAAAATTTGCAAAACAATAGCTGGAATTAAAAAGGGGATACAGTAAACTAAACAATATAGTGCACGAAGGATTCTTTTTAGTTAAATACTAAGGGCCTAAAAACGAGCCTCGAAGTAAGATGAAGGCTTAAATATAGATGAAAAAAATATTAAACTTAGAATTACGACCAAAACTAAACCCGGAATTAAGCAGTATATAATATTTATAGAAGTTACTCATATCAATACGTCATCCACAGCTTAAAGTTTCTTAAGTTAATCGCCTAGGATCTTTGTAAAGGCTTTAGGCAGAACATTTATAAGGTTAAGTGGCAGGCTCCTATAATCGGCATAGTCGTTAAATATAATAGTGTAATTTTCCGTGCCTAAACTGCAGTTCTTTGGCACCACATTATTTATAGAACTTTATACCGCACCTATAGCACTAGTAATAGCACTATAAGCTACGCTAATAAGGCTTTAGGCTCCCACAGCAGCACTCTAAACCTTACTAGGTAGAGAGTTTAAGTTATTTAGATCTGGGATTCCTAAGCCACGTAATTAAAGCCACAAACTATCCCACACCTAAAGAGAGGGGGAGTTAAACTATACTTCTGTTAGTTCCTACAAGATATAACAATAGAGTTAGCCTCCTACAATTAATATAACAATACCAGCGTTTAAGTTCGCCTTTTTATAGATAACTAGGAGTGTAAGTGTAAAATATAAAAAAAACGCTGCGATATAGATTAGTAATGCAACTACCTACGGCCATAATATTTCTTTTAGCATTTTAATAAGATGAGGTGTAAGGGGATTTGTTGTAATAGTAAAAGGATATAAGTTACTATAAAATCCTCTTATAACGCGCCGTATCCCTACTATAATAACCCTGTAGAAAAATGCCCCTAGCAAGAAACCATCTCCTACCTTTTAAAGAGTTTCTAAATAGCTGTGGTGGCAAGGGCAGAGTTACTTATCACTCCCTAAGGAACTACTAACGCGATCTTATACACCTTATTATCTAAAGAATGAATTAGGTGGATCAGATAGATTAGGTTAATTAGATAGGTTAGGTAGGCTTTTTTAAACAGCTCTTTAACGACCCGGTAGCTCGATAAAGGTAATAGATAATTCTAAACTAGGCATGTACCCTTATATATACGTCTTCTTTAGGAGTAAAAGGTGAACCTAGTTACATTTATACATTCCTTTAATCGCCTTAGTACTATAAGCTTTGTTTAATTCTTTTTCCTTATATATCTCACTTTTTTGCATTATAGCGTCGGCCTTTACCCTCGAATTGGATAGTATATTAGTTAGACGTAAATACACCCAGACATACTCCTGCAGAAAAGCACCTGCAAATGGCAAATTTCTAGGTTATATACACAAAACCAAAATAAAGACTGCTAGAAAGACATCCTCTCAAGGTAATATCCAATATTTATCTCGATTTTCGATTTTCTAATCATGGGTAGATGTCGCATTCAATATCGAGTTATCGGATTAATACATTAAAAAAACTCTCTCTACTAACTTAACTTTAGCGAGCGCTATATCTATTTAGTAGTAGTAGGTCATTAATCTAACTAACGATACTAAGCATTGCGCTATTTATACAAATATTCTTAGCAAAGGGGAGAACAATAGCGCGCGTATATTTGTTTTAGAACGCTGCTGCTATATAAGCAACTCCTTAGAGCTAATGACCATTTCAACAGACTAACTAATTTATCATAGATTATCTATGGCGAATGTATTCTTAATAGTGGCCTAGAAGCTAAGGATAAGTCAGGGATAATAGTTAAATAGTTTAACTGCCCTCGCTGGGATCATTCCTACTAAGGAGTGCAGAATACACCTAAGATTTTTGGAATTGACTGTTTGATCTGCTGGAGAAGAGCTAATAATGCTATTTATCGAATTCTTACCCCTTGCGGTAAGTTCCTATATATATTTAGATAATTTTAAGAAAAGTCTAACTATTACAGGCCATTCATTCTGCTATAACTGTATTATAAAGTGGAACAGCTCTAAACATAGTGGTCATTGCCTATGTTATAGAAAACGCTTTAGTAAAGGCCTTAGCACGTTTCGAAAATTCAAAACAGTTCAGCGTGGTATCCTTCGTTAAATATGTTTATAAGTTATTATATCCAGACTCGCAGTATGCACTTTCCTAAAACGCTCCCTTTGGGGAAGTTAACTTAGGTTCTAGGAGGGTGTAGTAAGATATTAATAAACCTTTAAAGGTAAGATAGGGAGATTCGATAGTATATAGAACTTATTACACCTAATGCAAGGTTAAGAATATAAGTTCGTCCCAACCTACTCGTTAATTTGGTCATTTAGCCCTACCTTATTATCTCCACCGCTTTTTGCCCCGGTTGCCTTATTACACTAGTCTCCTATAATATACACTCTTTCTATTCCATTAGCGCTTATAATCCCCTCATTTTTGTGCTTATAAGCTTATTACGGATTAATTAAATTTTCCTACGGACTTAGGCATAGTTTATATAATACGCCGTTAATTCAAAATGTCTCTAATAGTCAAAAGGCGGTTTCCTTTTTTACACCTCAATACAAAGCAGATTTTTAGCTGTGTATACTGTGCATATCTCTAATTGAAATGCGGGTTACTACCCAGCCACTAAAGCGTAGGTGCACCCTTTAGTGATAGGTGTCCACAATATGCCGTATATATAGCGGGGTGCAGTGAGACCGGATTAGATAATGCGAGTTTATATATATCTAATTAGGGCTAAAAGCAAGTACAAATATCCGATAAGTTTCCTTCCTTTTACCTACTATCCCATTAATCCTCTTTCCAACTCCTCCCACCTCTAGCTTAAAGCGTTCGCGTCTGCCACTATATACCCACCATATCTTTCAGCACCCCCAATTAAATCTCTGTGGAGAATCTTAACCAAAATTAGGACTTTAGTTAAAATTCCTCTATTTAAATTCTCTTTAAAGCTATAACGGTAAACGGAACTCGCTAATCTAATCTAAGGTATATATTGGTCACATAGGGTAACTCACCAATAACGACTACTCGAGTAGGGTTATAGTGATATTAGGTAATAAATCTTATTCAATTAAAATAAGGAAGGGCGAGGAGCTTAAGACTCCTCGCCACGCTAGTGCCGCGGCATCACGTAATGACCGCTTGCCTCATTCCCAACAGTATAGCTAATATTTTATGTTTAGGTTCCTTTAAGGCAATGCCCAACTTGTCTTATAAATAGTGAGAAAAGTTAGGTAATTCCCGGAAAAGACTATCCTTAGTACGGTACTCCAGTAAACTATTTAGACTATTTAGTAAGTACCCTTTCCCGGCAATTTCTATACAAGTTGGCTAATAGATAAAGTACCTTAAATATAGGAGATTAGGCAATTTGTATACATTAAAGGCTTTAAACCTATAGGAGGAATATATTACTGCTAATTACATATAAGAAATGTACAGGACTTAGTTGTTCACTATTTATTAACCCTTAACATTATTGCTAACCCGCAATTTTGTTCCCGAAACTCTTACCTAGTTACTCCACCATAGTTAAAACTGTGAAACCGTCTCCCCCCATTTCAGCTCTACCACCCTCCTATACGGCTTCATTTCCAGTAAACAGTAAGAAATCTTTATTTAGCAAGCTCGCTATCTCCCCACCCTCCTACACATCTGCATCCTCAGTGGATGGATACTAATCTTCCTTTAGAAAATCTACTTTCTTCAAACCTTAAAACCACTCGGCTTTAGAAATAGAATAGTTAATAAAATAAAGATCGTCTCTTTCCTTATCTAGGAAGAGATTGAGAATATAAGTCTCTAGAAGGCCAGAGAAAGCTTTAAGCACGCTAAAGAAAGGCTCCCCATCTTTGCCAACCGTAACCCTACTATCTATATTTACCATTAACTGAAGTTCTTAAATAATATTCGGGCCAAAGCAATATACATTAGTATCATTTCTACCCTTTAGAGAATCTTTGGCAATTTTTTTAACCTCCTTTATAAGAGCCTCCACGCCCTATGCCTCTAAATATATTTCAAGCTTCTTAAGAGTAAAGTCCCTTTCCTTTCTAGTTTTTTTAGGTCCCTTTAAAAGAGTCTCTACCTTAAGCCTGGGACTATTTATAAATAGGTACTTAGTTATACGCTCAGCAACCTCCCAAAGTAGTATAACCTCGCTTTTTTTATAGATGCCGATCTCCTGCAACAGTTTTTGCTATACAAATATAGCCGGTTTCCATGGTTCCTGGGTTTTATCCTTAAATTCTAAACTATCGCTATCCTGAAGAGGATAAGGAGGAGGAGGAGGAGGAGGAGGAGAAAAAGGTGGAGGAAGTAGAGGCGGAGGCGGCGGTAGTAGTAGTAATGGCTGCAATAGAAGAGTTATAATAGCTGCTTTAGGAAGAGGGTTAAAGGAGATGCTAATAATCTAGGAAAAGAATTAAAGGTAATTCTAATAAGAAGATAGACTAATCTAGGATATTTAGGCTAATTTATAGATAGGTTATCTAATATCTCTACGAAAAAGAGGGGCGTGTAATGTAGTGAGATTATTATAACGCTGTTTATAGCGTCCTGTAAAAGACTTATCTTAAAAGCTAAGTTATAGATATAGCTTATAAACTATGACAACTTCCTAAAAATATAAGGATACTTTACTACCCAATTTTTAATAGGGAGTTCAGCCGGTTATAGGCATGCATATATATACACTAGTGGAAAATATATAAAAGGTTATATACTTAAAAGTCTATAGAACTTAAAGCGTATATAATACGGATAAGGTCCCTATAGGGGTATATATCACTTCGCTCTCTAACTATACTCTAGGCGTTAAGAAATATAGGGACGCTGTTAGTATTACGGGTAGTGAAGATAGGCGAAGGTTAAAGTTTTATTACTATAGGCGTTAAATAATAAACTTTGTTTACGGATATCATATTCTAAGGAAAAATAAGATTTATTTCTTAATAAGTATAGAGATAGGGTGGGGAAATAGCTTACTAATCCAAGCACTTAGTTCTTAAGATTTAAGGCTAGCCACTATTTAGAGCTTTAGGTCTCCTAAGTATATAAAAGGGTAAATATAAAAAATCTAAGTCCTAAGCACCGCCGCAGCTTTAGGCCTAATAAAGTACCTAATTATCAAGATTCCAAAACCTACCTATATACTAGTCCAAATAAAAGGGTATAAACAAGTACTTAAAGCCCCAATCGCCGCCGCAGCTATAGGCCCACCAAAGTGCCCGGCTATTAAGGTTTTAAAACCCATATATATACCAGTCCAAACCGCACCACGAACCACTTTTATAAAATCTTAGTCAAGCTTCATTATACGCTTCCCTAAACCATCCAGAGCTAATCCTCTATCCTATATATATAGAATACAATTAGACTAGCTCTTACACCAGACCTAGCGTCCATTATGCTTAAATTATGCCAGGATCTTAGTACTATGGTTACTCGTCTAGCGGAGATAGTCTAAATATTAAGTTATATAACTTCTGAGCTTAGAGTATGGGCTAAAATAAGTACCAATTATCTTAACAACCTATAACTTCGTTAATTTCGCTTAGTAATCATATAGATAATAGCCTTACTTTAACTTTTCCTAGCTCCAGCTCTAAAAACTCTTTAAATTCGTGTAAAGAAGCCCTATCTACCTTAGAAATGTTCTCTCCGTCTTTAGGGACCCAACTGCCCAGAAACACCATATTGGTTATTTGCTCCATAATATACTCTAGCAGAGATAGAATGTACACGTTTAAGAGAAGTCCTTTAGTTATATTTATGTGCACCTCCAGCCACTAGGGCACAATTCTCTATATCCTCCCCTTATAACGCAGCGAGGCAGAAAGTTAACCCGGTTAAGAGCAAAGGCGCTACTAAGAGCGCTAATATAGCTATAGCTACATTAGCGCTCTTAGTAGCGCCCTTTATATAACCGAGTATCCCTACAGAGACTCCGCGTTGGGCGTAGTAGCCTACTAACTTTTAAACCGTTCCTATACTTCTATTAACCCTTCCCTAGTAGGACGCCACCGTAATGCAATCCCCTATAAGAGCGATTACGACATCCTTAGAGTTATGCAAGCCACGCTTAGGATACTTCGTATCGATCTTTTAACCCATAAGATACCTATTTAAGAGGAAGTATAAAGACATTTTACGCCTTAATAAAAATTAATAGGTCGCTTTAATAACCACTAAGTCTAATATAGTTTCACCTCTACGGCACTTAGCTCTAAAAAAAGGAAATAAGTGCTTACCATCTCTTCTTTAGGGAAACTAATATTAGCTTCTAGGAGGGAAATTCTTAATTAGATGTGTCTAAATCTTAATAGCAAACCTGTCCCTCTTTCCGCTCCAAAATTCCCTCAGCCTTTACCCTCTCTTTAATATCTCAGCTTTCTATACAAGGCAGCGTATTAAATGGCTTCAAAAAAGGGTATTAATAATAACTAGAACTAGAGGTTTAAAAGTAAACGTAAAGAGATTTTCCGTATAACATTCGCTGAACCTAAGTCTATTAAGGTTAGGAGCTATTCTATACATATATCCTACACTCTAACTATTTTACAGATAGAGAAAATATTAGCCTTTTGCCCTAATCCCTCGAAGCTATGCAATTCTTTAGTATTTATACAGTTTACCTAAAATGGGCTGTAGTTAGATGGTTACTAGAAGTTATAAAACTTAGAGTTAACGAATAATTAGACGGAATCACTAAGAATAGACGAGATAGACGATTTCATTAGTTAGACGGAATTACTTAAGTAAAACGGATACTAAAAAGATCAATACGGAGCATAGAAGAAGATACTATCTTTAATAGCGGAAGCTGGGCCGTCCTAGTTAACTGCAATAGAGGACTTAAGTAGCTAATAAGGGACTTCGACAGGCATAGAGGCTTAAGACGTTAGCTTTGCTTTAATGTAAAAATGCTATTAAACTAGAACCTAATATCGCTATACCCTAGCCATTAGGAGCGCAGGACGCAAGCCATTAAATACAATATGGCGTTATTATATTGCCGTAGTGTTCTGAAGTTACTGCTAGTAGTATAGTAATGCCTAGATATTAACCTGCTTAACGGTAATTAGATCTTACCCTCTTTTTAGGAGCTCCTCTTTTTCGGTAAGGCTGTTATATAGTAGCTTCATTTAATTCTACAATCTAATAAGTCATTATACGCCAGCAGGGATCGCGATCGGCCCTTTAGTACGCTACTTTAATAACACAATAGGGTGCATAAACTTCGTCTAATTAGTTTAGGTACATTCTTTGTCAAAGGAGCGCTGGCTATAGTAGACATCTTTACGGCTATATTAAGTTTCTCTTTACTGCTTACTTTTACTTTGCAGAAAACATCTCCAAAGCTCTAAACTGCTGCTAAGGTTCTGTATAGTACGCTCGATCTTTACCCTATTTATATTTCCTCACCCGTTTAAGTAGTATGGTTGAAGCTTATACAAGACAGCGCTATGCGTTAAAGGAGCTTTTTTACGGCGACAATTTAAGAATAGGTAAGCGGTTCGTCCCTTAAGGTATACAACTCCCTAAAGTAAGTTTGCCTTCTAGGGCGAAAAGCGATCTTCTTATATAGCGGAGATGGTGGGTACGCTTATAGTAGGCTTAAATGTAATTATATATAATAATAGTAGGGCTAACTAGATAATGGATGTTAGCATTAAATAGACTAACCTTTACCAAAAAGGCGGCGATAGAACAACATACAGGCCATAAGGCAGCGGGGAGGTAATCTAATTAGAGACCTGCTCTACGCCGCTACTAGGCTAGTTAACGTTAAACAAAGAATATTAAGCAACTAAATTACAGCGGGTGAAATATAGGCTGTCAGCAAAAGGTTTAGTTTAAGTATCTATATAATATCTATCTATTAATAGTTCCCCACTATATAGCTCTAGAAGGCGAGGTATCCACTAACTATTAACACTATAAGGAAACCCACCGAATACTAAACTGCCACTTCCCTATATAGTCTCCCTTTAGAATATATATTCTTAAGTTGCCTCTTATAAACCCTCTATAGGGTTTGGCCGCATGCCGTAAAACCGGCGAGATAAGCTTTTCGTAACGTAGGTTCTGTGGAAACATTAAAAGTAAAACCCTCTACTATATTAACTAAGAGCTCCGCACCTTGGCTTATATATATTTTATCAATAGTAAGGGTCGCTTAATACTTGGTTTCTTAAAGGGTCACCTCTACATCCACAAAATAGGTGGTAAAATTTATATTAGACACCTCTGTAATCTACAACATTAGGATTTTATCCTCTATATTAGATAAATAGGGGCCCTACTTTTAGGGATAGAATCTCTTCGTCCTTAAATGTTCTATAATTTTCAGACGCAATAAACTTCTTATAGCTCGCAACGCCTAATACCCACTCGTTTACGGTAGAATCTATTGTATTAGGAAGGGCAATAGTAATTTCGGTAGAATGATAAGATAATTTTCAAGGCGACAGAGATAAAGGTCTTGTATAATTAAAGCTAGATACTAAGGAGGGTTTAAAGAGCCTATTTATGCGTGTGCGGGTCAGGCTAGATTGACTAAATACGGCCCCTATCTCCAACCTGGTATTACGGATACGTATACTATCTTATAGTTTCCCGACAAAAGCATGCGGTATAATGTAGTTGCTGCGGATGACAAAGACCGGTAAATGCCTATATGCGAGGCGTTAAGCCGAGACTGTAAACAGGAGGGTACTACGATGCATATTCGGAGGCTGTAAATGGACGAATACTGCTTACTTCTAGTCATGCTCTAGATAGTGACGGAGTGCGAGATGATTAATAAGCAATAAAGGTTAGGGATGGCTTAAAGCCGCTATAAGATGAACGTAACTGCATAAAGCGGGGCAAATGCGTATAGCTAGCATGCTTATTATTAGGAGGTCACTAAAGGAGGTCTCGCGGCCAATTCATTAGACAATAATAGTACTTAAGTAAGCTAGATGCACTTTAAAGTATACTCTAAGCACTAGAAGAGAGTAGATATATAATAATATACGGATGAAATACTTATAGATAAGAACTATCCGAATATGGGCTTAGGTAAAAGTGTTTATCAGCCCTCCGGTCGTTTGGTATTACTCCCACTATATAATAAAATTGCCTTTTTATGGACTCTAGGCAAGTCTACCTTAGTTTCCGATAGCTAATAGTATAGGCTTCCCACTAGTACCAATCTATGCTTTTCACTTCTTCTGTTTAAAGGCCCACTTTAGAAAATAACAGCAAATTGCATTTTCCTTCCCGCTGCTGGAATTTTACTACTATCCAAATACGTATAGCAAATAGTGCTGCGGTATATTTAAATTGTATTCTACGGCGCTCTTAATTGCCGCGCTTAGGACATCGGAGAAGTTTTTAGGGATTATTACAATAGCAGATAATAAGCTGTATAATTAAAATGTCGTAGCTTACTATAAAGTATAAATACAAAGCGTTTAGGGTTAGGGAAGAAGACCTTACCTAGTACGACTTGATTATTACTACTAACACCTCCTAGTCGCTCTTAAAGTCATAGACCGGAGGAAAAGTTTAGAAATTAGGCTTTCTAGCCAATGTAATAAAGCGGTAGTTCTAGTAGGTAGAAAGGCTATTTCTAGTAATAAGAAGCCACGATATTGCTACAGCGGCTAATAGTTGGTAGAGAGTATTATAGATAACTCCTTTAACGGGCTACGCGAAAAGCCTATTTATATTACGCGAGAGTACTCTATATAGCGTTCAGATACATTAAGGGGCAGTTTAGCCAAGTTACCCTTTTCGGAATATCACGGTAGGTTTTAGGGCATTTTTCATTATTAATCCCACTCCTCTATACTAAATGCCCGTAGAAGACTAATTAGGTATAGATAAGCTACAACTAGTAAGCAGGAAGGCTACGGATTAAATAGGCGGTAGAGGTATATATAGTTAAACGTAAGGTACGGGATGCCTATAGGGTTAGCAGGTATAGAAAGGTGCGAGCTATATAGCTGCTTACTTTTAATTGCTTTTAGGGTTTAGTATTAACTCTAGAGGTCTTCTAGTGGTTTATTTATATACTAGTCGGTAAATTACAGCAGTGGTTATAGTAGTGGATTCTCCTTTTAGTAATCGCCGTCGTTTAGGGGGATTAGGGGCATAAACATATTTAATGAACTTCGTATCTCTCTAAGTAAGAAGAGGAATAGGTTTACAGCGAGGCATAAAGTTAACCTAGTTTAAAAGCGAAGGGCGCTACTAAAAGCGCTAATATAGCTATAGCTATATTAGCGTTCTTAGTAGCGTCCTTCGCACGACCTTGAGTACCCCTGCGGATACTCTCTTTTACACCTATTCCCATACAGTAGGACGCCACCGCAATGCCCATAAGCCTTCGGCGATCGCAATCCCCTATAAAAGGGGATACCTATTTAAGAGAAAGTATAGAGACCTTTAACGCCTTAACAAAGATTAATAGGTTGCTTTAATAACTACCAAGTTTAGCATGGCTTTACCTCTACGGCACTAAGCTCTAAGAAAAGGAAAGAAGTGCTTACTATCTCTTTGCTAGGGAAGCTGGCGTTGGCTTCCGGAGAGGGAAGTTCCTAATTGGATATATCTAAATTTTAATAGCATCGTAAGGGGAGGATAAAAACTTGGGGGTATATAGAGAATTGTACCCCGGCGGCTGGAGGTATATATTAACTATAAGTTGCCCCGTTGCCCTAACGCCTCGCTAATTTTTCCTACCTTATATTCTCCCACACTTATAATATTTACCCTATTTCTATAATATTAGGCCTAATACTATATAGATCCTACTTTTATCCTTGCTGGTATTACAGTTCTAATTTCCGTGCCCGTAGTAATATTTAGCTATTCTACTACTACTCAAAATATCTATTTTATAGAGTCTCCGAAGTTCGTTTATTTGTAGTAGCCGTAGGTTTTTCTTATCGCTGGTTATATAGGTTGTTTCTTTACTGTCATTATAGCAGGTATATTTATATTATTAAATTGGGTAAGGCCTAAGGAGTAGGCCTATTATGGCTTTACAAAGGCTAGCTTAATACTGTTGTTATATAGCATACCAGTTCTTAGTCTACTTTTTCCATCGTTGTTAATTTGCGAGCTGAGCCTATAAAACTACTAGGATCTAAGATACCAGCCCTTCTCGTATATAAAGCGTCTAGGTAGGGTAATATGTCTCCGTAAACCTAGATTGCCAAACATAGCGTATTAACCGTAATAAGTATATAAGCCCACCTCTATATCCTTGCATTCCCTATAAGGAGCTATAATATTTACCAATTATAGCTTTTCTAGAATGCGTAGATCGGACGGGGGTGTTAAATATCTTAGTAGAATAGTAGCTTGCTTTTAATATATACGAAAAGGGGAAGAATTAGCCGGCTTAGCCTATAATTATACTTGCCGTTAGATAGGGTTAAATTTAGATATAATAGAGAGTTCCTTAACCTTAGATTTATTCTGTTAGGTTAAGCAACACTCTATTAGCTCTAACAGAAAATGAAAACTACTCTTCCTTTTTAATAGCCTCTTAGCCTTTATACCTCTAATAGGATGCCTTTAGAATCCTCTCTAACGTACGTTACTTCTACGGGGGCTCCTAAGGACTTAGGCACGCTATAAGCCCCACCAGGCCCTACTAATGCGGAATAGTCGTTAATGTTTTCTCTTATTAACTAGTATAGCAATTATTTCCTTTATCCGATTATCTTGTGCCTTATATATAAGGTATAACTAGCTAGACATTTCTAGTGCTTACGTTTACCATATTTAGACGCTGCGAAATACCATATTAAAAGGGTTTAAAAATCCACAAACTTGTAATACTATTCTGAATTACAAATTCTATTTAGAGGATAGAAAGGGAAGGATCATTCCGCTAGACGCTTAGGGACCATTTACAATAAGATATATAGAGAAAAGGAAGTCGGGCAAGGTTATAAGAATTATAGTATCGCCCCTATTTTTCACCCTTGTGGTTAATAATACTCTATTACGGGTTGTGTTACCTATAAACTTATACTGCCCTATTAAGGTATGTTAACTCAAACTTGGTATAAGAGCCATATCTTACCACTATTCTAGGGCATGCGTAGGGCCATTCTCTACGCCTTATACTAGCTCTATAGGGATATGGATATAAATATAATTAAGGCCGTAGAACAAGATCGGTACCAGCTTAAGGATTAATAAAGTACACTCGTTCTCCCAGTATGCTTTAACTACCTAAGTGGCATAATAGTTAAGTTGATTATATCTAATTCGTGTAATTCTGCGTCTCCTACTCCACCTCCTACTTTACCTCCTACGCCAGCTCTATCTTAAGCTTCCTCTCCTACTCCATACTATCTGCCTTTAATCGTCACTTAGACAGAGATACTAGTTATTGTTGTTAATTAAGAATTATTACCTAGGATTGGTGGTTATGGCAGTAGATATATGTTAATTGTAATAGTTGCTAAAGCTGCATCCGAATACTTGGGCGGGGGTCATTATATATAGAAAGAAGAGGCAAAGACTCTCCTCAATTAAGTAAAGAATGCTACCAAGTATTGTATTAACAAAATGGATAACACTAATTAAGGTAGCTATAAACCAGGAACTATACGACAGCTTTAGTTAGTAATTAACCTCTTAAAATAGGTTAAGTGCCAGGGATTACGCGGTAAACTATTAACCTTTACTTTACCTAGAAATGGCTCAGACTATTATATAATTAGTATCCTTTTAGAGGAACTAATAGATAACCTTTTTATTATAGATTGTTAGATTCCTTAAGGGGAGTAACATTAGGGGTTAGATCTATTAAAGTTCCTTATAGGAGAAGATGGGAAGATGGCCTTAGAGGAAGACGGGGAGTTAGTCTTAGAGAAAGACGGGGAGTTAGTCTTAGAGGAAGACGGGGAGTTAATCTTAGAGAATAATCTTAGATAATCTTAGATTTTCAATGCGTATTATTTTACTCCTATTAGAGGTAGAGGAAGACGTGCCCTAGAATAGGTAGTGCGGAGGACGTTTAAGGAGGCTATAAAGTTTGGGTATACTAATGTACCTAAGGCTAGGCAGCTCCTCATTATACCTATAAAGACTAATCGCTAAATCTAATCCACTTTATTAAAATTCCTAGCTATGACCGTAGATGCGATTGCGGGACTGTTATAGCAGTTATAGAGTGCGGTAATTGCTAGGAAGATTGGGGTATATTAGTTAGGACAAGTAAGAATAAAAGGAGACGTAAAGGAGACGTATATAACCTGACGCATCCTATACTAAAGCATTAGCTACTTCGCTAGCAAACTATTCTATACTTATAATAACTTATAATTAATAAGGTTATACTAATAACCATCCTCAAGTTTATAGTCTGTTACCTTACCCCTTTAAAGTCCAACTATTTTATAACCTAAAAGGAAGAATGGTACGTCTAGCAGTTAAAGTAGTAGTTTAAGTATGGACTAACATTCCATTATAAAGGCGTAGGCTATGGCATCTAAAGACGGTCTCTTAAATACTAATTATAAACAGTTCTCTTACTAGCTCTTTAAGTGTCGACTAGGGGAAATATACGACCTTTTAATGGGGATACTAAATAAAAAGAACCCCTAAGAGGCGTAGGGCCTTATAACAAGTCTTTTAAAGCTTATTCGGTGTACTTATAGTAAGATCGGTAATAAGACTCCTCTACTTAGGATACAGGTCATAGCGGAAAGCTTTAAAGCATATACAGATATTTGCAAAGAAGGCTACGACGCAGAGAATACTAGGGGGTTCTTAAGGATTATAGAATGCGCTCTTAAGGTCGCTATGGACAGAACGCTCTACTCTAGCAGTGTTCGCCTAGCTATGTTAGATAATCTACAAGATCTACCACTTGTCTATATAGGAGGGCTCTCCAATTCCCTAGTATTTCAATTATAGCGGCTAAGCTACAACAAATGCCCCGGGGGCCCCCTGAGATACTTTAAGCTTTAAATTCTTAACGCATTCTTAAACTGTAATCCAATTTTTGTTTTAGAGGATTTTTATAATCTAAGTAAATAAGAAGAGTTTCTAAAAACCCTTCCCTAGAGATGCCTCCGCGCAAGAAAGGACGGTAGGGTTATTGTTAGTATCGTAATAGTAAGCGGCTTAAAAGAAGAGTCCTTATTTAATAGCGATAAAGGTACACGCAAACCTCACTTAATATTAAATAATTCGCTAATAAAGTTAACAGCTTATCTTAAATACCTTAAAGAAGACGTTTAAAGCCTAAGTAAAGACAGAGATATGGGGGCGCTTAAGTTATACCGTATGTAAACCGAAGCTATAAAATCCAAGTATGTGTTATATAGAAGTCTAATACTTTTAACTAACTCGGTATAGGTACTTCAAAGGGAGTAAATTTAAAGTTAATATACTTGCCGTACTCGGGACTTATCAAGCCCGCGGTTATAGGACATCGCTGCTAGATACATGCGTAAAGCGGGCTAAGTCTTATTCTAGCAGCATAGCTAGATCATTTACACCTTAGAGCAAAAATATTGCTAGGAGGGCTGGGTTTAATATTAAGGATTGCCCTATAAAATATAGAGATTCGTCTTTTATTATAGCTCTTAGCGTTTATTTAGATAATCGCGATACAGCAGATATGGGGGGCCCAGCGCAGGGTAGATCTTATTTTTATTAAGCGCTAATATATATAAAACAATAAGTAGGCGTAAAAATTGTTGCAAATCAACTAGCTCTACTTATCCCCTATATTTAAATTCGCTGCTGTTTTTAATTTAATGAATTGCGGTAGTGTGAGCTTGGAATCCCTAGTGACTTTATATTTTCCAATAGTATATACCAAACTGCGAAGGGTACCGCGCGGTAGTGTTATCCTAGAAGAATAACTATAAAGTAGTATAATCGTCTCTAGGTTATCCAGTATTATGTATTATTACTTTCCCAAGTTTCCAGCTAGAGATAGTGGCCGCTTTAAGGTAGACATTAAAGTTTTAAATACGGTGGTTAAGGAAAGGCTAGATATTCGTGCGCCGTTTAGTAAGTAGGAGGATAAGTTAAAAGATAATAAAAGCAATAAGCCGCTTTGTTACCTAAAGGTATCAGCATAGGTCTTCTAAATATTTTATATAGTGCTTACTTTACTCCGTGTGCAATAAAGCTAAGTCGTAATAAGAAGTATTATTATTTGGATTTTTAAGAAACGGATAAATCTAGTTGCTTAAGGGCGTAACATATAGGCTAAGCGTTATAAAGGGGTACTTATCCTGTTTCTAAAGTTAGAACAACTTAGCGTATTTAATTATCTAGGTATTTAATATATGCCTACGTTCTAAGCTCTAGATCGTGCCGTCTCCTTTAGTCACCTTTAGAGCTAGGCCATAATCTACTTTTAGAGCAATAAAAGGAGGTACATAGGCTCTTTAGTAGGGAGACTTGCTAGACGGAAACTAGGAGAGATAGTTTAAAGACAAAAGCTTAAAGGTATACAATTAATGGCGGAAATTAAAGCCTAGGTAGATACTAAGACGTAGATATAAGGGGTATGGAACATAATATAGGAGGGAATATAATGGTTTAAATAGAGACAATGCCCCTATTAAATTTTCAGCTATAGAGCCCCCCTTTAGCGTCTCACAGCCACTGGTATAAGTTTAGCTAATACTAATATACCTACTTCTCTTGCTCCGCCTTATAAATAGGGAATCTTAGTTCGTGCTATATAGGGACTAAAGGAATGACGGGCTGGTAAAAGGGCTAATATAGGTACCGTCCAACTAATTGTAAGGGGAAGTCCGTTCTATAAGTAATAATCCCAAATGATAGACTTCCAGACATTTCAGCTAGATAAATGCTTTGGATCCTCCGTGGTCTAAAAAGTAGACAGTAAATCTAATGCTACTCTTATATACTAATCTTTCTATTATAGTAGGGAGGGTAAACACGGCGCTATAGATATAAGATCTATTTAAATGCCGTAAGGGACAGAGCTAGTAGGTTGACGACTGCCTATAGTGCCTGCTATCCGTCTAGGGACAATTTCCGTTAAGTTTGGTAAGGTATAACCTATTAGGATATATGCAAAAGGATAAGGCAGACTTTAATAGGTTACTGAGGCTGGCTGGGAGATTGGTTAACGGCAGCCAACACAGCTATCGAACTCTGTACAAGTAGCAAGGTAGTGGCGGCCTACGCTCCTTTTACGCATGTGCTAGTCAAAATAGAGGCGCATTAATTGTTAAGCTGGAAATATTGGTACTATATAGCTATATTATTAATGCAGCCGCTAAGACTGGCTATCTTTTGTAGCTCTGGCGCCGAATTTATACTTTAGCTTCTATACAGCTTGGTTTTTAGCCCTCCCTAGAGTAACTAAAGCTAATGCCGAAAAGTTAGGCCTAATAGCAAAACCCTAATCCTAGAAGAGCATGATAATGACTAAGGCGCGTATTTAACCAAAATGGTTAAGAGTAATAAAGGTAAAGCCGGAGCAAAACGTGTAGAGAAAATTTAGAGGAGAGGGGCCGTAGGAGTAGGAGAGAAGGGATTATTTAAGAGACCGCTATACGCCTACGAGTATTATTAGTATAAAATCTTAAAGTGGTAGTTAGGGCAGTAAATGTCATTAATTGGCCTTATAAAGTAATGCGGCTAGAAAAGAGATAAGGGAAAGTTTAGGGGGGAGACGGCGGTAGCGGGAAGTGCAATAGAGCTTAGGGTGTTAATATTAGGTTAAAAGATAAGGGCGCGCCAAACTATAAAAGGGCAGTTTATGTAATGCGCAACCATAACGATTAGCCAAGCCGTATAATACTCTTATACCTTAAATAGATTATTAGGACCAAATGCTGCCACTAAGGCATTCTCTTAAGGTAAAAGTAATAGTCGCTAATATAAGTACAACCTATCTACTATTTATTTGCTAAAGTAATTTAAAGATTAACTCCTAGCGTCCTATAATCCAATAGGAATAACAGCTGCTTAAATACCTACTATTTACTAAAACTTACCGCTTGTCTCTTAACAGACTGTTATAGCATTTAATAAGACTTATAGCAACCTAGACTTTTAGGTTAGATAGTTTATACCACGCCGGGAGGATATATTATACCTTATCTCCCTTAAGATACATTCTAAACGCAACCTCAACTAATAGTTTCATAGCGTCCTCTATTATTTTAACCCTTTACTCTAGGGTTTTACCTTATTTCTATAGTTGCCACTCTATTAACCAAATTAAAAAAATAGTTCGGAGGGTATATATACCCGTAAAGCTATAAGCTCCGCCTCCATACTCTCCAGTTTCTCCACCCTTTACTATAAGGCTACCCTTTCCTTCTGCGGTTACCGCTTATTAAATAAGGAAAACACTTTACAGGGGTATATATACCCTTTTAACCGCTAACTCATCCTCTAGACTTTCTATATATAGAGTGGGAGCATATAACTCTTAATCTTAATTTTCAGAAATTTAACTAGATGCCTTACTATTCCCACTAACATTAGGGTATAAGAAGTTCCGCGTAATCGAGCTGTTAATAGATATATCCTATAACGAACAAGTTAGGGGGTTGCTTGGAGGATTTAGGGGGGCAAGGAGATATTAAAATACTTACTGATGTTAATAACTAATAACATTCTCTACGTCGGTAATATACGTAGGTGCATTACTATCATTAGAAGACGGTTAAAAAGCCATTCTATAAATCGAAAGGTTAATGGAATTGCTAAGAGCTAGTTAGGTACCGAGCGTGGCGTTATATATTCGGTAGCTGCCCCTTAAGTATTTAATTATTTAATAAGAGCTTCCCTTATAACATTTTTATAAATAAGTAATATAGGTTATTAGACAAATGTTATAAACCCCTAGTATAGGAGCAACGACATAAACAGCTGAAAAACGTCTAGTAATATAAAATAGCGTAATTAACGGGCGTCGCTTAGTGTTAGGTAATAGTACGCAATTACCAATTCTCCCTTAATGTCCTACTCTGCGCCACCACGTCTAATATGCGGTGAAGGTACTTTGTAAAGTATAGAAAAGCTTCGGTAGGGGGCCAGCGTTAATATAATGTAGGTTAAACGGAGTCTACGCTTATAAATAGGGGATGATCTTGGCTGTAAGGGATCTGGCTAATCTAGCCTAGCTTATGTAATCCTAGCCTATACGCGGCATAGTCGTGGTCCGCAACCACCTAAGAGAAAACCCTTACTAGCTTAGAGGAGCTAACCCTTGTAAGGCCCGTTAAATAAGCTTTAAAAACTAAATTACAAAGCTTACCATGCTTATTATCTTAGGTAGAGGGGTAGGTAAGGCAAGTGAGGTAGATAAGGTAGATAAGGTGGGTAAGGTAGGTAAGTAGGTGAGTAGGTAAGTAGGTAAGTGGGCGAGGTGGTTATAGCCATTCCTATCTTATTAGCTTGTTAATAATATAAAGATCCTTAGGGATTCTGCTATAAGAATATACCTAAAAGCATATACATTAGCCCAAAAATGGTTAACCACCCAGATCTAATTTTTACTACATTCTGCAGGTAAGTTTGCAGCTATAGAATTTAATATAAAGAAAGACTTACTTGCGACTAGGAGCTATAACTTTGACATTATTACTATCTATACCAGTGGCGCAGGCGATAATAATATAAAATTATATACCCCGCGCACGCTTCTATACAGTATTAGTAATCGCTTTTTTAACGAGCTGACCGGGAGCCCCAAAAAGCTTAAAATAAGTGACTTAAATTACAAGAACTACCCTTTATACCTTTTAGTTGCTTTCTTTAACTGGATTTTTTATAGCAAATTATACCCAGGCGAGAGATACATCTATAATAACTATATAGGCTATATTATATATATCTACAAGTTTGCAAGGGAGGATATTGCCTATTTAGGACTACGAGACTATACACTGAGGACCTTGGTTGGGTTTAGGGAATATATTAAAAATGTTAAAAGTTTGTTAGTAACCGTATCCTATACCTTTTTCCCCCTAGATTCCGGAGATGCGGTGTTAGATTTTCTTAATAAATCTCCGCTTTTTAGAATTATAGTAATGATTACCGCCTACCGTCTTCTGGAACTTAATCCCAACACTATAAAAGCCAACGTGTCGGAACTTAATATTGAATTTATAGCTCTAGAAGGTGAATATATAGGTGAGTTCCTATTTATAAATAGTTCTATTAAGATTTAATCTAGCTTCTACGAGGTAGTTGCCAAAGAGATAAGCGAGATAGGGGTTCCGCCAAAATACCCTAGGTTTAAAGGAAGCTAAAGGTACCTTAAGTATAAAACTTAAAGGCAAGCTGGATTAATTTAGTGTTATTAGCGTCTAGCCTAGTTCTAGTAAATTATGATTACAGCTAATGCACCTCCTATATAGCTGTGCTTAACGATAGAGATACTTACTTTAAATTGCATGGATTAAATTTAGTGGATATAGAATATTTGTATCTTAGCATTTAACATATTAGAGATAATTAAGTAGTGCGCAGTAAATAGGCAGAGTCTAGCATGCTATAGACTAGCAAGTATGGTGTAATTAAACGTCACGTCAATTAAGAGTGTCTCTATGAAAATTTTATAGCCCTAGACTAGAGTAAAATGGCCATTTGCTATATTATATACAGCCGCTATTAACGCCTCTTAACTTATGAGCTAAGTGCTACTTCTATTTATCTATAATGTTAATATCCATATAGGAGGTATAGAACTGCTTAAGTTAGCTTAAAACTAAATAGGCCTATAAATCTTACTTAAACCGCGTTAGTATGTGGTCTATATTGACCTAAGAAATCCTAAAGCTAATATACTCTGTATACGCTCCTAACTTAAACATCGTAAGGTATTCTAAATAAACACTAGCAAGGCCTGTTACTGCCATTACTGCCACATATTCCTTTATTAAATGGGCTAATATTTAATACTTCGCGCTTTTAGTAAGTAATTTAATAAAAAGGAGGAATTCTTACCTCTTTCTCTTAGTGATACGTTTAGTTTCCCTTGATTTGCTTTCTATATTTACACCTTATTCTATAAGGTAGTGTCCTACCTACTAGGACTGCCGTCCATACTTCTAGGCTAGTAACTTCCAAACTAGTACATATTGCCTACAATGCTATCCTGTACTTTCGGAGCAGATATTATACTATTCTCTTAATAGTAAGCATTAATAGGAGAGCCAGGGGCAGCCTAAAGTCTTAAATACCCTTCCATCTAGTACTACTATTTTTGAAATACACTATAGAAGGATTCTAAAGAGTTAAGACTAAGTATAGCATAAAACTCTTAAATGCCAGCTACTCTAGAATTAGCCTGTTAGTTTAAAATATACAAAAGAAAGTAGTCTTTGCTATAATTACGCGTATATCCTATATCCCCTACAAGATTGCCCTACTTATTTACTTTTAAGATAAAAATAATCTATAAAATAAAAAGTTAGATATGCTTTATAGGTGGGGGCTCTTTTACTTTACCGATAAAGAGCTATAAACTTATATAATATTATAGAGTAAAAAGTAAATAATAGCCTTTATTTTAAGGGATTAATTATAACGGTTATCTATAACTAAACTAATATATATAGCTCTTAAAAGAGAGTACCCGTATAAAAGAGGTGGAAGGAATAAATTTAAGGGTTAGTTGGGTAAACTCCGATGGCGTATTGGCTATGGAGAATTTAGAAGTATAAAATTAATAATAGAATAAGGGATTTCGCTATCAATAATAATGTCTAGTAAAAATAAGTACTCTAAGCCACAGCTAAGGGACCTAGGTAGCCATTAAATTAGTAAGTTAACAGTTACTAAGAAAGAATATAGCCTCTAGCGCAGCTAACTTATGCTTTACTTTAGTTTTAAGAAAGATACCCGCTAGAAACATAAATCTCTACCAACTAAATCTTCTCTAATTTTGTTTAGTTTTCCTAGGGGAATAAAGTGGGATTATCTTTAAAGCATAACCTGGGATTAATTTGTATTAATCTAAAGGCTATATAATATAAGATTTCATTTACTATTTATACAATTTCCCGTTAGGAAGCAGTTAACTATATTATTTAATCCTCTATGCTAATACTACTTAAATAAGTCTGCTCTCACCAACTTAATATCTGCACTAGTATTATATAAGCTTATATAAAAGAACCCTTTTAATATCTTCATGCAATTTCTTTCTTTTAGTAGGCTATAGTCGTTAACTACCATCTTCCCTAACTCCTCTAACTCCTATTACTCTCTAATAAGACCCTTATAACTAGGCCAGGACTTTACCTAGCATATCTCCATAGTTATCGTCTCTTTAATCCTTAGTTTTTCTTAGATTGCGTATTGCCGCTTCTAGTCATTTAAGGTAGCGTTTCTATTTAACGTCTTCTATAACGTTTCTAGGTCCATTATAATCATTTTATAGCCTACTCTTAAGAATTCATGTCTACTAAGAGGAAGATAGCTTAATATCTTTTGTTAAACCTTTACGGAATAAAAGGGTTCGAATGCAGTCTTTTATTCTTCAAGTATAGTATAGATATAAAGATCTCCCGGGTTCTTTTTATATCGTTAGTATAATAAATATTTAAGCGACGGAAGTATTAATAACCTAAAGACGTTAGTTTTACGATTTCATCGTGCTTATTAGATTTCTATCATTTTATTAAAAATAAATATTAACGGGTATAGAGTATTTATACTGCTAAGTAGGAAAACCTATAAACGTGGTCTAGGGAATCCGGGAATAGAGTTAAGAATTTAGTAAGATTAACAGAATTGGTAAAAATTGTAGTTATACCACGCCTTTCTTATTACGCCTCCTACTCTACAAAATACCCTACGCTAAATACGCGTAGAAATGATAGGCTATACGGAAATCCCACACTAAACAAGTCATGGACAAGAAATCAAAATAATAAATCAGGTAGGGGTGCACATTCCCTACCTAATTATATGTATGAAAAAAAGGTCACCTAATATTTGTAGCGTCACGATCTATACACTTATTCGCTTCTTTAAGTTATTATCATTATCTCCGCTACTTCCCTTCAGATAGGAAATTAGAGGCGCCCCCATATATGCAATTTCTCCTTAGTCGCGCGTCTAGGATAAGTAGGAAATATAGAGGTATAGGCGAAAATAGAGTTGGAAAACGTCGGGGCTATAATCCGCCTAGAGATTAACGTCTTGCTAAGTCGTAATGTTTGAGAAATTTGCCGTGCGTGCCGCCCGTGAAGATCCACACTTAAATAGCATATTCCGCGCGTCTAACTTCAAGCTCGTCCTCAGAAAGGCTTTATAAAGCTATCTATCTATCTACCTCTTAAGTGTTCTATAATTTCGTTTACGAGTTATAAAGGAGTAGATTGTCCTCTTGGAGTTATAGTAATTTACATTATATAGCTATAATAGTACGGTCTCTCCCTCGGCTATCCTTAAGGATTTTAATATATCTTACATAGCTCATGCCCCTTAAAGCTTAATATAAAACGATAATTTCTTCTAATTTCGGCCACTTTTTGCCTAGTATAGTGGTAGTAAAGATAATAAAGATAAAATTAAACTTTAAGCTACCCAGCCTAACCTTTATATACGAATTGGAAGTTGCCACCCGCCCTAGGGTTAGCCACTTAAACGTCTCTAAGATGCGTATAACGGATGACTTACTAACCACCCTACGTAAACCTACCAGAACTAGCTTCACCAATTCGGTCGGTAATGTCCGATATCGCGGCATGAACCTCAAGTATCTAGGGTAGGAGCTCGTTAATATATCCTTTAGTTTCTACTATATACCTTTCAATTTGCTCTAACTTGTCCACAATAGAAAGCCAAAGTTGCTTTACTTACTCCTATAAGCCTTTTAGCTAAATAGGGACGTCTTATAAGACTGCTAGCGATTTGTCTATAGGCTATATAACCTACGTCTGCGTTAGTAAGTTATCAGTGCCATTAATATCTAATAAGTTAGGCTCATTCTATCAAAGCCCCCCATCCTTATTAACTATGCCGCAGCACTAATCTAGTATAACAGGATGTCCGCCTAAGCCTTTAAGCCATATTTCTAGATTGCTTTCTTCCCACTATATATTCGCAATATATACAGGTAAATTCTCTAGGGGCTTTAATTTAGGCTCCTATATCGTTCTAAGTTTTAGGATCTCTAGAAAAAGAGCGTCCCAATCTTTAAAAAAGATATTATTATCTATACTCTCTATTACTTTAAGAGTAGTAGAAACGCTTTCGTATTACTAAAATTAATAATATATTACCCCTCTGGACCCACTCACATATAATATCCCTAACCGATATCTTTCGTAGCTAGTCGCGTATGTAATTCGCTCTATTCTAAACGGAGATATATAAACCCCTATAAGCAGTAGTAATAAATTACTATCGTGTATAAAAGCGGAGTTCCCTACAAAGAGGGTAAAGAGCGGCGGTGCTATTAAATACTAAATAATAATACTGGGTGGGTGGATGTGCCGGGTAGGTAAATGTGCTAGGTAAGTAAATATTTATGCTGGGTAAGTAAATATTCATACTAGGTAGGTAAATATTCATGCTAGGTGGATTAAGCAGTATAGTAGGTGGATGAAGTTACATGCTGGGTAAAGGCGTTATGACGGTAATTAGTAACGGAAATGGATAGTATAATAGATTTCACCTCTTTCACTCCATCTAACTTAATTTAGCGTTTAAGTACGTTTTATAAATCAAGATAGCCTATATAATCTAAGTCGGATGCCTACCTTAAGGTACCTACAATGTACCGTATAGGGAAATCTAAAGCGTACTAGATTTAAGAGGTGGCTTTCCCTAATATGCCAAACGTTCTTATAAAGGAATAAAGTAGGCTAGCTGCATAGCTCTTATGTTAGTCACCACTTATTACTCCTAGCTTCACTACTCTATAGCTCTTTTATTTATTAATCTTCCGATCTTACTAGCCCATCCTCTTTACGCTAGTTATACCTCCGCATTTTAGATATATCATCTAGCAGGAAGGCGTACTACCCTAAGGAGGAAAAGCTTCTTTTAGATCTAAGGGCCGAATACAATAACAAACTATAGGGCTGGATAACAGAGGCCTATAACAACAGGGTCTAAAACATTTGGCGACATAAAACAGAGGATGCCTTAACCAACAAGCACAAAGCCTTAAAGAGGAGAGAGGTTAAGAATTAGGCGAGAATAAAGAGGATTGCTAATAACGGGAGGCCCAAAGCAAATACCCCTATTTTTACCAAGACGGTACCTCCTAGACAATCTGCCGTGAGCCATCTGTATAGCCCATACTTTCAATATCCTCCTACTATAGTAAATGGGCAGGAATTCCAGACCTACATTATAAGTTGTAGCACGAATTCCATACTAAAAATTTGGTGTTAACTTATATAAGCCACAAATTCCCTAGCTATAGACCAACGCCGCATTGCTTTAGAGTGCTAATAAAACCATTAAAGAAGAGGTTAAGGGTTAGTTTAACGTATATTCGCAATACTTTATTAAGTCAGGCAATTAGCTGTGATTAAAAGTTCCACAACCTTCAATTTATTAAAGGTGAAATAAGTATTAATATTAGTAGCGGGGCAGAGCAGACTCCCTTAATTTAGGTAAGGTCATATGACGGGATATACGTAGATGGTTATTGTAGATAAATTAATATTAACTCTAAATTGGCTTTTGAACCATCTCCCTTAGATTTAGAGAAACTCTTTAAATACTTCCTATAAGTATATTAAAGTCAAATCTTCCCTAACTGCGCTTTAAGTGATTATACCCTACTCGTTACTGTTTAATTTAAGATTTTAAGACAACCTTAATAAAGGCGCTGCCGCCATATGCACCATTATATACGTATAGCGATTTTAAAACCTCCTTAGGCGTATCTATAGTTATCTTTATCCTTAAATAAATCAGTTCGATTCCGAAAATAAGAGGGATTAGAGTGTTATAGTAATTCTAATAAACAGCTATAGGGCTTCCAGAACTGGTAATTACGGTTTACTATTCTTAATATCCCGGTTATTAAGCATATTATAGGCGATAAGCTAGGCTGTAATAAACCCTTATATAAATATATTGGCTTAATAGTCCCTAGTAATTAATCATCAACATCGCATTACTTGCAAGGTTAAACTAGGTAATTAGATAACGGTTATAAACCTTACAGCTCTACAAACGTAGCGTACCCCAAGAGTATTAAGCTCCTTATACATTGCGAGCAACGTATAAAGAGGGGCGGTGGCTTTACTTCATAAAACTTAATCTAACACACCTCACTATCTTCTAGCAGAAAGAAAAACTCGATAGCAACCAACTCTGCCCTAGGACCGGTAAGGAGAATATAGAATCTACCATTTCCTATATTATCTACTAATTGAGACCAAGATACCGCGCATTTGCTGCCAATTATACAACGAATAAACACATTGGGATTTCCTAAAGGAATTTTACGGGAATGTTTATGCGGCAAACGATCACTTATAAAGCCTTAAGCTACGTATAAGAGATCTTAATCAACGCCTTATGTATACCACTACGTTAGCTAAGAACGCTACAATTTCATATAGGGAATGTTAGGACGCTTTCTTTAAGTATAAAGAGGAGCTTATATAAGAGCGGCTAGAGCATTAAGGGAGCAGAGAAGAACTACAATTTGAAAAAAAAAGAGTAGATAAAGCAGAAAAATGCTCAGAGTGCGCTTATAATGTAGCACAAGAGGCTAGAAAGATAGTAGATGCTTTACACGGGGAGATTGCGATGCTAAAGGGAGACTAACATATAGTCCATAACTCGACTCTAATAACCGCCAACCTAATATATCAGATTACAGTAATGAACAGAAAACTTAACGCTTTAGATAAAATTATAGAATTAGAGGATTAAGAAGTCTTATTCCAGAAGCAGATGCTCTAAGCACTAGATAAGAATAATAATTTATAACGGCAAGTCCGGGATGGCCAGGATGCGCTTAAGTACACTAAACTTCAGCTAGAGAAAGAAAGAGAGGAGAATGCGGGCCTTAGAGGGATTATTAATAGTAGTGTATTAGATAAGAGCGATATAAAGAATAAGAAGAAACGGACTTAAAGAGCCCCCAAGAAGCTTAACTACTAGATTAGTATTAATAGGAAGTAGCATAGTTAATCTGTTGTATTAATTTCATTACATAATCCCTAGGGTCTTTCTTTTGCTATTATCGCCGTATAAATATAAGGATAAAGACATTAGGAACTAGTTGAATTTTTTAGAAAGTGCGACTACAATTTATATAAGCAACGTATTTGAACTAGGAAGTAATACAACCTACTTTTAGAAGCTCCTCTAAAGTTACGAATTCTATATTCTTTAAGAAACTCCGCGCCTTAGGAGACTACACTTCTAAACGTTAAAGAACTAACGTCCTTGGATTCTGGATGCTTGTACCAGTCTCTATTAATCGCATTATAAGGCGACCTAATGCTTATATATCTCGGGTGTCTATTATAGACGCCTCGTTTTCCTCTATTATTATACTTTCGGCAATATTTACTAGCAAGAGCCATTAGTATTCCTATCTCTTACGAATAGGTTAAGTGTTTTACCAATTTTGATATTTCCTATAACTAAGAGTATAATATTATCGGTATCGAGGTGGCCGTAGATAATTTAAAGGACCCGCTGCAAATAATATATACCCTTAAGAACCTTATATATAGTTAGTGTTATGCGTATAGTTATAACTAGCTAGCTTACTTTATAACATATTACCGCTATATAATACTCTTCGAGCATTATAGGGACAGAGTTGACCTCTAATAACGTTACTTTAAAATAATCGTACTCGTAGATGCTGAATAAAGAACCTTAATATAAAAAGACTTTATACAGCTTTATAATATTACCATAAGAGAACTCTTTTAAACGATATATATAACTATCGGTAGGTTTTAACGCGTATTTCTTTATTATAACAAGTTTATAGTTTAAACTTTCACCGTAAGATATAATAGCCTATCCCCCTAATTCTCGCTTCTAAAAGGGGTGGTAGTGTTTATTAGGGTCGTCTAGTCTATACACAAGTCGCTATAGCTCTTCTTTTATAGGCTGCGCGTTTAATTTATTAAAGGGCAATATTTAAGAAGCTTTAGGAAGATTAAAAGGCCGTAGGAACTTCTAATAAGCTACTTTCTTTACTTTACTTTCCTTTAAGGCAGGCTCATCGCTGCTAGGTATATTTAGTGGGGAGTTATTAGGTTTAGTACTAATCCGACCACGCCTACCATTGTTAGTATTCCTTGGGAATAGAGTTACTGGCTATAGTTGCGTTAGAGCCATTAAGGTGCGAAAATATATTAATACTCGATGCACTTACTAATACTTATCCTATATATATATATATTGCAGTACCAGGCTTACAGAATATTGAAGTCTCCTTAACTATACCATTTACGCGGGCCATTAGGTTACAGCCTCACCACCAATATTTAAGGTTGTCTTAATTACCAGTATATTAGCTAGGACCCGTTTAAAAAGTTTAGTAACGGCCTAAATCTTCTTAAAATCGCAAATTATGTCTGCTCCTAATAGATTTGGGAGAAGGGATAAATAGGCTTTATAGGTAAAACAGCGTGCCAATAAGCCTCCGGAGGTTACCCTTCTAAATTACAAGATTGGGCTTCGCGAAGGGACCTCTATAGCGCTTAAAGCCACCACTTAACGCCTATAAATAGGTAAAAGTAGCTCTCTGCTAGACGATAGAGTCCGACTTACAAGAGACAACGGCTATTTGCGGGTAGAAATTCAGTTCTATCGGGATTACTTTAAGTGCGCTTAACAATTCCACCTTAAAGTTGGCAATATTTGTTAACAGTTGCAAGTTACTTACTATTAAGATGCTTTACAAACCGGAGATTCTCTTAAGTACTATAATAAGCTTTGTATTAATCTTTACTATATAATAGAGCGTTATATAGACGACTAACGCAAAGCTAAGAAATCTTAGTTAGAGTTTTTTGGCCCACCTAAAATCGGAGTAGATTATAATAGCCAATTGTAATAGTACAGAGTATAATAGGTGGCATTCAGTAGATCTGGATATTTAGATAGTAGATATTTTTATATTATGCTGTTCCTTATCTAGCTGTCTTATTAAGGTAATCAGAACTTCAAATTAAGGAAGTTAGGGCAGCAGCAACTTATATCTCACCCATTACATATACTTAACGATTAATTGCTAACTAAGAATTATTAGCTAGGGGATAACCATGGTCCACTAATAGTGGCAATACTCCTATAGTGTAGTAAGATGCTACTATCACGCAAAATAATTTCACTAGTTACTTTAGTCTACTACTTTAAGAAAAGGAAAATACTCTTTATATAGTTTTTATTTCACCCGACGCGGTTGCTCTTATAATAACAACATTAAAAGATAACGAATTACAGTAGGCCATAAGCTTGTTAGCAAGCTTGATTAATTAAAGACTTCCTCTACTGTTAGAATTATAAAGTTATAGGGTTATAGTGAAGCTATCTTAAGGATCTAATTAATGATAGAGATGACGTAGACGATGAATATTAATTAATTCGTAATGTAGTAGATGCGGTTAATGTCTATATAGATTATATACGGACTTCGTTCTCGTAATGTATCTAGAGCTTAGTCAGCATCTCTCGCTTAATTCTAATATCCACTGCCCCCGACCTATCCTAAAAATTCCTAAGGTTCTCTCGAACACAACTTATAAAGGGTATCGTAGGCGCAGAGCCCATCGTTCCTCTTGCTACTATACTTGCCGTGGATATCGCGCTTATATAACAATAGACAAGCATAATATCTAAAAACTTTAGAACCGTAGGTCGGAGTCCCACACCTAAACCAGTCCCACTGTTTTTCACCTTCGTCAAGGTAGCAATTTATACAAAAACTATCCACTTTCTATATAAGCATTAGAGAGCTTCCTATAAAAGCTTACGATTAGTAAGTAGGGACAGACCTCTTTCCCTACAAGACAACGTCCCGTAGTAGCGGCGGCACTTACGCTCGCCCTTTTAGGCTTAACCAAACGGGCTAGTATAGTAAGGCGTGCATGTTAACAAATACGAGAAGCGTCAATATTCTATAAATCGATATCTTTCTAAAATAGATATCGATAAAATAAACAAGTCCTTATCATAACAAACACATTAAGAGCATTTAGCTAATTAGCGATAAGAACATATATACCAATTAGTAAATTTAGAAAATTCATTCTTCTTAGCATGTCTTAGGAAAAGCTGGTATTCGTTTATACTTATAACCTCTATCTAGGTGCTAAGAAGGCTTAAGCTTTCCTACTCTCTTAGAAACTCTACTAGCGACTAATTAAAGTAGGCCTCTATCCAGCCTACCTAATTTAGTTTTAGCCTGCTAAGTAAAGACCAAATAGACCCCCTTTTATGCCTCGCTTAGTCACCACACCTCTTTATCTCCTGACCCTCCCGCGTAAGTTCTACGGCCGTCCCATTCTCGCCTATTTTAGCACTCCTAAGAACTGCGACAAATTTGTAGTAGCTTACTATATAAGTTTAAATTAACACCTTTGTTACTAAGTAATCAATTACTCCACTAGAATAATATAGGAATTTACATTACAATAGGATGTTAGTGTCAAAGAGACTAATTTAAGAAATGATAACAACCACATCAATTATAAGGAGGTTCGCTAGTAATATATAGAAAGGCAGCCATTACGTAGGGCGAGGCTGGCTACGCCTAAAGGGGCTAAGGATGCACGCCGTCACTTACATTTTCCCTAGCTTATTAACTTAAAGCCTTTACCGTACAGACTAACCATTGCGCAGGGAAATACGTTTAGATTATAAGAACTTTTAATATAGGCCAAAACGGGGTATGGGGAGACATTAGCAGGTATATAGAAATAATACAGATAAGGCAGTTAACGTGGATTAGGTAGGTTAGGTGGATTAGGTGGATTAGATAAATAATAAATTAAATAGGTCAATACTAGGTCCACGTATATAGGGCTATAGCAGCATTTAAATCCGTATAGCTCTTTTAAATATATAAAAGAGATCTATAGGGCTTATAGGCCCCTCATTCTAAGGCTTACTCTTTTAAGGCAGATTTAGGACTCTAAGCCCTCTATTACAAGGTAGGAGTATATGTTCTTATAAAGGAGAAGACTATAAAACGACAACAGCACCTACCTAAAAAATATAAAATTACCTACTGTCTTCTTTATGCAGGACTAATAGGTAAGGCTTTTATTCTGTATCTAAGTCAATCTATCCCTACGCTTCTAGTTTATCGCTATAAATCCAACTAACATCTCGGCTAAATCTACAGCTACAGCCCCAGTTGTCTCAACTCCTACTAAACTTTTTACCAACTGTACGCCTACCATCCTAACCATTATAAGTCCTACTAGGATTATTACTAAGTCTTCGGCTATAACCCCAACCAACATCTTAGCTAAATCTATAGCTATAGCTCTAGTTATCTTAACTCCTACCAAACTTTCCGCCGACTCTACGCCTACTATCCCAACCATTATAAGTCCTACTAAGATTACTATTAAGTCTCCGGCCACAACCCCGACCACTATAAAGCCTACTACGTAGGATATACACCTAGGCTTTTCTATCTGCCAACCACCAAATATAGCTCCTCTTACTAGCGGATCTGTCTTTCTTACTAGTAGTATAGAAATGGGGAAAGCGCCTAAATGGCAAAATGATGTAACGAAGCGCCTTAGCTTGCTCCCGATTACGGTTCTAAATCCACGCTAGGATTACTGCAATGCCAATCTTAAGTAAGATATTAGTAACCCGGAATTCTGTAGGCAAGTTTAATAGGGGCTTAAATGCTAGGAGAAGGCCATAGTAATCGCTATATATCTTTATCCGGGAACCAATTCCTCAATAAGTTTGATAGAGCTAGGATTGTTTATAAAAACTAGGAAAATGGTAATTTGCTACCCGGATGGTTTTTATAGGAGAGGCAATGTGTAGGTTATGTGCGGTGAATATAGCGGAAAGCTAGTAGAGACGTTAGATAAACTGGTTAAGGAGGTAAAGGATAGAATAAAGTGCTATAAGGGAAGCAGTAATAAGAATACTGTTAAAAGACATATTAGCTGGTTTAATCGTCTCTACTAAAGCTGGCGACGACTAACCTACTTGGTTTGCTGGAGGAGTAGACAATGCGAAAAAAGGCGAAAAGCTATAATTGTCTAATTACGTCACTTGCTACCGTTATAAACCTTTATCTATCTACTATATAGCTTTATCCGCCTATTACGCACCTAATCCACCCATTACACACCTAATCCACCTACGAGCCTTTATTTATTTAGCACGTCCATCTGCCTAGCATTCTTATTTAGTATTCTGCTTATAGGGGGTGATATATTTTTATTTAGGACGGAGGAAATTACGCATACGGTGAACTAAGAAAGACGTTAGTTATAGGTATTATACGTATTTAAGAGATCCTAAAAACTAGAACAACGTAAAATGCCAAACTAAGGCTATATGCCAATTCACCTGCATATATCGCGAATATGCAGTAGGAAGAGGATAACCTAGAAACATGGCTTTAAAGCTTAGACGGACGTAGATTAATGCTGCGGCATAGTTAAGGAATAAGGTGATAACCTGTCATAGATAGGCTAGTAAAGCCATCCAAGTATTACAAAGCAGTATTAAACTATCTTCGGGTAAACTCTTTAAAGAGTATCCCATGCGCCGTTAAGGCGTACGCCAAAAGAGGCCTATGCGCGAACACTAAAATATTAACACGCTCCTCCGAGGACTTAATTCGGCTGTGCTTTATACAATATACCCCTTTATAAAGAAGGACCTTGCTAGCCTAATTAGCATACAATAGAATCAATTATATATAAATTTTAAGCTTTATTATAACGATTTAGAGCCTTAATTCGCTGATTAAATTTACGACTTTATTTCGCCAAGACTTAATTCAATCTAGTGACTCTAGTTGGTTTGCTTGTGCGTACGCCTTTTTTAACGGCGTATAGGATAGCACCACTATTACCTAGTCCTGTTTTCGCCGCGTCTCGCTTCTTATTGAATTCCCTAAAGAAATTAGATAAACGAAGCGCATTTAATTTCTTTATTTATCTAGTTTACTAAGGGGAACGAGAGTAATAATCGCATTGACTCGTATAAACCATTACCTGTATAGATTGTGACTATTATATAACCCCACTTTTATGTAAGTAAGCACGGATAAAATGTACGTCCCCTGCTTTATCCCTGCTGATCCCTTATTCGTAACTTGTTTAGTAAAAAGCCCAGCGCATAACAAATGCAACGCGTATATTACGGCACAGCTTTTATAGAGCAGAAAGCCGAAGAGCCCATAATGATAAGAAATCTAAAGCACAATCTTACCTCTACCAACCCGCAACCGAGCGCGAGCGTTAACTACGGCACAGCTTTATAGAGCAGGGGGCCCAGGAACTTGACTTTTCTCTTAGAATTTCTAGACCACTTTTACGATTTTTGCGGGTGAGCTGCATAAATTCTCTATTAAATGACGTTTATTCTTTAAAAAAAAAATTCTTTATTAAACACGCCAAAAACTCCAAACCGCCGTCCTCTGGTAATCTATTCCTAAGCTCTTGTTAAACTATTAATCACTTAAGGAGTAGCTACCGAATATATAAGGCACGCTCCACACTTAACCAGCTATCGTCAGTTCTACCAACGTTTTAATTTACGGAATGGCTTTCCAAAAATCGCCTACGGAGGGTAATATGCCTACGCATACCGCCGATGCTAGAGAAGTCAATACATACAGCTTCTTATACTGCTTTATTAGTGGAAATGGTATAGCATCTAGCCAAACCTCTAACACTTAATATCCAGATTTATATACCTCCACTCTATTTATAGAGGGCCTAGAGGATATATTAGCGCTTAAAAAGGTATATATGCCTCTTAGAAGTATTCTACTTATTTAACAGAATGGTAACTATAGGAGGAAAGGGTAGCCTTAGAGCAAAGGGTAAAGGTACTAGAGGGTAAGTAGGAGAAGCTTATAGAATTAGAAGTACGCATATCCCTATAGGCCATTTTAAATTTGGCTAATAAAGTACACCTATAGAAACGGAATAGAGTTTTATGGCTAAGAGTTAATACAATAGAGTCTGTCTTTAAAAATGTAATTAAGTTGGTGTTTAAGAAACATATTAAAGAGGATTAGGTATAAAATATTCCTCTAGCGATATAAACAGCCTAACATAAAATAATAGGTTGCTATAAGTCTCGCTAGACATTATCAGAGGTTGCTAGGTGGAGAAATAGTAAACCCTAGCGAATAGTAGCAATTAAAGCAGCTATTATCTTATGGAATCGTAGAACTTAGGCTTTAATTTGCTTTAGCGAGTGGATGTTAAATAAGTAATCCATTAATATAACTATTTCTTACTTCCTAATGTCCCCTTAGCTCTTATCTATAAAGGGAGGGAAAGACAACGTCTTACTACTACCCCTACTACCTACCCAGCCCTCACGCCTCGCCCGCTACCGTCCCATGCCCGCTAACACTATAGTTGGTAACGGCCAACCCGCAGCTACCGGCCAGTCCTTACGGCCTATTGCGGACGCTATAAACCCGACGCTAACGCCACAGGGCCTCACCGGATGCCTTGCTATATCTTGCGCTGTAAAGCCCCTTAGCTTTAGAGTGATAAACATCCTCTATAATAACTACAAGGCCCGCTACTAGATCAATAGGCGTATACCTTTATTATAGCCTAACCGGCCAAGCTTTAAAGCCTACTGCAAACAAGGCGATAAGGGTTTTTGGGGTTAAATAGATGTAATTCTAGCAGGAAAGTTTTCAACCCGATTTATTTATTTTCAATAGGATAAAATTTTTATAAGAAAGATGCGGATGGCCTAAGGGCAGCTTATAGCGAAACAAATAGCAGTACATTCCTTTTCTATAAAGAAAAAAATAAAGGGACCGTATTAAATTAAGAATAACAAATTCAAATTAGATCTAGGCTCTAAGGCCCTTATAGAAAACTTTCCCTGGTTACTGTTTCCATCTATCCTAATAGTACTTTGTCGCTCTAGTTATAGGGGTAGGTCTAAACTATTATAACCGGGCTACCGCCGCTTTTAGCTATAACCTTATATATAATGCAAAACCTATATAAGATTTCCGGTTAGTATGCTACCTTAGTGTTTATAAAGGAGAAAAATAGGGCCTAAGATATACGCTGCAATAGGAACAAATGCTTAGTAGAACGACATATCTCTAATAATAAGTAATATAGTGGCAAAAGGAACAATGGCACTAGAAAGTGTAGTAAAATATAGTAATTATAGAAAGATAACCAAGAATAGATAGCGCATAATTCGGATTAAATAAACAATTCTAGTATTGTCTATTAGATTAATAATTGTATTATTAAACCTTGCTGTCTATTCCGCCGTTAATAAGATACGCTACTTTAATCAGTACATTTAGGCTTAAGGATATAGTAAGAATACCTTTAGAAACGGAGATCGGCAGGCCGAATAACCTAACAGCGCGTAAAGCTATAAATCCCGCCAAGTACTAAGTATAAACAGGTTAAACATAGGAGCCGTATAACATTCAAAAAACGCTTCCGTAACCTCTTTGTCGTTATAAAAGAGATTAAAAAAGCTGTATATATCTCGACCATTGGGCCTAGGGATGCTAAGTATTTATTAGGTAAGAGCCACCCTTATACCTAGATATATTAGCTACCGTTTATAGCCATAAGTTTATATTTAGGTTAATTTACTATAGTCCTGAAGCGCACTGTCCAAGGTAATTAAGAGTTTATTTCGTTCCTTATTATAAAAGGATATAACATCGCCTATGCGCTCCCTATTATAATCATTTAGTGCTTTTTTTGCCTCGCTAACCTTGCACTAGTAACACAAAAGGACTTGTATTAATTCTGGTGCGAACTGCCAAAAGATTATAAACTGCGGCTCTAAAGATATAGTTGCTGCTACCTTTAGAATGCCATTAACGTGGTTATTAACTAAACGTTAATCAATAGTAGGTATAGATGGCTTAGCCTAAAACTACCCACTTCTATTAAACCGCATCTTTTAATAGCGGCTATCCCCGTTGTTATATAGATAAGAGAGTAGATAAAAAAAAATGCGTTTAAGAAGTAATGGCCTAGGTTTAGGGTTAATATTTATAATCGGAATAGTGTCGTCAAATTTAACAAACATTATCTTAACATTCACAATCCTTAAATCACTTTAAGTAATTAGTTAATAGAGAAGTATACAATATATATATGCAGCCCTAACGGTAACCGAGGGCCTTTATTAACAAATTCTATGCACTAGCAGTGGCCGTATATAGAATAGTCGCGACGCAAGATTGGGGATTTTAAGGGGCTCTGAAAATAACTAATCGGGCCTTGTTATTAAACGCGCGTGTTAATTATACAGCTATAGGTTTTTGGGCGTATACAATGCTAAAGCATTAGCACGTCCTATTTGGTGTCTGGCCATACAATATATACGCTTTTAGCTTTAGCAAATCAGTTAACCAAGCGGGTTGACCGGAAATTCCCTTACTAATAACGCACCCATCCACAGCAGCCCTTTTGTTTTATAAGTTTAGTGCTAAGCCATCTAATCCTTACTTCTCTATTGCAGCCCGCGTGCTATACCCCACCAATATAGTTAATATAGTCCTGCATCGCCACCCAATTTACTCTTTATTTAAATTAAGTCTACTAACGCGCTATAATCGTATAAGGGGGTCTTATATACTCTTTCACTGAAGCTAGTTAACAGGCATTACATTACCGACGGAGACGTTTACCGACAATACCTAAAGTAAGGCTCAGCTTGCAGCCTAGTAAGTATAAATTGAAATATAGCGCCCTAATGCAAGAGGGTATCTAGGTAACGTCTTAGCTAATCCCTTAACATTAAGCGGAGTTAACCGCGTAACCTAGTTATAAAGATAGGGCTTTATCCATTATAAGGCACCTAAGAGAATTTAGTTAAGAAAATAAATATAATATTTGCAGTCTATCTAATAGATCTAGCAATGCCAGTTTTAAAGGGGAAGGGATAAATAATAGGTCACAGGTGGCGTTAAAGTGCCCAGTGAGATTTTAGAATAGTATATCGCCCACAGACTACTAGGTTGCCATAAGTATTCGCCCTATTTCACTCTGTACTATACCCGTTCACTACTTCCTTCCTTTATATCTTAATCCAACCGCTACGTCTTACGTCTGCATTCATCCCTACTACATTTATTAGAGTTAAAACTCCGTCTGTTTAGATTCAGCAAGCCGATATTAGATAGTAGTAGGCGTATATAAAAGGGCAACGCGTTCTAGGGTTCTATTAGAGGCTCCAAAGTCTTATTTTAAAAGACAGAGCTCTTATTTTAAATTGTCTGGTCAATATATAGTATATAGTATAATATTATTTTAAATAATATTTATTAATATAAGGCACGAGGTAGACAGGGAGTCTAATTAACAGAATAATAGGATATATTAGTAGGTTGCAAGAAACCAAGAGACGAATCCTTAAGGAAAGGGGGCGTCTCGGTGCGAGGGCGTGGAAGAGATCTCCTAGGTCATGTACGCAGCACGTAGCTCGTATGCAAATAATATACGCCTCGCAGCTATATACTATACTAGCACCTAACAGAAATAAAGAAAAATTTTATTAAATTAATTTATAACGACTATACTACCTGCTAGTTTCTCTACTTGCCTTCTTATTAAGTACTTCTATTATATTTCCCTTACTTTTCTTACTTACCTTTTATTCTTTGTTCGCTAGTTAGGGGGATAATAGTTCTAGGTAAAGTAGCTTATCAGTTGTATATCTTCTAAGACCTCTAGCCGATCTAAAGAGAATCCCTAATAGGCGATTTAGCATTATTTGGAATCATCTAATAGGGGATAATTACTTCTCTGTCCTTAAGCCATGTATCTTATCTCTTCTCCTTAAAGACCGCTAAAATTTCCTTTACGCTATTGTCCACTAGCCCTAAACCTGAGCGCGAGGTCTCTATAAGTGTAACTAATACTTCCCATTGCTATAATGCTAGGGCTGTCTAGTACGGGAATGCTAGTAGTAAAGCACTAAGGCCGAGTACTGCGCCATAAATTTGCCATTGTTGTTAATAGTTCTTTTTCAACATTACTATATATAATTGCCGCCGATAGTCAATACCAAACACTATAGGTAAGGCCCTAATCATACTAGTGAGCGTATTGGCGGCCTTAGCTCGGACTTCCGGCTGCTTATTAAAAATCATATTGTCGACATATTTAATAAGGTCCCACCGCTGATTGTCCAACATAAGGAACAGGTTGTAGTAGTTAAAAATATCTATAAACTGTAGAATGAGAGACCGGTAACGCTAAGATTCTACCTTAGCTCCCACGCAGATTAAAATAGAGACAAATGGTCTAACTTTATCTATGCGGAAAGGGACATTGGAAAGCTTGTTAAGGATTTCTTCTACTAGGAGTTTAGTCTCTTTGTTAATAGCGACTATAAAGAGGATAAGCTTAATAAGCCTCTCGTACGGGAAATTAAGCAGCTAAGTATAACTGTAAGATAACAGACAGGTATCCCACTATATTAAAAGGGTACGCATAGCCCAGACGTAAGAATCTTGGTCGTGCTTCTACCATATATTAAGTCGGCGAAGGACCTCAGCGTTTATTATAGATTCCTTATCCGTTAACTAATATGGTCGGATACTAACTAAAGAATATTTCATCTATGCGTTAATAAGATGGTCAACATCCTTATATAACTTGCTAATTGTTATTATACGGGCTAGCGCTATACCTGTTGCTAAACGGACAGCATTATACGGATAATTAAAATGCTCTATAAAGCCTTATAAAATCTCCTGCTTTTCTAGATATCGTGGACTAGTATAGTAAATAATTAAGCCTAGCAGACTGATCTAAAGGGAATCTCAAGATGCTGTATTAGATTCCATACTAATATGAAACGTAGGTTCAATAAGTGGCCAGAATTATCTTAGGTCGTTATCTTTTATTATATGCCTTAAAAACTTCTCCTAATTCTTATTGGCTAACCGCTCTTATAAAACCGTTCTAGCCTTAGGTAAGATGGATTTCCAAAACGTCTTTAGTATATATAGGGCTAAAACCATAGAAAGAAGGAACAACGCAGTTATAGCTTCTACAGCGACCCCGTAGTAGTTTTTATCACTATACGCTTTAAAAATACTCTCTACGAATTTTTAAATATTTGCAAAGTTAGACCTAGTCAAGAAAAGCCGACACATATAATAAATTAACATATAATGCGACTCTTGGAATTCATAATCTAGTTCTATCTTTATAAACTCTAATTGCTTTAATAGCCATTCTTAATCCAATCGCTGCGCAATGCGGGAGAGTACCTTCTCCTCAAGGTCGTTATATGTGACTTCTATAGTAATAAGCCGTGCTACCTACGGAGATTTACTCCGTACTATCGTTCGAGGGTCTTTATCCGTATAGTATTTTTCAATAGAAGTCTTAGACCCTAAATCCGACTTATAACCGGAGTTAGTCTAAGGGTTTTTATTAGGGTCTAAGACAACGTCTTAAAGATAATTATCGTATTTACATTCGGTAAAGATTCGTATATCCACCAACTTAAAGATCTTATATATAACCTGTCGAGAAATGCGACGAAGGTCCAAATAAGAATCTATAAAGGCTTCTATAATTATATTAATAAACGCTTTAAAAGCAATTAAACCGTAGGCAACTTTGAGGTTTTCTATAATCTTTATAATTAGACACTGTTTTATCTTCTAGTGAGATTCCTTAGTTAATTAGATAAGATCCCTTAATAACTTCACTTTCTCGCTCGCTATAAAGTCACTTCTTGCCTAAATTTGGGCCTTGACTTTCTCTGGGATAATGGCCTCTCCGAAGTTATACTAGTGAATAACCACGCATTCCCAAGGTCTAACAATATCTATAATTTACCATTCCTTATCTCTTAAAAAATTCTGCATAGAATCGTTCTTAATTTGAGTAGCCTCGACGTAGGCTTTTATGGCACGTGGAATATATCCCCAATGCTAGGAAATTTTGGACCGTATACAGCTAGATAATAAATAGGTTATTACGCCTTCAATACTTATAGGATTTTCCCCCTCTACTACTCGTGTAAATGCGTCTAGAAGTAGTGGAATAACAAGTAATACGGTCCTTGGAAATTGGCCCACTACCTAATTAAGTACATTCCCTATGCTTTGGCGAACTTCCTTATAAGCAGACAAGCTTAAATTAATAAGGTTAAAAAGCAGTAGCTTAGTCAGCTTTAGTTCCTTTAAGGGCCTAGAGTATATATTATAGTCCAACCTCTAAAAATAATACAACTGTGCCCGCTCAATAAGTAGCGGCCTTAGATATTCCTTTTAGAGCCCTTTAAACTTAAATAGAGTAAGCCAAGCTTCGAAAATCTTTAACCTTTTAGACATTTCGTCATTATAGGAACCCATTTAGGTAAACCATAACTTAGATGCATTATACAACGCCTTAAAGCATTGCGGTTTATCCTACTACTCTATAAATAGGAACTAGTGGGTCTTGTAAATAATTCTACCTATCTTATAGCGCAGCTTATAAACTAACTAGTAATTCTCTCCTCCTTAATCTAAGGGGTAACCCGACATATACTGGAAGGTTAGCTCCTTATCCTCCGTTTTAGCTAAATTGGTACCGTCTTCATCACTATCTATATTAATTCCGCCCCTCTAGTATAAGGCGTCACAGCCCATAGTAGGATTGCTATGGTTAGCCCTAGGATTAAAAAGGGTTGAAATCCCTAACATTACTAATTAAAGAAGGTAAAGGCATTAAGATACTTTGTCGGACCACTCTTTCCTAGTACCGTCTCGTTTAATTAATAGCGTAGGTCTAGTTAAATTAGCCAAAGAATTAATTACTATATTACACTGCGAGCTAAACAGTTTGGCCGCAAAGTTGATTTCCTTATCACTTAGCTTATGCCATATAATATGCTTTAAGTCGGCAGTTTTACCCTATGCTTACATTATAAGTTTATTCTTAAGTTCGTCCTTCTTATAGATTAAGTGATTGATAATATATATAGCTGTTAAATTATATAAAAGACGGCTGGTGATATTAAAGGCAATTATCTTAGGCCTCCCTTTACATTCTAGCTGCACGTACTTAATAATAGCGAACAGCTCTTTTTTCCAAGCAAGGACAGAGTCTCTAACTTCGGTTAAGGAATAACTAAGCAGATGCATAGTCCACACTAATGTGCAATCCCCTAGTAGTATCTCTATATCTACCGTTATACCAGCTCCGTAAATGTCGATTTCTCTGCAAATACTAGTAATAAGAAGGGGGAGCAATCGCTTTAGAGACTTTCCGGGGTTAACCTTTACAAATATATTACATAAAAAACCCACTGCGGATCTTATTTGCTAAAAGCTAGTACTCGCTATAAATCCGGCAATTCTATCTAGCGCCATATTAAATAAATCCAGCGATAATGCTGTAAGAAACACAGTAGATGCTCTTCTAAGCATATATAGCACCTTATTTTCCAAGTAATCGCTATATAAATGGAAACTGTTAGGCCTCTCTAACTTCTCCAAAAGGGCGAAGACCTAGTTAAATAGTAATGCGACAAATCCTAAAACTTTTGCGGTAGATAACTTTAGAATTACTTTTTCCTAATAGTCGTCTAACTCTTTCTTATAGTTAATATTAATGTCGCCGCTTTCTAACTAGACGATCTAATTAGTTATCTACCGCTCAGCTAGGTATAAGTCGTGTTCCACTAGGGTATTTATATCATCTTCCTATACTAGCTTATTATAACCCGCTATCTTCTCCTTTATTAGGTTGTGGAACGGTACTATATAGGATATAACTTCTATACAGGACAATATGTATAATGTCTTCTCCAGATCATTGGCGTTAATACCCAGAAGAATAAGCCTAAGGAGTGTTATAATGTAACACCTATAGCCTTTCGCCTTTGCTATAATGTTAAACAGTACGCTTAACGCTTGGATTAAGGGTATTGTTCTATAGACTTTAACTAGGCCCTAGATGGCTAGATATATCCACTAAAGGGCTTTAGGCAGGATTAAGTCCTAGTTAAAAAAGGCCAGGAGTCAAAGAGTTAATATAGTAAGTTCCATAGTAGAAGGTATCTTAGCGAAAATTCCTATAAACACGGCCTCCCGTAAGCATAGTACGAATCAACACTTAAGAGCATTATTAAGTCTCCTCTTATCTAATACCTCCATTTTACCACTTCGCTCTTAATTCTAGCGTAAGATAAATATATCAGCTAAATGGAAGACTAGTTATAATAAGGTTAGAGTCTAGTCGCCAGAATTTAATAGATGGAAGTATATCTTAACGGCTTATAAGAGGTTTTCTAGCTTTAATAAAACTAAGTCTAAATAGACTAAACAGGCGGGAGATAAGGACATTATAATTAATTAAGCGACATTCTAGGCAGTAGGAGGGCTTTCGGTATTAGATTTAAGTTACGCCCTTACTCTCTAAGAATGTTCTCTAACTTATTGGTAAGTAGAGTTTGAGTTTTTATCAGGTATATTAAGAAGCCGTAAAATAGCAGTGAAAATAAGCGCAGATTGTTAATTGGTAAAGACACTATACTCTAAGAACGGGATATATCTTGCGAGTAAAGAGTCTTTAGTAAGCCTAGAAAATAGATTAATAAAATTCTTATTAGCAAACTATAAGCAAGCAACCTAGGACTAAGCATTAAAGAGAGTTAGTAGGTAGCATTATTGCTTTTTAGCAGTCTACTCTATAGGGACTATTAGGAATAACAGATTAAGTAACGCAATTACTATATATATATGCTCTGGGTTAACAATGCTAAAGTAAGGCAGAAACTCCTTAAATATGGCGGGAATCTGTTCCGGATTAAAGTAAAGATAAGCGGACTTATAAACTTAGATCAATAAGCCGGTAAGACGGTCTATGTTTTTAAAATAAACGGTTCTAGATTTATTAGGCAGGAACTCGGCCTTAAGTTCTTTAACAGCGCGTCTCCAATTAAGTATTAGGACTTTCCTATACTAAAGGCGGTATTTCCAACTATAAGTAGTATATTAGCGAATAAAATGTTAAACTAGGAGAAACAATTAAGAAAGCCATTACTTTGCTAGAGTTATAAACATATTTTGAAAATTTCTTATATATTCTATATTTAACCCTTATACTAACCCTAGCTTAAAACAGAGTCTTATAAGCTTTAAATAAGTATCGCGAGGAAGTTTAAATTTTAGGTATAGTAAGTTTGAAATACACGTTAGTAAAGAGTCTGCGCGACAATACTATTTTATAGCCACCGCGATATAGAGTTTCCCTACGCAACTCTCTAGAGCCCTTACTCCATCCACTTTATCCTCGGTTTAATAGGGAAGATTCTTAAAATAGTTAAAGCTGCGTTATCGATCCATTTGGGCAAAAAGTGTAATAGAGATTAATTTAATGCTGAACGTAAATACGTAAAAACGGTTTTTCTAATAGAGTATCGAGCTAAATAAAGGCGAAATTTTGGTTTAGAACGTCGCTACTAAAATATCGGCTTGATGTTGTGGATCCAATAGCGAGGTATAGATTGCGGTGTGCATTAGCTAAGCTAGCTTAGGGTATATATATATGGTGGTGACGAAGGCGTGTCAATGCCTTACTAATGCTGGTGCTGTGGGTGACTAAGACCGGTAAATGCCTATCTTAGAGGCATTAAAGCCTAAATTGAAGGCGGGTGTGCCGTAGATATATATATAGAGGTTGCGAACTAGTATAATAGGAAGCCCCTATAGGGCAAACATCGCCTCGCCTCTAGCTATACTTTAGACACTTATAGAATATAGGGCCAGTATTAGTGTTATAGGTAGTAAAGATTAATAAAGGTTAAAAATGATGTTTAAGGCTTAAATTGGGATTTCTAGACGGTATAAGATGAGAAGACGCTACGAATATATCTTAGAGTAGGGCGTAAATTAGGAGGCGCTAAATATAAGGGAGTGAGCCGTATATACATCTGTGGAGGTTTTTAGGCGCTAGGAAGTTTAGGGAGAATTTATATATGCGACTGCGGAGGGCGAGATATTAGCATATCTATTCTAAATAGAGAGGCTAGTCGTAGAGCTGCTTGCCTATAAGTATTGCCTTTAGAATTAAATAAGAATTGGTAAGCGGAATTGGTATAGCTACATATTTATTGTCTAGAGGCGCTACGCACGACGGAGGCCGGTTAAAGGTCGCGTGTAGTATACTATCTAGGGTCTTATTAGGATATGCGCTAGCGGGAAATGCGTAAACGGGAAAGGGAAGGGGCGCCGCCTATATATCCGCGTGGAGATGTTAGGTATCTATTTATAAAGTAATATACGACTTATATATTGGTTATAGCAGTATATATAAAAGAGGCCGGTGAAAGGGTTTGCGGTATAACGTTTCTTATTAGAGTGACGGGAATGAGGTTTATAATAGGCATAAGTGACAGCCTTAAGACGTCTAAATATTACGTGCCTATGCTGAGGGGCACTGCCCAGACCGAAATCAGCCCCACTATAATCACTTTTTATTACCCGCTGTTTAACACATCTATATCCCGTATTTGCGTCTTGCTTATTATAGGCACCACTATAACCACACTAAAGATACTTCGTAGTATAGAGAGCCAAGATACGGATAGCTTGCGCAAACAACTAGCAATATAGGGCGAATATTATTCCTTACGCAACTTTCTAGAGCCTCTCTATATACTAGGCACCCCTCTAAAAACAGAGAAGATTATTTCTACGTACCTAGAGGTACTGTTAACATTTATAATATATGATTTATGTTAATAAATAAGAACCAGAAAGCTAAAGAACACGCCGCTACTATACTTAACACTACCTCCAACAAGCTCTTATTTAAAAATTCGTTCCTAGCAGTATATATAAAACTAGAAAAACCTGGCCCCGGCGTACGCGGATCAGTAAATACGGCTATAGTGATATTAGCACTTAGCAATTTAGATCGGGATAACGGGTTTCCGCTATTTCAAGTCTTAAGGGAAAGAAATTTCCAGCCCTTTTAGCTTAAGAGCGGTAATATACTAGCTGCGCCGGAGGATATACTTTAGTACTTTAAAGGTAAGGAAGGCGGGCTCGCGTATATATCCACATAGCTTTGTTGAAATACTATCTTATAGGTAACTATAGAAGGGTAAGGAGAACGTAAGGGTTATGTATAGTTAAAAGCCGGAATACTATTGAAATTTAAGGAAGATATCACGCCTAGGGTGCTAGAATTTGCTAAGGCTTGCGGGTTAAAGCTATTGTTATACCCTATAGAGAAAGCGGTAGAAGAGGAATTGATATAGCTATTTATTGCTAATCTACTATTCTCGTAAGAGGTAGGCAGGGCGCCATTTATCAATCCAGTATCCGGCAGCCCTCGGTGTTGGCCTTAATAGATAGGACTTAAAGGGTCTAAGGCGGGTGGGGGGTTTAGATAGTTATATAGCCCGCCCTTATAGAGTTTATTAAGAGTAGAAGGATCCTAGGCGGGTAGCGGGTTTAGGTAGTTATATAGCCCGCCCTTATAGAATTCGTTAAGAGCAGAAGGATCCAAGGCGGGTAGCGGGTTTAGGTGGTTGTATGGCCCACCCTTATAGAATTTATAGAGAGTAGGAGGATCCTAGGCGGGTAGTGGGTTTAGGTGGTTATATGGCCCGCCCTTATAGAATTTATGGAGAGTAGAAGGATCCTAGGCGGGTAGCGGGTTTAAGTAATTATATAGCCCACCCTACCGGTATTTGGTAGGACGGACTGGAGAGTTTATATACAAATTATAGTAAGGGTTAATAGGGCTAATAATCGCGCCTAGTCTTGCGTCGTTCCCTCTATAGGAAGATTTCGGAAAGATTCCTTATATTAGATTAGGGCTCCGGCTAGTGACCGGGACTTATACGTCCACGGTTGGCCTACTTATACCATCTTCCCTTTCTTAGGTAAGACCCGGTTGTAGTACTAAGTTATAGTCCGCCAGGTGGTGGCTCTTATCGCTAGGTCTAGTTATCTCCACACCTAAAATTATATCTTAAGCAACCACCGGAGCGGTAGAGGGGATATTATAACGGGCTTTTTTGGACCTGTGGCTTTTATTCACAACTAAGCGCCGTCCCCGCTTAAGAGCATTTATTGCCTCTATTATTTAGTAGTAGATAGATTTGGCAATATCTTTAAAGGGGTCTAGTAAGCCGTCTTTAATTGTCATACTGAGCTCGTTAGCACTTAGCTTGTCCGCGCCTAAGTCGTCCACCTTTTTAAACTGCGCATTCTCTACAATACCCAAAAGTTTAAGTTTATTAACTGCCGCCTCGCGGTTGTGACCACTTAGCGGCAGACAAAGCCATCTAGATTATTAGTATTTTAACCTTTTTAGATATTCGGGTACTTATAAATTATTGTTTATTAATTCTGGGAGTAGAAATAAGGAACCCTAACTAAGAGATAGTGCTAGAGTATGCTACCTTCTACTATCTAAAACCCAACTATCTATTTTTTCCTTCACCTCCTTAAGCTCAATCCTAGTGCTATTGGAGACAAGTACGGCTAGTACTTCCGTGTCTTTAACTATTTCACGCAGTCCATCGTAGAACACTATGAGGAATCTCCAGTGGATAGAGTCAATGAGAGCATTCTGCTTAATAAGCACAGTAGCATTATATAGCGCACCTAAGCTAGCACTAATAACTCCCTAAGGTTGTAAGTGGATGATAAAGTCTCTTTATAGTTAGGAGTGGGCGATAGTATTTCCTTATGGTTGTAACTGGGCTATAGGTATAGTAAAGAGGAAAGTCCAGTTACCGGTCCACCCTATATACTGCTTTCAAATTTTAGGGTTAATACAGAGCTGCTCTAGCGTTATTTTTAGCAAGTACTAAAATCTTATACCTTTTAAAATCTTAACAATTTGTAGTTCTCTTTAAGGGGGGTTTAATGTTAAGCTATCGTTTAATAAGGGACCGTTGGCACCAGACAGGAGCTTAGTGACTTGTAATCCATTTTAAGAGGGATTTAATATTAAGCTATCGTTCGATAAAGGATTATTAGCATTAGATGGAAACTTAGTTATTTATAATCCATTTTAAGAGGGGTTTAATGTTAAGCTGTTGTTTAATAAGGGACCGTTAGCATTAGACGGAAGCTTAGCGGCTTGTAATTCTTTTTAAGAAGGATTAGATGCTAAATAATTATTTAAGATAAGAGATCCTAAAGCCTGCTTTGTTTCTAAAGGCAATATCTAGACTAAGGAAGCAATAAGATCTTTAAACTTATAGAAGAGTTAGCGAATTTGTATAAAGGACACTTAACTAAAGTACCTCTTCGTCCTTTATAGCCTCATCAAATAATAAATGCGTAAATTTTTGGAATTTAGGCCTACTAAGGTCAGCGCCTATTGTTAAAGGCCGTTAGTATAAACATAGAAAGGTTGCTAGGAAATGGATATGTCTAGGGGAAGCTTATACCTTGAGGTCGTTTAGAGGGCGCCACTAAGAGCGCTAATATAGCTATGGCTATATTAGCGTTCTTAGTGGCACGACCCGTAGCCACCATCCAATTTAATAATATAGCCCCTTCTCCTAAACGGGAAGGAATATTTATGGCCTCCTTATATAGGCGCTTTTCACGCAAATAATTAAAAAAAATAACAGCACTAACGTACTAATACCACCATAGAGAGGCTAGATTTTTAACGCCTTATTAAACTTCTAGAAATAGACTTATAGCGAAAGCCAATACAAGACTCCATAAAACCCCTAAGCTGCAACGATTTTTTTGTTAAAGATCCCATGGGCAGGCCTAGCCTGAGTCTCGGTATCGTCTTTATAGCCTCCGCGAACGATCCCTAAAAACAAATAGAGTTGCCATTTAAAGGCCATAAGCTGTAAGCTATAGGCATATTAACATTCCCATGTAAATTTAGCGGCAGCTTAGCGTGTGACAAATCCCAATCTTTCTTCGGCTTTACGGCATAGAGCGCTCCCCGAGAAGAAAGAAGTAATTGCTATGGCAATACCCCTTTATTAGGGAGCTGACGTTGGCTTTTAGGGGAGGGCAGTTATTAAGAAATCCTTAAATGTATCCAATATCAAATATCATAGCAGGGGGAGGACGGACGCTTAGTAGTATATAGAGCAATTGCGCCCGGCGATCAAAAACGCACGTTGATTACACAATTGCCCCGTTGCCTTAAGGCCTCACCGATTTTCTTTGCCTTATATTCCTTGCAGATGCACTCTGCTCTAATGTAATTAGGTAAACTATAGTCTTATTTGCCTTATTTCTACGCCACTTAGACTAATAGGACTTATTTATTAAGATGGACTCTACCTATTCCTTTAATACTACCGCAATCATGCTTTCCTTCGCTATTACTACTACTGTAGCTTACGTGCTTATAACAGGTATCAGCATTTATATCCTTTTTTAGAAACACACACCCTTCCACAGCTTTACTAAGGTTTTTATGGTCATTGCTTATGGGGTACACATTACTTTTACAGTTTCGGCATTTACATTTTTAGAAATCGCCTAAAAGCAGCACGGGACTAGATAGAAGTTCAAAAATGTTTCCCTAGTAGTAATAGATTACGCGCTAGAAATAGTAATATTTTTGTCTATAAGTGCGGTGCCTGACCTCCTTCTCTATAGCTAATATTATTCGTAAATCCTAAAAACTACCATATTACTTAATACTAGCGTAGCAGAAACGTCTGGCTAAGCTATCTCTTATAGGGTTCTAGCCGGATGGTTATTTCTTACTATAGTAGAGGTGGCTTTGATATTATTTTCGGCATTTATATAAATAAAAGGTTTTAACTTTAGACTCCAAACGCTGAATTTATTAAAGTGGAACTCTTAGGATAAAAGCCGAAGTGCGCTGCTTAATATATAGCATTCTTATTATAAAGCAAATTTACCTAATCTACTTCCTAACCTGGGAATGCTAGAAGTATTTACTTCGCTTAATAAGTAGAGGCGCTAGAATCTAGGGCTAGATATAAGTCATCTCACTATTTCTTATAAGTATTACGATTATTATATCCCTAGTCCTCCCACTAAAACTTCCAAAGGATAGCTTGGCTATACACTAGGTACTTTTTTTCTAGCTACTCTTATTTAAATCACTAACAGTTATAGGGCAATTTTTGCTTCGTGTTTATCTTTAACCTTCGCTTCTTACCTTTTATAGTATAGGCCAGATATATTTTATCCTATTTTAGGCCAGGCCAACCAGCCAGCAACCCAAGCCTAGGAACGACTTATAAACAATCTACTATTTAGGTATATAGATATATTAACGGAAATGGAGACAAACAGATAAGGTTTTACGCTAATAACTCTACATCTTGCAGCCCATAAACATCTCCTTATCCATTATCGCTAAAACACTAGAACAAAATCTCGGCTTAAAAAGAGTATATAAATCTCCCTCGTTACCTCTTAAGAACTCAGAGGATATAAGCCACTCTATAGCCCCATTATACACTCCTAACCTATAAACCTAATAAAGGAAAATTGTAACTGGTCGTATTTAGGGCGTCACTATATAACCGGGGATAGTGAGAGTGGATTTCGTCTCTATATTATTAATAGATCGTAGTATTACCGGCGCGGTATTGATAGAAATTTCGAGCATAATTCGTACACCCTACTAGTAGATTAGATTTCCGTATGCAATTGTTATTAACTCTCCTAAAAAACAAAATCTGTAATACCTCCCTCCTTATTCTTACGCTCCCTAAAGAATATTTTAATACTAACCGCTATAAGAGGGTTCCGATGGAGATCTATATCTTAAATATATTATAATACTTATAATAAAGGCTGTAAACTAGGCGGAGCGGCAACCTAAAGAGAATAAAGATTATCAATCTCGTAAGAAGTAGTTTAGAGACTTTGCGAATAACGTTGCGATAAAGGTTACTCAATAATATCTAGTTAGGCTATATCTTAGTACGGTATTCAATGATATTGCTTACGTAAGTATTTAATTATCTGGTTATTATTTATGCATACTAAGTCAATATCTCATCTTTATATTCTTAAGGTTAAGATGGATGGATATATCCTTTAGAGGGACTAGTTAGAAAAACTAAGGACTTAGAAATAGAGGCAAGTTACAATGTTACTTACAGGCATATAACTTATTAGCGGGTAGATAATAGGAGATGGTTAACAATCTGCATCCTAACTAAAGGTTAGAAACTTAAGTCTACTTCTCTATAGTTATTATAGAATTTTCTTAGTTTTATGTATATAAGTTTATTAGCGCGCTAAATTTGTAGGGATTAAGCAAATTCTTAAAGTATATAGTTCCTAAGCGCAATATAAATCCTTTACGTGGTCTTAAAATTAATCTAGTAGAGAATCTAAAGGCAGTCGTTATACAATATATACCCTATAGGAATTACCCTACTACAGACTTCGAGACAAGCGGCTGTAAACCGTATATATTTACAGCCAGCCACCTTGATTTAGGTAAACACGTCCGATTAGGTAGCTAACTATAACACAGACAATAAACGCTAACTTAAATATAACATTCCTTCTTCTGTATCTACCCCTTATCCAATACTATGGGTCATAGCCTAAGAAATAGTAGGTGTAAGCCCATTTCCTCCCCCTCCGTCAGTCTCTCTCCGTCGGGACCTCATCTAACAGATCTGCGGGAGATCCTTAATAATAGATAATATAAGCCTCTTTTATAACCCCCTATACCTAACAAGCCTTTAGCGTAACTACTTAATGCTAACAATGCCTTATAGAGAGCTAGTTGGGTTCTTCCTTATATTGACCTTAACTTTTACTCCCCTTTAAATTAAAATATATCTTATTATATAGCAAATCATTTATCCATATCTCCCGATTTCTAGACAAGTTGACACTTTTAGTACTAGCTACTTATAGGACTAATTCTAATGCGGAAAGTTCTATGCAGATTTAAGGATTGCTAAAAGACGATTAAGTCAACTTCTAATAACCTCTATCGCTATAAAAGAAACGCCTACGGAATACACGGCGGCCACAATGCTTACCTCTGCCCAGATTTACATTATAAGAAATCTTAAGAAGGCAACGGATTCACTAAGTAAAACAAATTAAGAGACCATATAAGAAGAAAACACTCTCAAAATCCGTATTTAACCCTAAACCAAATACTAGGGGTTCAATGCGGATTTAAGGATTGCTAGGAGACTATATTAACTTCTAGTAACCTCTATTGCTATAAAAGAAACGCCCATAGAATGCACGGCAGCTACAACCCTTACCTCTACCTATATTCAAATTGTAAGAAATCCCAAAAAGGCAACAGATTTACTAAGAGGTACAAATTAAAAAACTATATAAGACGACACACTTAAAACCTAGATTTAGCCCCGAATAATATCGCGGCGCCCCTTTAGACGAACCTGGATTTAGTAGAGTTAAGTTCCAATTTTCAACTAGGTTTATTTATAGGTATATTTATAACCCTCCTTAGTTTGCTAATACGTGTGAATTTCTAATTATACGTAATTCAGGATACGGGCCCGATTTTCTATTTACCCCGCCCCCTACTCCCTCCCTTATAGCTTCGGCCGGTATTCCTTCTTCTATTAACTAAGCGCAATTATATATTGGAAGGCATTCACAATCCTCTATAACAATTACTAAATATCTTATAAATCCCTAGTCTAAATAAGCTAATATAGGAACTAAGACTAAGGTAAGAAGTTAAATAAATCTAGCTAATAGGCCACTAAGACGTCAACACCGCTACTATTAGATCCCCCCTAGAGCAGACCGTCTCTTTTACTGCCTATATTAGCCTAAATATAAGTACAGACCTACTCCGGATAAGAGAAAGTTTAAGTAAGTATAGAGCTACCCCTTATTAGTAGTTTATCTAATTTAGTGTTAAGAGAGTATATAGACCGGCATATAAGAGCCTTTAAATGCGGGCATCTAAAATGTATATAGTCATTTAGGTGCGCTAGCAGTCGCATAGAATACAAAATTGTAATTCATCCTATATATAGCGGCCCATATATAGATTCCCACCCACCCCCGATTAGCAAACGATTAGTAGAAGGGCTTACAGCTACGGAAATTTTAGGCGGACGTATTAGTGTTATATATCGGAATACGGCAGCCTATGCCACTTATATTGTACAAAACTATTTCTAAAATAAACTAAATAGTTCGGGTTTTAAAGGGTGGTGCACAACAGTACCGGTCCTAGAAATGGTAGAATTTGATACTAAGCAAATCAAATTTAAGGATTTAAACCAGTTTTGTCCTGTAGCGCCTCTATAGGATCCAATAAGGCGGGATCCTAATTCTCAGTTAGCGACGAATAATTTGGTACGGCCCTATGAATATACCTTAAGTAATAATTCCATTATGGCCGGTATATCTACAACCATTATACACTTACTAAGGTGGCCAGTATTAATAATATATAAGTTAGTAGATCCGCATAACTATTCTACCCTTAATAAACCTGTACAGTTACCTACTTCTAAAGCCTTATATGATAAAAAGCAAGTACTATTAGGCCGCGATTCGCAGACTTTATCAACAATTAACAGCCTCAGTATACCAGGAATATTTCCGGGCCTTAAGCGGTCAATTCTAGAGCCAAAGGAGTCTAAAAAATTGCAGGATATAGTCCTTCAGTTAGCTACCCCTCTATTATTAGATATACCAAGCTGTCCAAATATACAGTTAGAGATCATTCAAGCTTATCTACTTTAATCACCTATATATTAAGATATAAAAAAGCAAGATATATAAGAATGCAGAGAGAAGCATAATAGCGACCAAGTATATATTAAACCTCCCAATACTATTACTAGCTTAGTACGTCTATCCCCTTCCTAGTATATCTAGTGCTATCTACTAACACCTATATATAGACAACAGCGCCGCCTAGTAGTACGAACTTCGGCCTATAGGGTAATATAATTACAGGTATTTATAATATGTGGCCTGTTATAGGAGTTCCCTAAATAATTAATAGGATGGCAAATTATCTGTCTTAAACTCTAAATAATCCTAAGGTCTGCCTACGCGCACTAATAGCCCTAATGCCGCCTACCTTTTCTCAATCGTCTACCTCTATGCACTTAGCTAGAATAGAAAGTATAGATAACAGCCCTAAAGATTACTTAATTAAAGATTCTAGCAATAACAATATAAATCTAGGGTGGGACTTTTTAGCTTCGGCACTTATGGAGATAATAGATAATAATAGCGCGTGGCAGCCTCTAATATACGGAACTTTTACTAATTTAGAGGAGACACTGCAACAATCTCTCAATTCAGGTTATCTATTAACACTAATGCTAAAGACAAACGACAAATATATTAGAGAGACCCAAAGCGAGGTTTAGGAGTCCTATATAGCACATCCAGAGTTAGTAGAGCATCAACCACTTCAGAATAAGACCCTTTAAATAGCTAGCCCTTCATCCTTAGAAATATTCAGCAATTTACTTATTTGGTTGGGTATAATAACCAAACAGATAGAACTATAGCAAATCCTCCCAGCAACTCCTAATAGTTCTTTAGAAATGTATAAAGGCTATCTATTTATACCTCTTATATAGCAGGAAAGGACCTCTCCTATAGATAGCGATAACACTCCTACTTTGGACCTATCTACGCCAGCTCCACAAATAAATTGTAATATCTATTATAAGAGCTACGCTAGTAGGTCAAACATGCTTTGACATAGACGATCTTATAAGTTCGGCTTTATATTACGATTCTTTTTTATTTCTAATATATCTAGATATATTAAATTCAAAACATAACTGCCAAAAATGCAATAAAAACTTTTCATAAGCGGACACTTTTACTAAGCACCTGCAAACTTATATAAATAGAGCCCTCGAATTCCTAGAAGCGCCTAATAGAGATTTACGCAGTTAAAAAGCCTGTTCTAATTACTAGGCTTCTAAAGTAAAATATAATAGGAGACACGCTTATTATATAAGAAAGAGATAGTCTGGTAGTACGGCGGCATCTAGGAGGATAATATAATAGCGGTGTTTACTGTTAGTCGTCTAAATAGTTAAGGATTTTAACTATAGAGTGTCAACCTAGATTAGATTCCCTTATTACTATTGTACTACTGTCTATCGACCCAGATCATATTTACATACACTTTATCTTAGTTATCTCTTAACTTATAACTAAATGTCTTATTAAATATCTCTATCCCTTCCCCTCTACGAAGTTCAATGAGTTAGGATTCCAATTCTCAGCTAACGACGAGTAATTCAGCGTGGCCTTCCGTATATATCTCGAATACCCATCACATTATTGCCGGTATGTCTATAACTCTCCCTAGCTTAGTAATATATAGCGGGCATTAATAAGACATAAGTTATTAGATCCGCGCGCGCACTTTATACCCCCTCCTAACAACCCATACATTAAAGGTCAGGCACTATTAGGCAATAGACAGCACTGTTAGGCCTTCAAAACAACCACTAGCTACACTACAGATCTCTACGACCCCAATACGCAATAGACATACCCTAAAAGTGACATTAACATCATAAATACAGTTCTTATAAATAAACTTATAAATAAAGGTGGCTCTACCTATGCCTTTGACGTGGCCTACCTCTATCAAATATATCTAGTCTCATTTAATCTACTATTATTACCACACCTACTATTTTTACTAAATGCTAATATAATTTATCTACAGAGCTTATACTACTTCAATCGCTGCTTAAACAAAGTAGGAATATATCCCAGCTTATTGCAAAACTGTTAATATCAATGCCAAAGATAAATAACACATTGGAGAGATTTAAAGCGAGATTTAAATGTGCTATATAGCGCATCTAGAGTTAATAAAGCGTTAACCACTTTAGAATAAGATCCTTTAGGTGGCTAGCCCTTCGTCCTCAAAAATATTCAACAATTTACTTACTTAGTTGGGTACAAAGACTGGGTAGATAGAACCACTACAAACCCTCCTAACAACTCCTAATAGTTCTTTAGGAATGCACGGAGGTTATTTATTCGCACTGCCCATACAGCAGAAAAAGACCTCTCCTACAAATAGCAACAGCACTCCCGCTTCGGAACTATCCACACTAGCCCTATAAGCAAATTGTGATATATGTTTAAGGAGCTACGCTAAAAGGCAAGACATGCTTCGATATAAACGGACTCGTAAGTTCGGCTTTATACTACGACCTTTTTTTTTCTAATACCTCTAGATATGCTAAATTCCAAATTTAAGGGCTTAAAATGCGCTAAAGACTTTTCACGAGCGGAAAATCTCAATAGGCACCTGCAAGTTCATAGGATAGAAGTCGCCAAATCCCTATAAGCACCTAATTAGACAACTTCGACCGGCGGTCGAAGTTCCTTAAAATCTCTTTAACCACCTATATAGAAAATAAGCAATACACAGAGTTTTAGCTCCATAACCTCAATTCAACACTACTACCCTATATCTCACCACCTTAATTATATCTCACTACCTGTTTCTATTACCTGTACCTACCTTATATATAATTATTTATTACTTAACATCCGATTCGGATCCCTATTAGGCTTACGTAAACTAAACCTTATATATATAGATAGCTTCTAAAGCCGGCTTTAATCGACAGAGTTCTTATTCTTAATCGCCCTATCCGACACTTAATAATCTCTTATTAATTCCAAAAGCGCAAAGTTAGAACATGCGGATTTACAAAGTAAGCCTTCTTTATAACGAGCAGAGCTGATTTTATTTTGCTATAACGCTGTAACCTCCACCAATTTGACTTTAAATTGCGTAAATAAACCCTTATTTATATAAATTGGAGCTATTATAGCGAACGCGTATGCCTATACGCAAGGGCCTTTTTAGTTGCCCTAGAGAATCGCCATAGTTGCCCTAGAGAATCGCCTAGGTTGGCCAGGAGAATTAAATTAAAGATATACGCTTCCCCCTTAACTACGCCCCCGTTATTGCCGCCAAAACAGGAATATAACGCTATCTCTGCAATTACTAACGAAATTTAGCAATATCGTACGGGCGGAAACCTTACGATATTTAACAAAGATTACGACACTACGGAGGAAAGCCAATCGCGAAGTCTGCTAGAAGTAAAGTTCTTATAGCTTAAAGTACTATAGGAGAAAGTTCTATTCCTAAATCATTTAGGCCTAAGCTTACCACACGCTATATATTTGGGGGTAATCTCTACTTCTCTTTCTTTTTTAAAGATTCGCCGTCGATCTCCTTTTACTACTTTTATTAATGGCATTTCGTGGGGTCAATCTAAGCCCCTTCTATATTCCACTCTTATCTACCAAAGCCATAAGTGTTTTTCTGTCTTCCTTCTTAAGCGCCTCTCTAAGCTTTCAAAACCTTATAATATACTTAATAAACTTACTAAGATTCCTTTTATAATAAGATCAAAGTTTATAGAACATTAGGTTAATTATAGGCTCCTTAGTAGGCTTCTAGTATAAAACTACCACTTTATTTATAATGTGAACCAAGCAATACCTTAAATCCTTATTGCTCTTCGCGGCTCTAATACTCGTCAGCCTAGGCTTCCACTCCACCCAGTATTTAAGTGCACCGTTTTCGGTTACGCCTTCCAAAATTTAGTTTAGTCTTCTTAGGAATCTAGTAGGCTATTTATCTTCTCTTTCACAATCTAAGCTGTCATTAGAAATATCCGCAAAGTAAGCTTTATCATCACCTACTTAGCCGTTAGTATAATCAAAAGATCTATAATTATTTAGCTATCTTACTAAGAGGCATTAGAGAAACGTACTCAATACTAGCGACTGTATTCGCGGGGTCAGACAAGCCTATTATTGGGTAAGAAATTCCCACCTATCCGGGACCGGACGGCTACGAGTAGTCCTTAACTAGAGAAAGCATGGCTAGCGAGAGCTTAGGGCCAGAATAAAAGAATTAAGAATTATAAGTGCTATAGAGCAAAAAAATACTACGCGATAACGCCCTTTATACCCTCACGCCTAGAACTAACGCCAGAAGTATAGCTCTAATCTAAAAATATCAAACCATGCAAGCTGCTTCGCCGCAACACTAAGTCATATTAATAGTTATAGGATAATCTTTTTACCGCCCGTAACCTCTGGGTATTTAAGTGGCTAATACCTCTACCAGTATCTAGTGTCTAAGGCCCTTCTTATAATATCAAGTAAGTCCCCTATTTAATTCTAAGCGTAAAGCTTAGCTTAATTGGATCATCAGCTTTAAACAATAATCAACTATTAGGGCTACCCCTAAACACTAGTATGTAGAACCCCTTATCCGGTTCCAAATAGAGTAAAAACTATATTCCTAAACTTCTTCTTAGTTACGTCAAAGCTGGCCGAATACGCCGCAGCTTTATCTCCTAACTCCTTACTTACGCTACATGCCTTAGAAACCGTAGCACAGCGCTTAGAAAGCGGCATTGCTTTTACCTACGTTATATAGATTTAGGCAGAGACCACTTATAATCCAATAAGCAATAATAGCTAAGCACTACTCACAAAGCCAGAGACCGATGCGTTAGTTCTTCCGCACTAATATAATACATTTTAGTTAGATATTCATATTTAGTATAGCATAAAAGTATTGCATTATTATAAACGGATCAAAATCGTCTCCAGAAATGATTAAAGCTAATAGTCTGCTTAGAAATAACTATAGCGAACATTACTAGCAAAAAATAGTATTTTAACATCACAACCGTATAAAAAGTACTGCGATCTTAAAATAGTATATTATAGACCTTTTTAACTTCTAAAATCTATTCTACGCAGCAGCACTGTTGTTTAATCTTATAAAACAAGCCGTTCGAGCGCTACTATACAAACCTATAGCGAGCATATAGACATCTCTTTAAAGCAACAGAAATCTACCACACTAGTTAGCACCGCACTACCTACTATTATTGCCTCTACCTCCGCCTCCTATATATCTTATTTATAGGCAAGGCCTTTACCTAAAAGCTAGTATACTAAGGAAATCAAATACCGCTATATTGTATACAGCGCCACAATAGTCATAAAGGACTTCCGCTTTATACCAGTAAGGGTCTCCTTCTTCTATAAATTTTACCATCGCGTACACAATTTGGTCTTGTAGGTAGACTATAAGTCTATTAACCTTTATCTTGGTTAGTCTAAGTTCCTATAAGTAATGCCAATCTTAAAGGCGAATAACATATAGTAGAACTTGGCATTGAATGTAGTTCATTCTATAGTGATCGAGCAAACAGTCTCCATAATAGGTATAGTCCTAACAATTCGCTCTCCATATTTCGTCTCCAAAGCTATATTTCTTCTTGCAAGAAGCACACAAATCTTCAAATTTTATCTAGTCTAACGGATAGGCACCATAACTACTAAGTGCCACAGCACCCATCTACTTTCTCCCGTTATAGACAGCTTTGCTATTAAGACTGCAAATAGCTCTGTCCTTGCTTTCCTCATCTATATTATAAAATATTTTTATATAAGCTGTTTTTATAAGCGCGAATATCAATAGTGCTCGCTGTTGGTCATCAATATAATTAAGAATTTCAATTATAGAGTTAATTTCCCCATAGTATTCTGTAAGGACCTTCCGAGCTTAGTCGTAGTCCATATAGGGAAGTGATCTTAAAAGTGCTTATTTGTCTATACTCTTAAATAATTTCTCGCGATCGTCATATAGTATTTCTTTAAGGAAAGCTCGGCAGATATGCGAATTTATTAACTAGCTTATATATTGCTGATACATCACAATACGCGTATTGTGGTCGCCATTAATAAAACAGTTTACTTCATTGATATCAATAGATATATTAGGCCGAAGAAGTATATCGTCATCCCAAAATAAAAACATATTTAAATAATAAGTGGTTACAATAAAGAACTAGCTTTAGCTTTTTTATAGTAAGATTTATAGCGCTTAATAAAGTAGGTTTGTAAGGGGTGATTTTAGTAAGGGGGTCACCTTCTTAAGGGAGACCCTTTTTAGTAGAAGCAATTACTAGATCTTACCTACCTCGCTAGTTTATCTAATTACTAAAAGTATATTTTGCACCTAAGCCGAAAGCAATCAGTTAGGTTGCCAGATAATAAATACTAAAAATATCTTTCTTTCTTCAACGCCGATGCCAGTCGAGGGATACTAAAACTATTATAGCCAGCAAAAATATCCCGTTACCTTCTCTAAATCTTCTAACCTTTACTTTAGGGCTTTTAGTTAGTAGCCTCCTGCTTCTTCCAAAGCTACTACTCCCACTTCTCCTCTCCGTACTTCTCCTTAAATAGTTTCTTAGCCTATTTAAGCAGATCTTCTCTAAGATTATCCTCCGCTACTACTAATAACGCCTATCTAACAGTGCATTGTATAGATCCATCCTCTGCAACGCGAAGAGCCTTAACATACTCAACTATATAATCGTTATCCTCTCCATAACGTAGATATCTCACCATTTTCTAAAGCCGCTTCTCCCATTACAGGTCCCACTCCTTTTCTCCAAACTCCGTCTTAAATAAGCCCTTAAACTAGCTATAATACTCTTCTCCTACTAGACTATCCGTTGGTACCTCTAATAACGTCCATTTCACAGTGGATAGCATAAACCCGTTATCTATAAGGTAAACAGCTTTAACACGCTTAACCGTGTAACCCATGTTCTTTTTATTAGGTGGATATATATAAAGGAGCATTTCCTTCGCCATTCTAGCCTTCCCCGTTTTTCCCTTTAAGCGTTTGCGTCGCTTAGCGGATTAACCATCTTAAGGGAGCGTAGAGGAATTAATAAGTAAGACAGGCCGTTTCTAAGTAAGAGTATTCTAAGGTAGAGCATCAACACTAGATAGTAGAGCCTTGGCTTAAAGTAGAGCGTATTAACTTTATTGCTCTAGTGATAATTAGTACACAGGGTCTAATCTACTTACGTTCTTGGCTAGGCTATACTTATAGGTAGCATTTTTTAAGGAAACGCATTAGGTGGGCTAGGGTTCTTTTAATATTATCTTAAGCATACCTTAATAAGCTCTTTAAGAATACGCTCTTTTTATACTTATATCACTCTCCGCAGGATTGCTACTAATATAATATTTTATAGCTAAATCGCTTCGGGGAAGTATTTGCTCTAAATGCTGGTCACTATCTTGTCTAGAGTTAACCCCCTTACTACAAAGGTATTCGCTGTAAACGTTATTAGTATCTACCTTAGTCGGACTTAGTGCGCAAAAATCGCTGACCCCTACTGTAGATTCGTCCTGTAGTTCTTCTTTAGCAAGTTTATCGCGGGAGTTAGAACGTCTAATCCTAGTTATTTAGGCGCGGTCCAGTCCATTCTATAGCCTAATTCCTTACCACTAGAGAGTATTGACGTTCTAATTACTTATATAGTTGCTAGCGCTATTAGAGCCAGAGCCGCTCCTATACGTTTCGGAGCAATTAGGGGCCGACTCCTCGCCCTAGACGCCTATATCATTTATAGTTCTTTAGGGGTTACCTTAGTTGGAATTCTTAGAGGGGGTTAGAGGGTATTTTAAGACTAAAATAGTTCTAACTGGCTTCTCTAGCTGCTTATCTGCCTTATTAGCACTTTCACTAATATTATAGTTTTGGTCGTTGAGGCTCTGGCTATTATTAATGCCATTAGTGCTTCCTAGTTTAGCACCTAGATAACCGACCGTAATATTACTTAGGATACTAGAAATAGGAGTAAAGCTAGTTTAGTCGCCAACGGTAGTGGGCTTAGGGCTTTAGGCGTCGTGGTGGGATAGGCCGCTATATGGTTTTCCAGTATTTAGTGTAGCTAGTTTATCTATGGTATAGTATAAGCAATTTCCTTAAGCCGATTATAAAGAAATCTTAAATGTAATATATTTACCTTTACTGTTAACCAATACTTTAGTCCTAGCTCCAGATCTATATCCGTTATAGAGAAGGCCACTTTCCTAACTCCTATTATTAAATAACTGCCCGGCGGTCGCATATTAAGGATTAAGGCTAAAAATTCCCATTTCTTTTCTCTAATGTTTCCCAGAAATGAGGTCTTCTACTTTTAGAAGGTAGTCATTATTGTCACCACGGGGGCCGCCAGAAGTTTTCCTAGTAACATTGTTTTGGGCGATAGACGAGTTTCCTATATTATATTAGATACTGTTACTACAATCTAACTGCGTATGCACTTACCTTAGGCCCTAGTTAGGTCACCTCTAGCTATCTAGCACTCTATAACAGTTTTTTCCAGGGTGGGGGCTGTAAGATCAATAATTGACGTAAAACTCTTATTTCTTTTAGTAAATTGCCTACCTTATCTACTAGCCATAATAGGAGGCAATTGCATATGGGGTAATCGGGGGTATAGCTTAGGCCTAGAAATCCGGGCAGTTAGTACTCTAGGTATATAAAAAGATTAAAAGTCTATTATAATTTAAGGATTGGGATAGAAAGATATAGAAGTGATAAAAAAATCTTTTTAAGGAGTAAGATAATCTAGGAATTAGTGAGAGAGCATATTCTTATATATGTGCTCTTAGCATAGCCTGGTCCTTAGCTAGTTTAATCTATTATCCTCTCTATACTTACCGCCGAACCCAATAGCAACGGCGGTGGCTTAGTTCACGTAGCTTCGGGCCAAGGCATTACAGTATATAAATATTGCGCCTATCCCCTGGGAATTGGTGGTGCCTACAGTACTAGGATCGGCTTAGTAGGTTAACTTTCAGCCGGAGCTACTTAGGGAGTTATCTAAGGCTTTCGCGTCGCTTCCCCTACCAAATCCTTCAAATATTCTCGCATAGTATTGCTTCTTTTAGTTAGCAAATGCACAAACAAACACTGCTGTCTGCGCCTTACGGCACTAGGATCTACGTCGACAGTGCTATATCTACAACTTCTGTAAGTGGTGGCAACACTGATATCTATCAGCGGTACCAGATCAGCTTACTCTACCCCTTTCGGCCATATAACCTTTCCCTCCTTTACTAGTCACAATGGTGGATGCTTTAAGTGCCCCTAGCATAGTAGTATGACGTGGTCATCCCAGATTAACAGTATGTCACAGTATTGCCGTCAAATCCAGACCGTGTATTCCCGGTTATTTTCCACGGATTTTAATTTTAGGTTTTCCTAAAGAGGGCCAAAACTAATACCTAGGGGATAGAGGGCTAATAGAATACCCTAGATCCTAGCCCATTAGCCTTAATTTATCCTATTTATCCGCTAAAATATACTACCTACTCTTTCTTATAAGATAGGGACTCTATAGTAGAGACAGAATCGACTAGTCTAGAGTAATTAGCGAGCAGTTATACAAAATATTTATAAAGCTCTACTAACCCGTTCCGGCGCTATAATAGCTTCGTGCAATAAGGCATTTCCTTTATTAGTTAGAAGATTGATTTAGTAGTCCTTTAGTTAGGTTTACCCTTTATCCAAGCCCCTTGCCGTCCTTTTGCTGCGCCCTTCTGCCCCACTTATACTCCTACTACTATAGCAGTTATTTTAGTAACTAGTTGCGGTTCAGGCTCCGCAGCTCCTTATTTTAATTATAGCCTCCTAAGTTATATTATTAAAGCGGTAAAGATAAGACATATTTTTTAATTGACTATAGCAATAGCGTGGTAGAGTGCTAGCGCTAAAGTAATTTCTGGCGCGACATCTAAGTGTTTAAATGGGCGTCTTAACTCTAGGGCAGGCTATTAGTCAATAGAGCTGAGATAATAGAATACGGATAAAGTAGAACTATATAAAAGTTAGAACCAAAGACCTAGATAGCCTGCAAAAAGAATTATTAGTATAACTCTCTTTATCAACGTGCACGAATATCACTTATAGTGGTACGTATGCGGTATTAAAGTTAGTAGTTAATTATTGTCTAGAAAAAAGGGGTTGCTCCAAGGTCAGACAGTTAGTCTCGCTTTATAGTCCCGTGACTACGTTACGTGATTAATATTCCAACAAGAATACTAGAGAGAAAAATAAATAAAAGGAGCGTAAAGAGAAAACGAGGCTTAGAGAGGGGACGCAATATCGGCCTCCCTAAATCTAGCGTATCTGTTTAAGGTAGTCCATGCCAAGATTATAACGGTAGCATATAGGCCGCAAGAGTGGAAACGATAGTTAAATATTTAGGAGTCGTCAGCTAAGAGAGCGTGCATCTCGGTGTTGGTTGTGATTGGAAGTTTAGTATTAAGGGGCGGGCGCAGGCCATAAGGGTGGGGCCTTATAGCAGGGGTAAGGCTAGGGCAGAAGTAAAATCCAAGGGAGAAAGAGCTAGTAGAGAGGGCAGTAAAGGCGATGGAGCATTTTATAGACGTCAAAAGCGGCGGTCGGCTAAGCAAGAGAGCGATACCCGAAAACGGGTGTCGGGGCCCCACTAAACTTAAATAGGCAGCGCACCTAGACACAGATTACCCATTTACTCAAACGCTCACCACTTACCTAAACGCTCACTACCTACCTACATACCCTCCTTGTTCTCTTTCTTCCCCTATCTTACTTTTTTACTCTTTCCATCTAATTTTTTTCTAAAAATACTTTCATTACCCTCTTTATAATACTACAACAATGCCAAGCTTTTCTAAATATAGTATATAAATGTATTGGAGCTCCGTGGATCCCGGAGTGAAATGATCTACTAGCTGGATGGAGTGGATTTGAGCCCGAATCTACTCCAGCCTAGTCCAATACAATCACTGCCTAGAATTGAACAATGTCTACAATCCCAGAGTGCAATGTATAGTATGCCTTTTCACGATCTGGTAAGGATATATGGTCACGTTAGATCTATCACATGGGAAAAAAATCACGTTAAATAGTTTATCATGGTTTCTTAGCAAGAAAATCTATGACTAGAGTGAAGCAAGCTAAGCTTTCAGTGATTCACCTCCAAAACATTAGACTCTCACATTTAACTTTTTAGTCAACTTACCATTGTGTAACTATTTTTCTACTACTGCAAGATCATAAACTAAACGTAGCACGCACTACGATTCAACCCACAATCCCACCTCCCCCTAAACTCAGAGCTTGGAATTTGCCCGTCTAATATGACACAACCAGCTACCACCCGGATCAGCCAAATCGTCGAGCTTGTACTGATGATCCTTCTCGAGCTGCCATTTCAGGACCTTGTCTCTGGCCAGGAGGTCTGTAAACAATGGCGTGTAATCATTCTCGGTAATATTTCGACGCGGCAGAAGATATCTCTAACCCCTCTCACATACGCGCCAACTCTCAAGATTGCTGGTACCCATCGACTCAGGAAGAGACCCGCAGGAAGTCATCGCATAGCTCTTCCCAAGGGCGATTGACAGTTTCACCCAATCCTGGAAAAACTTAAACTTCACTTCCTCGTTTATGCCACATATAGAGTCCAAAAGTTACTTCTTGACCACGCTGATGGGTCATAGCAAGATACGCCGGTCTCACCCGCGGCGCGCCATTTTCCTATCAGAATCTTGAAGGCATCGCGATGGGGAACTCCAGGCGTGTGCCCTGGAGCAGTTCTGGAAACATTAGGAACAGCGACTGCTCGCGAAGACCGAGTTGGAGACGCTAGAGAGGGAAAGCAGCGGTATCTGAAGGGAGATACGACAGTATTCCCTCTTCGTTGTATGATACACATGGAGACCCGATGACGCCCATGCAAATGTCTCGCGTAAGTACGAAATGGTATCGAGACTTGAAGTCTCACATTTCCGATCTGGAGCATGAAGTAGATGACATAAAAGTCGTTTATTTTAAGTAAGACGACCTCCGTTTCCGGATTTTAGTTAATAAGCGAAGATTTTTTCTCGGGAATTCTGGAGCAGAAGAGGGTTAGCACTCCGATAAATCATTGACTACTAACAATACAAAGTCCGCCTAAATTAGAAAAGAGATGTTTACGAACATTAATCAAAGCTTCGTAATACCAATACTCAAGCCGCTTTTCTCCATGGCCAACCTAATCTTAACTGGCCTTTATTTCGGCGTTAGGGAAAGATTTGCCCTCTTCCAGTGATGCTTCGTACGCCTCTCTCCACCTGTAATAACCTGCCACCACACTGCTATCTAGCCCATCTAGCCCATTCTCATAGATGACCTTTTGCTCTTCTTCCCCCTGAGTCGCCTCGGTTTCTACCACTTTTCCCCCCCTGCGTTTGTGCCACAGCTCAACCCATCGCCCTCCAATAAGCCCTAGCCCTACCAGACCAGTAATAAAGGGAATAAGCTGCCCCACACTCCCCAGCCCAAGGAGCCCTTCAATATGATTCCACCGTATTGAAAGTTCCAGCTGCAGAATGACTAGAACATGCCCGGCTAAATCGAGAATAGCATAGTACCAACCCATCCAGGTCTTCTTAGGCACCTTAGTGAGCATGAGAGACGATGCAAGGGCCGTTTCGAGGGCCGATGGGAGGGGACCATCACTATAGAAGAGCGCAGCATAGATTTGATACGGGCCGTTCCAGGAATCTAGTAGTCGTGAGTGGCGAAGGTGGATGTAGAGAATGAAGGCTTGCTTTGGGAATTTGAAAGTGATGAGCGCTTTGAGAATCTGGAATTGGCAGGTGAGGTAAGAGGGTACGTCACCCTTACAGGGGCGTAACGCAGCGGGAGCAGGAGTTTTTTTTGGTTGAGATCGAAAAAGTGAAATATTCCTAATGTTATTGATAACCGTAACTTTTTGGCTTTTAAGACGTTGGTAAGAACCAGCGGAAATGCAGTTCTCGATATAAATTTCTCCCATATACACGCCTCTGAGAATCGAAGTTGTTTGGACGACTCCAATCTGGCTCTCGCATTTCGATTGAGACGCAGGATGAGCGTCCTGAGATTTCCCTCCGTGATCATGATTGCCTGACTCCGGGTCCAGTGTGTCCACTGAGGTCCCTCTACGATCCATCGAAAGACCGTCGAGGCCAGTCTGCCGTTTGTGAGAGAGCGTGGTTTGTTCTGCTGGAGAGTATTCGCTGGAATCCTCAGCCAAGGAGGTTATTGAGCCGTTGTGTGATTGAGTTCCACCATTGAGGTCCGCGAAAGCTGTTGGATCATCTGAGCAGGCCTGAAGCCGTCCTTGTATTTCAGTTCGTTCAAATTCCATTATCGCAAACTCGAACATCTCCCTAGTATACTTCAACGCGAAGTAGCTCCATGCACGGGTACCTTCAATCGCGACACAGTATGAGGTGACGCACAATACAAACAACGAAAGCACCTTCATCACAGTCCTCGCCCACCCATATATGTCAGTTTTAACCAAGTACCAAATATACGTGCCGCAGGGAGTCTTCAACATTTGATCAAGACCGCGCCACCAGAACCATACTTGGAGTGAAAGACTGCAGAGACCGATCGTCTCGCTAACGACCGCTCTTATAACCGTGTTGCGGAAATTAAGTTTAAAGCAACGCGATTTTGCACGGACGCCCATCATACAAGACCACGATAGTACTTGAAAGAGAATGAAGGCCTCTATAGCATAGCTGCTTGACGGACTGGCTACGAACATGAAGGATACAACCAGAAGAGCGACCGTGAAGATGGTGATACTATCTCGTAGGATTTGGGCTTGAGAGAAAAGGAAGTAATTGGCAACCCAGACGGCGAAGATTTGGGTGTAGATACCGATGCGGATGCCGATACCGTAGATGTCGTTGTTCCCAGCGAAGCCACATTGCGGTGAAGATCGGAGGTTGAGAGCTAGAGCAAAGTTGAAGTCTGATTTCGGTGTGGTCGGATGGCTACCAGAAAGAGCTGGAAAGATGGAAAATGTTATAAAAACTACTATGGGTGAAGCTAGGGGAAAGACTCTAAGAGCCATGTTTTACAGAAAGCTACTACAGCAAGCTTGGAATAGCAAGAACAAGGAAATCGAGGAGGGAAACATGAGTATAGAGTGAGTTGCGCCCTTTTAATTTAGGCTAAGCGATGGTTTCCTGTGCTCCAGGGACAAAACAGACCAGGGTTTCGCTAGACGCCAGTGCTTCATACATAGTATGCACCACGGAGCACAGCCTACAAAACCTATGGCATAACGTGATAAACATGGAATTAAAGCTTTAAATCTAATATAGCAGATGTTTCTTGCTAGATTCTGCACCTGGAGGCAGTGCGCAAAGTGGCTATGGTATTTAATGAAGTGGATTAAATGAAAAGGTGATGTTCGGTTTTAAAGGGAACGCTTTTGAATAAAACAAGCTGAGAGATTCGAAAATCACTGCCACAATTGCAAGCTGGGGCATTAGATTGAAGTTGCCACGCGCTAATTCAGTGTAGCCATAGCAGAATCACCAATTTTCATTTAAAATATCTATTTACTCCAACCCAATCGGACCAATAGTTATCAGTGTAGTGTTGTAGAGGTTGGATGTAGGGGATCTACATCACTGTGCAGGGAATGCAACAGCAGTCGCATTCCTCGTCGTGGTAGCAATTGCACTTTGGTCCGGTGGGCTTGATGACGGAGGTGGTGATTGAGGTGACGGAGCCCTTAGTTGATTCAGGCATGATTTGCGGTTCGGTCGAGGCTTTTCCTTGAAGGTTATATTGCGTAGCAGGTCTGTAAGTGAGAAAAGGTAATACGGCGGGGATGCTGTGGCAGTGTAAGTAAAGTTTCCGATCACTAACATAGTCGAAACCTACAGATAATAATGCAGTGCTGAAATATGTGGTGGAGCAATGGAGTTTGCGATGACTTTTTGCGCGGTCTATGAGGAAGAGAGGAATTTAGACGGAAATAATAGGCTGAGGTGGACATTCCAATCCAAGATCCTTGGCGGTGATGCTGCGCCACAGCGCATGCTGACACTAAATTTAGCCCGAGAACTCGCGTGGGGCCCGGGATACTGGATATTGATGTCCAGGAGATTTCAAGATCCTTGCCAGCGCTTAGGGCGATAGCTCCGGAGTGATTGTTACACTATCGTAAAAGCACTCTTTCAGTGGCCTGCTGCTCCAACAACTATCACAGTTTTCAAGGGAAGCACCCGAATTTAGTCAAATTAAAGTAGCTCTTAGGACACGGATCGTTTCATGGACACGAAAATGAATATTAATGTTCATTAATGTATACTTAATATCTCTCTTAATATCAGATCAAAGATAGTAATATTCGTACTGGGGTATTTAAGCGTCAGGCATAAGAAATATGGTAGTAATGCGCCCAAAAGCCATAAACGCCGCAACCCAATTCTCCACTGCCAAATGCTTCCCACCAAATTAAACATCTCTCCTAATATTTCTATTAATAGCCTGAAAATATGGTGCGACACCGACGTTAACTCACCAAGTCATACCAGTTCTCTCAATAAAGTGTCTTCACAGCGTTGTTATCGCTAAACGGATTATCATCGTCGAGATCTTCTTCTGGTTCACTCTCACTTTGCTCCGCCTTCTGCTTTCCAGCACCGGAGAATTGGGGTGGCTGAGGCATGAAAATGCCGCCAGGTTTCGGAGGTTTAGGCGGGACCTTCTCATTGAGGCTGAGCCCTGCGAACGCCGCTTCGGCTCCACGTGTCCCTGTTGGGCTTTTCGGAGATATTGGTGGCGTATTCCCGTGGCCCTCATGCTCGCTATCGCTGTCGTCATCGATGCTTTTGTCCATAATCTCGAATGCCATTAGTGCTTTCACAAGTTCATCGTTTGCACTGAGAAGACTGCCAATCCATTGGTCTGACTCAACAAGCTGGATATATCGGAGAATCTGACGCCGAAGCAGCTTACAAGCCTCGAATCGTGACATAACCTCCGGGTTGTTGCTTACACGCTGCTCCTCCCGGTTGATGAGCTGTAGCGCATTTAAAAGGTTGGTACTAGCTACTGAGGCAGTTGCAATAGTCTCCAATAGTCTCGGTTTCTCTTTCTCAAGATTGAAAGGCTTATGTTTGGCTTTCTTGTCCTTCTTGAAAATTGACGAGCTTTGAAGAGGTGCCGGACCTAGGGTGACGGGACGTGGTGTTGATGATGATACCGACATATACGATGGTGGCGAGGAGCCTCGACGATTGCTAGAGGTTGGTGATGCCGGAGACGAGGCGTTCTCGCGCTCGGCCTCTGCCTCCGTCTCTCGCAAAACCTTCGACTGATGCGGCTGCGGTCGTTTGGTTTGGGGCAGTTGCTTGTACAATGCTGCAATCCTTTCCAGTCCTGCTGTACCCTTGTACGTAACAGCCCATTGTCGGAATAAGATATTGCACTTCGCGCGAACCTCAGCGTCCACCATGTCATCTTTCGCAAGAAGGCGTAGACGTTCCAGAAGAGGCTCATCCGCGAACGTACGTTGGAATCGGCTTCCAGCATTCTGGATTAGACCGTCTAGAATCGTAAGGGCACGGAGTTGGCGGTGCACACTTCCATATTTGCTAATCTACGGTTAGTCGCGTATGATGCCAGAAATTTGCAATGACACACGTACAGTTTCTTACGAATAGCTCTAGCGGCCTCCGTTGGCCCGGATTCTTGTATTCGTATAACTTCTATGAGATCTACAATTCCACCCAGGTCGTTCTCTTCATATTGTTCGCTGGTCAGACGATCAATCTGGACCGTGACAGCCGAGTACGGTTTTCTCTGTTGTTCCACACATGCCCTTAGTATACCTCGCAAGTACTGAAGACAGCATATTGGACAGCATTTGCAAAGATTAGATGAGTCAGGCGGAGAACGAGATTTGTGAAGATGTTTCGACTTGGTTTTAAAGGGACTAGATTTTTCCGTATATGGAGGTGGGTCTTTAGGTTTTAGGAAGCGAGCACTGGCATAAGGCGGGGGAAGAGTTGTAGTATCTGATCGGCATGGAGATTGTATGCAGCTGGCAAGAACTGATGTCATGGTAGACATAGAAAAAGAGTCTAATAAAGAGTGGGGATGGTAGTACTCGAAAATGAAACGGGCATTAAGTTATTTAAAAGGGCGGCTTGTTACATTTATGGAAAGGCTATGTGCTTACAGGGCCACCAAACATTGCGGTCCGTTGGGGTTCACACCGACCCCGTCAGCAGTTCCTGTTTTAGGGAAACTAGGGCTCAGTCAATACGACGACTGTTTCTCAGATTTACTTAAGGCTGGCTGCAGGAGCTGACATTAGTCAGAGGATCTGCCTGGATAGGATTCACTTGCATGAATCGTTTTTGGCAGAAACAAGAGCCACAAACGGGGGAACACAAAGCTTCGAAAGGCTACACATACTGGAAGCGTGATTTTCGCAGCGGCGCTCGCGTGGTCTGTCAAAATACAAGAAATTTCTAAAATGGTGATAGGCCGTGTGAAGCCTCAGAACAAAATACGCGGGGAGCCGAAGCTCTTAGTAGAGGCTGTCAGTGCCGGAAGATGGAGGGGCCGAGCTCAATGCTAGTCGATCTGCAAGCCAAGGATCTTGGGAAGCTAAAGATACACAAGGTCACGAAGTAGCAAGGCGCAGCAGAGAGCCAAAATGCAGAGAGTACGTAGCCAGCTGCTGGAGGAGACGGGAATGTTTGAAAGGGATGAGGTGGGTCGCTGCAACTTAGTTAAGCTTGGTGGGGCTCTGAGGCGTGGTGGACTCAGGAAAAATGTTGTGCGACTTCCGACCCCAACTTGGCATCACGCAACGTGGTTAGCGGGGTTTTGACCGCTCCCTGGGTTATGACCGATTGGAAAATCAAAATTAGCCGAAATGCTGATTTGGAAGTAAATAACAATAAAAGTTCAAATCAGTCATAACTCAGGGAGCGGTCAAAACCCCGTTAACCACGTTACTGGTACTTGCTAGTACGTCAGGTGCACGCCGCCTTTCAGCCCACGGTTTACTCGCGTGCTTATTAACCGCTACAGGATCCATTGAGGGAAATGAGCGCGCGTTGCGGAGTGGGCGCTCATAACGGTGCTGCGGCTTACGGAATACCTGCGCGCCATGTCCAAATATCACGGATGGGACATTGACGCAATGAAGGTTGGGCGAGCACTAGAGGAGCGTGATAATGCAGAGGAAACGTCATCGCAGAAGTGGAGGTAGCGTTCCAGACACTGCTCACACTTCCTTTTGCTGACTTCCTTTTGCTGACTGCCTGTTCACTAAACCAATTGGACCTAGGCTAACTCTTGATCGGTATAGGAAGCCCAACATCAGTCACGACACGGCTTCAAGCTTCACTCCCGTCAATCAGCCTAATTCCTCGGCCCCTCTATATCTACCTTTAGCAAGTACCACCGGGTCGAAAGGGCATAATGGTGACACTCTAAAGCACAGCTGCCTCCCCAAGGAGAGTAATTCTTTGGTTGTCGAATATCTCGGATTCGGTGAAGATACTGGGGCGCCTTCCAAATTTGAGCGTGACGGTGGAAATGCTTCTGGGACTCGCAACCCAGTGGGAGGTGGCGGCGGTAATCAGTGGAACATGCCTAGTGCAACAACCGGGACTGCCGTGGTTAAATCCAAAGGCAAAGCCAAGAAGTGGAGCATTTCTGATGGACTACGTATCACGAAGACCACCGCGCAACTGCGGCCAACAATCTCGAAGAATAAACCAAGCTTTGAACATTCCGAGGATACTGAGGCCCCAATTAAGAGCTCGGGAACAGATACTTGGCCCAACGTGGTCGACATATCTGAAGTTATCCAAAACAAGCTCAGCTCCTTCGGGAACAAAGCCTCAGAGCCAACACCTGACTTACAAGGCTCTTCACTACCGCATGGCATACCAAAACATGATGACATATCCCTCATATTACCAATGACATCCTTAAACGCAATCAGGGTACAGCAAGGTTTCAGCTCTATAATTTATCAAGGACCCTATCAAGCAAATACTGGTCTCAGCTCTCTGCCACAATCGGACTCATCAATATATCTAACCAGCAAAACGCCGCGGATAAAAGGAACAATATCCCTTGCTCATAGCGACACCGCAAAGCCAGTAGGTGATGCGCGAAATATGCCTCTAAACCATGTTCTCAAAGGCAACACTCCAACTCTTGTTCAGGAATCATGGCGCTTGACACGCAAAGACTGCGTCACAAGACACAACAACCCCCAAAGTAGCTCATCTCTACCCTTCACTATTGACTATGGGCATATTATAAATAGGCATAAATCAACAAGCTCCCTAGACATACTAACTCCCACGGAACTTCCTGGGACCGAAACCGCAGCCATGATTTTGCAGTCTTCACTCGGACTTGTGCCCAGCGCTCCGACAGACTCTTGGAGTCACTCTAAGGCGTTTAAGTCTGCCCATCGATCAGACCGAGACTACAATAATTTACCTCATTCGCAGGGTCAGATTGCACATGAGGAGCCTAGGCGTGCCCCGCCCTCAAATTCATTTGGTTCATCATATGCAGCCTCTTCTCGTAACAGTCAGGCAAGCGTTGAACTTGACGCGTTTGAGGATTTAGATGATGGGATAAGTGACTCCGACCTTCTGATGTTTACAGTTGATGAAGAGGCCGGCAAAGGGGAGACCAGTTGTGAGATGTCTTCTACTTTTCATGAAGCTCTAACACATCAAACCCAGGGAGGCCACATCAGCTTGAGGCTGCAGCAACGAGAACCAAGCGCAATGGAAAAGGATAGTAGAGATAATTGGACATTTCTTGAAGACGATGAAAACTTTTTCGATCTGGATTTCAGCGATGGCCCATCCAGTTCTATTGCTGAACCATCCTCATCAACTGATCAAGAGAGCCATGCCTTCTTCATTGAAAACTCGGCAGTCACTGATATTAGTAGATACGAGCCGGGTAACACGGACGATCTCCGTCATCCGGAAGAGGGAATTGTACCAGAACCCACACTTTCGGGCGCTCTAGGGCTAAACGAAAATTTACATCATCTCTCGAACCACACACCTGTTGTCAGGCCTCCCTTTCCAGTCCAAGTGCGAGACCGATCCCCAATCATCGGCCTGTCCTCCAAAAGTTTACTCCGTACATGTTTCCGTGTTGGCGAAGCCCTGAATATAGGTCGCCATGCTGTTCGTAACGGTAAACCTACAATCATCGAACTGTATGCTCGAGTCGCCTCGTCATGGCGGGAACCAGATAGTGTTAAACAACATTTTGTCTTCTCCGATTTATTTCATGACCATCCTCCTTTCATGAATGGTGTATACGAGCTTTGGAAAGGAGTTGAACTGTGGGATTATGACAGCGGCAGATTCCTCAACCCAAGCGAGCAACAAAGGATATGCAGATGCATAGGAAAAACGAAAAGAGATGGAAAGAAATGGAAGTTCGTGATGTTGAACATTTGGGAAGCAACCTGGGACGACGTTGATTACGCCAAGGGTATCATTTGCACGTAGAATAATTTAAGTCGCTGCTAAACCTTTCCAACCTCACTGACATCTTTAACACCTTAACTTCCACTTTATCTCATGAATCAGACGCTCCGCAAAGATTTATTCCGGTGACATGCTAACTCCTAGACCAATCAGAATGGCGCACTAATTTCAGCCCACTGCGCACCCCTGCCACCAGCAAAATCTTCTGCGGAGCGTCTGAGAGCTTATGGGAGTCGCTTTGGTGCGAAATGAATGTTTTAGATCGCGTATTTTAACTTTAACTGGCTCTACTAAGGCCCCACCAATAGTTATTAAAACTTTGTTTGATGTAATAGATTCTTTAGGTAATTATATCTTTATAAATATATACTATAGCCCTATACCTAGAGTATTAAGAGGTGAGATACATTGTTGCAAAAGTTAAGTTAGATTTTGAACGGAATCTTTATAGATTTTGGGCCCAAAACTGACTAACTACCTATATCTAACTTCCCGTAGAATAGAGCTACAATATTACCGCGATATAGAGGCGATAGAGAAGATAAAGGGCTTTTAGCTTATACTATTTTGGAGATAATTAGACATAGAGAAGTATGTAATTTTTGGTAGTAAGGCAAGATTGCGATAAAATAGGCTAAAATGACCGACTGCCTATGTCTAACTTCTTGTAAAATAGAGCTATAATATTACTATAACGTAGAGGTAATAGAGAAGAAAAAGAGCTTTTAGCTTATAGTATTTTAGAGATAATTAGACGTAGAGAAGTATATAAGGTATGGAGCTTCGAGCAGAGCTTCGAGTAGAGCTTCAAGCAGAGCTTCGAGCAGAGCTTCGAGCAGAGCCTTATGCAGAGCTTTGAGCAGAGCAGTGAGGTAAGATTGCAACCGACGAGTTTTGCGACTAACGATTTTTGTGACCGATGAAAATACAACTAACGAAAATACGACTAACTAATATAGCCACGACGTCATTATTTATTGCAATAGATAGAGAAATTAAAGAGCTCCTACCTTATAGTATTTTTATAATAACTAGACGTTATAAAAGGGTTAAGATATAGCGTTGTAATAGAAGAGTTATCGCCTAATAAGAAATATTGAGTTCCTATATAAAGAGGGCCCATAAGCTCTCAGACCCTTGGGGAGAAATTCCTCTCGGTGCGATCTGATTGGTCCAGGAGTCCACAGGACTAGGGTAAGGTCCACAAGCGTAGCGCTAGCCCTTAGCTACGTCGTGGCGCAATTTCTCCCCGGGGGTCTGATTCATGAGATAACTTCCACTGAGGCTCCTATCTTTCCTAAACACGTGATTTGCGGCTCAAAGTAACCCCGCGTCTAACGTCCGTGCTCTGTTAATCGCCCTTCACCTCCAACGCGGCGTTGGAGGGCATCTTCAGCACTGCTCAATGCTGGTACCAACTCTTGATATGATTAAATGCCGGCCCTTGTTATCATTGAAGGGCAAGCTTTGCCCACTTGATCGCAATTCTTCACAATGGATATGGCCAACCCTTTCACAAGATCATCAGAACCGCCCATTCGTCCTCCCTCTATCGAGGCAATGATAGGAAGCCAACTGGCCAGCCAAAGATCGAGTAGAGCCGCCAGCGGAGGTGAAGGTGGGGGCGATGCTGATTCCGATTCCCTGTTCTCCGTGCGAACTCCAACAAAATCACCTTCAAAGGCTCGGTCGCTCTCGGATTCGACACCCCAACTATCCCCTTCACCCAAATTTCGCGAACCTCGACTCACTTCAAAAGATGATCAAACCATTATCTCAAGCCCTCGAACACCTCGGAGGCCGGACTTCCTTTCTAGAGGCTTATCGTTGCAAATGCCGGCTCGGGACATCGGGATGCAGAGTCCAGCAAACCTAGTTAATCGCGTACCTCTCTCTCCTCAGCTCGATGCTCGTAATACCTACGCTTCCCCAGCTTCTTTATTACCACGACGCTCGCGAGGCGCGGAGTTCTCACGCGCTTGTACCAACCTCCACCACTCAACCCTTGCGGAGCAATCATCGCCTGATTCCTCGCCGACGATCACACAAAAGGGAATGATGATACCTCCGAGGAAGGGCAGGTCCAACTCGCTGGTTCTTGACTCGCCACATCTGAACTCGAGTTCTATTTGGTCAGCATTGGGCAACGGAGATAGAACAGCTGCATCAAGCTCGCTCGGCAGCATCAATATGCTTGGTTCAGAGTCCTCGAGCAGCAGCTCGGATGATGGTGATCCAATAGATCCAGATGATAATGATGATCCTATGATCATGACCCCTCAAGTGCTAAAGTCCTCCATAAACATCAATTCAACGCCTTTTGGAGGACCGTCCGCACCTAGTCCTGGAGGAGCTTGGTCAACCATGTTCTCTCCAAGTGGGCCACCCACATTCATGAGCATCCAGCGAGCGAGATTGCGGAAGGGACGGAGCAGAAAGAGCTCAAGCAGCGCCAGTGGGCATAGTTCCATGGCCAGTCCAGGGCCTGGTTCGCCTCCTAACGGTAAAGGTACTGAAAGCGGCAATGGAGGGTATTTTGCAAGAGAAGCAGTGATCCGCAGCGCAGGTTCTCGAAGAGAGAGCTTATCAATGTTTACCAATGACTTGCATATATCTTCAGGGAATGACAGTGGAGATGAAGCAGGCATCACGGCGCCATCAACACCAGGGGTAGTTCGGCGGCCTGTTACAAGGAGGGGTAATTTGCTGGCAAGTAATGCCATTACGTACTCTTGCCGATGTGGAACTAACATAGAGGATAGCCAAAGTCGAGGCAGTTTGGTCGCATCAAAGCTGAACTACTAGAAGAGAGTGCACCCATCGACAGTGAAGTGCGCAGAGAAGCGGAGATTATCCGGCAAGTTCGCGAAAGTGATGCCGACCTTGACCGCCTTCAATCCACAACTGCACATTCGTCCCCGACGCTGCTACCGACTGTTCCTGGGCTAGATGGTCCGCTTGAAGGCGTTCTAGGGGAGGGTAGCGAAAGTGGAATGAGTCTGGATAGCTCGAGTACAGTAGCTGTGAAGGGACTTTTTGGAGCGTTCAACATACAGGCATCGAAGAATTCCGGCGGACGAGGATACTGGAGCAATCTTGAGAGTCACGCACATACTACACCGCCTCCATTCTTTGCTCGGGCAAGCTCCTCAGCCATTAGCGATGATATCAATATGGACTCGCCAACGATTTCATCTGCATCAACATCACTTCCTTCAACCAGTGTAGCTGCCGCTCAGGAACAAGGGAGGGATGTTCAATTCTCCCGGTCGTCGACACCTCAGCCACTGGTTCCCCCGACTGCAGCGGATGGCCTGAAGAAATCGAATAAGAGGCGCAGGGATGATGACCTCGACGGTAATTCCATTAAGAGGCGCGCAGTATCACCAGGTGTGAGTGTGCAGAACAGCCCAATACTGTCGCAATCACCAGGTCAAAGAGACAGCGGTCTTTGGAACACGCAAAAGCCTAGCCGTGAGAGCTCCGTTTCTGGCCATGCTGCAGGTGAGCGGTCAAATAGCGGCGGGAGTCTCTCGAGCATAACCCCTGTTTTAGGGCCTAAGAGAATTGGCCTTCAGGGCATGACGGATACACACGACGGTCTTATGAAGATGAGTATTGAGTGAAATTGGGTCGTATACCTCGGGATTTTTAAAAGCGGTTTTATTTCCAAATCGCGGCGTTTAGAATGGGGATGGTGGCGTTGGAGCATTAGTTGGAGGTGCAGATAGTGGCGTCAAGTTCAATTTTCGATGATATCCAAATGTATCTTCTTAACTGTAATCCTCTTAGGGACAAGCGGATAGACACTTCGTATCATGTGATCAGAATAGTCCAATTTATGAGACAACTGTATATCTGTCTACTTCCTGTACATGGCTAGCTTCTGCAGCGAAACGACATGTTGCGGGCAACACCAAGCCCCTCGCCAAGACTTTGGGACAACCTCCGCATTGCGAATCTGACCCACCATTGAACATATCAACCGCCACGGCTAGATCTGCCAAAATATTTTGATCATTTGCCATACTTTCTCAAATACTCTCTCGATGCCCTCGAACAATCCAGCCCTAGCATCCTTTGTTGAGAGTGCCCCGCCTGGAGAGGTAGACTTGCGCTCCCTGATGTTGGGCAACAAACTAACCAGTTGCTAGCTATTAGATGTCACTAAGGGTATGCATATTTGTCCGTTCAATCTTCAATGCAGACTCTAAGCTCCCATGACATACAGCGATCAAGTCCATCCTTGCCGACGACCCATCAGCCCTCCAATCGTTAACGCCTGCTTTCGAGAAATATAACGAGGAGCAGTTCGCAACTGTCAAGTTACCTGGAGGTAGCGAGGAGGTATATACAAAAGAAACTGATATGGAAAAAATATAAAAGAAGCGCTCATATTAGGATACAGGTCGTTGTCAGCTCGCATAACTCACTCGGCGATGGACGATATTATGATGTAGCCACCCAGAGTTCTTTCGTGTTCGACCACGCTTCTCAGGTTCTACAACCCGCCTCTCAGAGTATGAAAGCAGCTAATTATTCTTAGAAAGCATCAGCAGTGCAATCATATGTCCTAGAATCATCACAGCTTGACATAGTGTAAGTGACAATACCCCCTGTGACCTTACGCTCAAGCACCTTACTGACTTGCCCCACTACTATAGCAAATCGCTCCTAAAGCCTCTGTCCTCGCATGTTGCTGAACATTATCCAAAATCCTCTCTCGGAGTGTACCCCATAGAAAACGATTCCCAGATTGCCATCCTGACGGTAGCCAATAAATATAGCCCGAACAATTTCTGGTACGAAGGCGTTAGGATTATAATAAAACCATGACGTCCGCTATCTGCCGTGGCTGATTTAAATTTACAGGAATGGCCGCTGGCGTTCTCTCTATATCCTCTCCCCCGGCAGCGGTTCCCTAGTCGGCTCTCTCAAGGTTGACGTTCATTACTACGAAGATGGCAATGTGCGTCTTCTAACCGATAAGCCTATCTCAGTTTCCTTGTCCTCGTCTGCCAGCGCCTCTGAGGTCGCAAAACAGATTGCGATGGTTGAACGGAAATACCAAGAGGATCTGAACAAAGCGTTCGGGAGTCTGAGCGAAGGGACATTCAAGGCATTGAGGAGGCAGCTACCGATTACGAGGCAAAAGATCGAGTGGGAGAAAATAAGTGGATATCGCGTAAGTACTACCTGATCGACTTCGATCGTAGGAGATATAACTAAAGATGTGGCAGTTGGGACAGGACATTGGTGGCGGGAGGTCGAGATAAAGAAGATCGGTGAGCTGTGGAGATACTAAGTCTCAATCTTTTGCATGTCTGGAGGACTTGAACTCCAGCGTGTGTTTTGCATGGAATACCTGGTGCCAGGGAGAGTTGCAGTGACACAGGCATTGGAAGTCCTGAGTAAGAAACATGCTACCATGCAATGCAGTTTAGTGGATCACCCTCTGAAGATCTTCGTCGCAAATTTCATCGCCTTTACTTTTCTGTGATATTGCAATGTTCACTATCTCGTCTGGGTGGGCTGAACCAATTTCACTGCACTAAATCGACCGAAGCAGCAGTGTCCACCCACTCATATTTCTCCTCACTCACGTCTCACCTTCACGCCTTTCCAAGGTCCATCACCTATACCTCTACCTCTTCTGATTATACTATATCAGGTCACCATAGTCCACTCTTCTGGACTCGCAGGCTAGGAAGCTCTTAATGCCCTGCAAACACGTTAATACTCCTGAGGGTTGTCGGCGAGGGAACTGCCCCTTCTCCCACGATGAGAGCCTTTTACAGTCATGCTTCAAGCAGGCGTGCAAACACCCCAGATCACCTGAAGGCTGCCCTCTCGGAGAGCAGTACCCGTTCTCCCATGAACCGTCTAGTCCAACAGAACCACGAACTTTGAAGCAAGGCAACAGCAAAACAATCCACCGGGCCACTAAAAACACAATCTTCGCTCCAGGTCCTCGAAATAGAGGCCAGCCACTTGCAGTTGCGAGGAAGAAGTACATCAATATAGCTTCTGGTCGTCCCTCAATTGGACTCACAACCGCCCAGCAACCCACACCAGCTAGATATAACGAATCCCTATCTTCATGTGAACGCCATGAAGCCACTATGTCTACTCAGCCTTCTACTCAAAATCGATACTCTACTGTGGTGAGCGATACCACAGCCTCAGATCAGCGTGCAAGTGGCGAGAATGCTCCAACTTCGACATCACAGACAAGACTATCTAATTTTTTGGCTACTCAATTTTCGGCCCCGCTGTCGAACTCGACAAAGAACCCATGCATATTTCCTCAATGTGGGCATATCATTACGCTGCCCAACGTGCGTCCAAGAGTCAGCGACGCCGTCAGCCTCGCTGCCAAGAGGCTGATAATGTAAGCAGCCAGCGAGCCAACTAAATCGTGACAGTCAGTCAGCTATAAGACTGCAGCCAGCTGACAGCTCGCTGTCTTGGCGGTAATATTTGGTGGTAAGTTGAAGCTTTTGGTAGAAGTTGAGGATATTCGGATAATCCGGTTGGTTGATTATACGCCAAGCAATGAGAAACCCATTGGAATCTCTCGCTTAGCTATCCCTTCGCCCGCTGGTGGACAACGCTCGGGCCAGTTTTCAGGCCCGTGCAGCAACACCGTGCTGAGCTGTACAGGAGGCATCACAGAGCATGTAAACGGTCGAATTAGCTAGTTCCCTAAGCCCAAATCAATGCAATAAAATGCCGCGAACATTAAATGACATCAACTATATGAAAATAAAGGATCCTCGCACTAAAACGTCTAGAAAGCCTCCACTAGAGCTAGGGCCTCTACCGCCATTCAAGCCACTGCAAATAGACGACTATTACGACCTAGGCGAAGCCTTTGTCCCCTTTAGCATTAATAGGCATAATTCTATAGCCCTTTTCCGCCTGTTTTTTAACAATAAGATAATGGATTTAATAGCTATATAGATAAACGCTTATATAGAGGCGTATCTAGTACCAGAAAAAGATATACCTAGGGGCAAGCAACGGCCATAGAGCCCTACGTGTAGGCAGGAGCTATACGCATATTTTGCAGTTGTTATTTATATAGAAATAATAATAGAGCCAGCCATAGAGGACTATTAGGGGCCTCTTAAAAAAGGAGCCGCTTATAAAGTAGGCGACTATATATTAAAGAATTAATAGAAGCAGCTTAAGCGCTATATTTAATGCAGTTCTATACCTAATAATGGCTTCCATAATACGTTTAAGCGTATAGATAAGCTTGCTAAGTATCTATAGGTATACTACCGGTAGTACTAGAGGCCAGGCCCGCACCTAGCTGTTAATAAGACTATTTAGAGGTTTATGGGTAGAGCGTTAGAGATTGTTAATATTCTATTAAAACCTATACCAGAAGGCTTTAAGATATAGGTCTTAGCAAATTAGGGCTATGTTCTTAACTAGCTATAGCATGCTAAAGGCGATAAAAAGGGCCTAGTAAACCTAAATACATCCTTCCTAAATAAGGGCTTTATAAAAACTTAAGCCGTTATTCTTAACCTCCTTATATAGCGTCACCTAAGTACTAATAAACGCCTATATCCGCCGGATAAGCACGTAGTTTAGCTAGATAATCTCTTTAGTAGTATAAAGCTATTTAAACGGCTAAAATCTCTTGGAATTAGGGTAGCTGGAATAGTTAAAATAATACGTATATAATAAGAGAAGATAGGTAAAAAGGAATATAATATTAAGCTTTAAGACGGTATATTTAGACTAGATATAAGCTTATAGAAAAGGATAATAAGGGCCTAAAAGAAGGTGCTGGCGGAGCGCTTCTCTGCATTACTTATAGACCTTAAATTAAGCCATAATAAGTAAATTCCGTAGGATATACTATACGGAGAGTTATCTAAGAGTTATAAGGTAATAGAGTTTGCCTAAAAGGACACTATATACGTTCTATTTCTATCTATAATCTATAATAGTACGTATATTATCCTTAACACCATATTATAGAGTTACTAACGTTATATATTACTAGGCCAGAATTATATTATAAAGCTTCAAAAATGACCCTCTATAATAACTATAGGCTATAGGTAAATAGTAAAGGTATTTAATAATAAGGCTAGGAAGGAATTAGATATACTAGACTTTATAAAGGAGTATAATCTCTTTATATATAGTGTTAACGTAGCCAACTAATTAAGGTCTTATTATAATACTAAGAGGACTTATATAAAGACGTAGAAGCCTCTATTCTCTTTCCTTTTAAATATAGTAGTTAGCAATTACTATTAGCTATCTACCTATAGGATAGTTAGAGAGTAAACTCTACGCTAATATTCCCATACTTAATTCCGCCGCAACCTCTATAATGCCATATTCTACTTATCTATTTAAACTACTACGCTACGGCCCTCTAAAATAATAAAGGGAGTAATAAATATAATATAGTAGCTAGTATGTAAGTATATATATAGGCAGATCTTTAAGAAACCTATTACCTGCGCTACCTACTTAGCAGTACGGTATACAACCTCTATATAACACTAGAGCGCTTAGATTCCACTTATTAATTTATCTAACAACACTATAAGGAAGAGGAGAGAGGATAGTTATAGCTAAAAGCGCCGCTTAAGGCCGCCTAGGACGAACTTTAGTTATATAGCTTATAAGATTCCACTTTATACTTCCTTATAGTGTTAGAAAGAATATCTAGCTAAGCTTAACTCTAAGGACTAGGCCTTAGATAGCTATATATAGCAATTTAAACGGCCTTACGTTATGTATAAATTCCATTATGGAGAGCTAAGAGAGAGCCTCCTATTAGCTAGATCCTTATCGATAACGTTGAGCCCATCTTAGCGGGCGAAGGGATAATATCTCCATTGCGCGCTATAAACCCGTGCTAAAGCTTACCATTTTATTGCCTATATAAAATGCAACGTATATTGCATTTCACGCGTTAGCTAAGCAGTAGAGCTACTTCCTCTACTTCTTCCTCATTTAATTTATAATCTACGCGTTATTTAACTCCTTTAGCACCGCGTAGGGTTTGTGGATTAACTGCTTCCTCCCCTCTTCTAATTGACGATAATACTGAATTGGGCGGTTAAGATAATTCCGTATCGCGAGAGCCTCCTCTAGCAAATCGGAACTATGGCTGGGATAATCTCTACCTAATAATATACGGTAAGCTTACTAGCAAATATGGATACCGGGTTATTAATAAGCGGTTGCTATTAACGTGTTCTACTAGTTATCCGGCAGCCCCAAAAACCACCAAAAATTAGAAAAAATGCACCTTAATATCTTAATAACGGCTTAATAATAAATTCCAAAATTTTATAATTAGCCTTTTAACCCTATTTTAACCCTTTTATTAGATTTAAAAATATTGCAATTTAGCTTAAAATTAGGGGCTAAAACCTAATATCTTAATAACAGCTAGGCTTATTATACTAGAACTTTATTAAAGGTCTTAATATAAGCACAAAAGGCTAATTATAAAAATTTGGAATTTATTATTACGCCATTGTTAAGATGTTAAGGTGCATTTTTTCTAATTTTTGGTGGTTTTGGGGGCTGTTGGATAACTAGTAGAACACGTTAAGTAACGTACTCTACTAGCGAGCTGCGAACACCAGCGAGCTGCGAACCCTAAAAACTACTAAAAATCGGAAAAAGTGCATCTTAATATCTTGACAATGGCTTAATAATAAATTCTGAAATTTTATAATTAGCCTTTTATGCCTATATTAAGACTTTTAATAAAATTCTAGTATAATAAGCCTGCCCGTTACCTGGCCGTTATTAAAATATTAGGTTTTAGCCCCTAATCTTAAGCTAAATTACAATATCTTTAGAGCTATTTAATAGATTACTTTTTAAATCTAATAAGAGGTTTAAAATAGGTATAAAAGGCTAATTATAAAATTTCAGAATTTATTATTAAGCCATTGTCGAGATATTAAGGTGCACTTTTTCCGATTTTTGGTAGTTTTTGGGGTTCGCAGCTCGCTGGTATTTGTAGCTCGCCAGTAGAGTATATTAAAGCTCCTATATTACTAAGGGTGTATTTAGTTGCAATTTAGAGCTTTTTCAATCTAATATTAGTCTATGCTTTAACCGGCGTCAATTAGTAGATAATTAGTGGCGCTTAATCTGGTAGTTATACTTAATCTAAAATAAAGCTAACTGTTCGGTTAACTGTTCTAAAAAGGCCTTAGATAAGGCTTAAAATTAGTAATATCTTCTGCCTATATTAATTAATCCTCTACTAAAATATACCTACTATTAAACCTTTATTACTAGCTCCTTATTTTAGTATCTTCTTACTATATTACTAATAACTATTACCCCTACTCCTGCTACTAATACGTATATACTACGTTCTTTGCGCCCTTTACCCCTTTATATATAGCCCGCAGCTTACTAAGTAGCTTTAAAAAAGTAGTATATTAACTAGACTTATAAAATAGAAGAAGCTATAGTTAAAGGCCTAATAGAGGCTGTTTAGAAAGGGCTCCGCGTAAATAGCTTATATAAAAAGGAAGGCTAGCAGATAGCTTTAAATGCCGTATAAGTAAAGACTTAATATCTAATTACTATATGGTAGCTTAAAAGTAAGTATAAAAGCTATAAAAAGGACTAGAAGGTATAGAAGGAGCTTTATAGCTAATTTAGCTAGGGGTAGGACAATAATAAAGTATAACTAACTACTAGTGCTTTCTTAAGCCTACCCTTAACTTACTTAACGACTTATTTACCTTAACTTATTTACTAACTTAAGCCACCAACTTAACTACTAACTCGGTTAATAACTTGGTTAATTACTCCTTTCTTATCTTATTATCTATACCTTCCTTATATATATATATAGACCCTTTAAACCTCTATTTATAATTAAGTTACTTATTTAATTTTCCTATACTATAAAGCTTATATAAAGGTATACTAGTTGCCTTTAAAGACGTTATAGATAGATATTTTAAAGCTAATTTTAATATTATAAAGTTTTAAGATACTCCGCCGCTTTTCTTAGAGGAGCTTAATAAGCTATTTTAAGGCGTAGTTATAACGGGTAACTACGCTCTTACTATTAATAAAGCTCTTAATTAAATAAAGAATAGGCCGCTAATTAATCCTACGCTAATAAAGGAGGAAAGTACTGCTACTATATAGGACGGTAGGAGTAAAGAGGAAGAGTTTTCTAATAAGGAAGATAATAAGGTAGCTAATAAAGATAAACCTTAATCTTCTATAGAATAGCGTTAGTTAGCTTTATTAGCCAGTAATATTTTCTTAGATAATCGCTCTACTATACCTTCTAGTTAATAATTATTGTCCTTAATAAGCCTAAGCCTTTATTATACGCCTTTGTTAACGCCTACTTAAATATCTTTACTAGCTATAAGAAAACGCGCTACTAAATAAGCTACCTAGTTAAATAAACTAGATATAAAGTATTAGTAATTTAAAGATAGGTAAAGGATAAAGAACCTACTAGGAGAGACTATAGAATTAATATTAAAAGAGATTAGAGCTACGCAAGAGCTTTTTAGTTAAAAGCCGCCTCTAAAAAAGGCCTTAGTAGAGTTCCTTAACGAGTTTAATAATATAAACCTTAATAATTAAGTACTTATTTTAGAAGCCTTTAAGACGGAATTAATAGTAAGAACCTTTTTAATTATATTAAGGGCGTTATAGAAGAGGTTAATAAATAGAACTCTAGTAAAAATAAAGAAAAAGGAAAACGTTAAAGGTTAAAGTTTATATAAAATTAGTAACTACTTTTACTTTATATTTATAATTGCTTTACTATTAGTAAATTTATTTTTTAGTAAGGTTTTTATATATAAATTAATAAGTCCTTAAACCTATTATAAATATACTCTATAAAATTAAAGTAACCGCTTTTCTATATATAATTATTAGAAAGTTATTATATTAAGAAGCTGTAACGGCGCTATCGCACGTTACCTGCCAAATTCTGCCATATTCTGCCGACCTGCGATTAGCCCGCCCAAAGCTAGCGCCTTGGCGGCTTACCCTACATATTTATTTACATTGGTCCTAGCGACCCCTTTTTCCTTCTCTTTAGCTTAGTATCTTCGTAATATAGCATTCGTTTAAGCTTTGGTTTAGAGGCATTTGTTTAAGCCGTGATATTATACTAAGCTCTCCCTACCTTACCTGGGAAGGCCTCAATAATATCCTACCCTAAAGAAACTTTGTCTGCAATAACGCATTAACGCGCTATACTTAGACACTAAAACCACTCTACATTACCTAGGAAGGCCTAGATAATATCCCACCTCATAAGCTAGATAGGACTGGACCTGTACCCCCAAAATTAAAACTAAAGCGTATAATACCGACGAACCTTAGGAAGCTAATAATGGCACCTAAAGCAAGCTTATCTAAGAGAGCTGCCTCTACCTAAGAGAAACCTGAGATCCAATTAGGATTAGAAATTAAAGATAATAATAACATCGTAAACGTACGCGAGCAGATTCGTGCCCTTGTAGCCAGCTAGGAAGCCGATTGTCTTAAAGCGAGAAATATACAAGAGACCCTATAAGAGATCCTAGAAAGCCTTACGGCCCTATAAAATAGCCTAGCTTCCCCTTCTTAAAGCCCTAGCTAACCTATTTACTCTACTAAATATAATACACTAGGGAGTATAGATACAATAACGAAGCAATTAAAGTCCGTTAAGCTCCCTAACCCCCTACTACTATCTAACGGGATAGACCCTACCTTTAAGAATTAGAGGATTTAAGTATAAGGAAAGCTCCGTGTTAACTATAACTATTTTCTTTCTAAAGAAGCTAAAATGCTTTACCTCTTTAGTCGAACCACTGGGGACGCCTAACGGCACCTTTAAGCTAAGTTTGAGGATAACTCCCCTGTCTAATTTATATCCATTAATAAGATAATATAGTACCTAGCAGCTATTTATATTAACCCAAACAAAGTATAGGATGCCCGTTATAACTATAATTGCTTAATAATAAAACCGAACTAACCCTTTGCTAAATTCTAGACTTAATTCCTATACCTTATAGGAGAAGGCTAGGTCCCCCTTAAGAACTACCAATTAGACCTATATAATAAGCTAATAATCCGGCTATAAGAAAAGATTACTATAACCTTAGATGACCTACCAACCTATAAAAGACTTGCAGCTTATTGCTTATTATTAGACTTAGAACTAAAGCAGATTGACGCCCGCCCTAATTAGTAGAAGCAACTCTATAATAATTAGAACTCGCTAGCTATACCTATAAAAGCTAAAGCAGGAAGACAAGTTACGACTGCTCTTTTACTAAAGGCGGTTATAATTACGCACTAGCGAGCCTTACCCGACCAGTTACGTACCACACTATTAACTAGTATTCGCCGCAATACTTTAATTAACCCTACCTCGGCCACGTGCTTTAACTATAATAAGTAGGGTCACTTTACCTCGTCCTACCTGGAGCTAAAGGATATAGGCGATATTAAGGAGATAAAGGAAGGAGAAACGTTAGATAAGTTGGGAAAAGAGGAACCCTAGGGAAAGACTCCCCCCTAGGGTACCCTATTGATCTTAAAGAGATTAATCTTAGTTAGTTAATAGGTGGAAAGTATTTTACGTTTCTATATATAGTATCTTAAAATGGATATAGAGTTAATATAACCGCCCTTATTAACACTAGAGCAAATAGCTTTGCCTTTATAAATACTGCCTATATAAATAATATTGCCAAGTTTCTAAATACAGAAGCCATCTAACTAGAGAAGCCTGTTTAGGTAAAAGGCTATAACGGCTAAGCCGGTTGGCCCGTTACCCACATCTTAAAGTTATATATTACTCTTAACGGACGACGCTAATACGGCATCCCCTTTTATATCCTAGACCTGGGGTCTTACAATATAATCCTTAGACGAAAATAGATGTTCTATTTTAATATCTGGTTAAACGTATAATAAAGACGGTTTATCTAGCCGGAGGATAGACCAAGGTTACCCTCCTTTATTAGGGAGATCCGAACTAACTATAAGACACTAACCGTAAGGGCTAACCCTACCTACTAGCAGGATGTCCGGGCCTGTGACCTAGCCTTTACCTAAGAAGACGCCCGCTATAAAGCTAGAAAGAACTCCGTACTAACAAAGATACTCTCCTAAAGCGCTACGTTTAAAGAGGACTCTACGTACAGAAGCGGGACAGATAGTAATATAGACAACGTCTAAATCGCACGGATTTAACTGGTATAGAAAAGAACGTATTAATAGGATATAAGGGATAACCTCTAAAAGATGTAACAGGAGCTAAAAGGGGTAATAATAACGCTAGTACCCCGGAAGTCCCTAAAGTTATATACGCCCCTATTATTAGGCAACCCCCCTACTATAGACATTACCGCAATTAGCGCTATAGCGTTTTACTTTAATATATACCGGAAGGATAATAAGGTCTTTATAATAAGCCTATATAAGATTAACTAAATTATTAATAATAGAGAGGAAAGGCTAGCTAAGGAAACCGATGAGGAACTAGTTAAACGCCTCCTTTTTACCATTTATATAAACTACAAGGATATATTCTTAAAGGCGGCCTTAGATAAGTTACCCCCCTACCAGACGTATGATTATAAGATTTAATTAGAAGCCAATAACTTACTAGGCTATAGCCCCCTTTACTATTAATTAATGGATAAGTTAAAAGTAATAAAGTAGTACTTAATTAATAACCTAAATAAAGGGTTTATCGAGCTAAGTCAAGCCCCTTTTACTTCCCCTATCCTATTCGTAAAAAAGCCTAATAGAGGCCTTTATTTTTGTATTAACTATTAAAAGCTAAACACTATTACTTAGAAGGACCAGTATTCTATTCCTTTAATTAATGAGACCCTTATACGTCTAAGCTAGGTAAAGATCTTTACTAAACTTAATATCCGCCAAGCTTTCCACCGAATTAGGATAGACCCTATATCTAAAGATTTAACAACGTTCTGTACCTATTATGGTTCCTATAAATATAAAGTTCTTCCTTTTAAACTAATAAACGGACTGGCTATGTACTAAAGGTATATAAATAACGTTCTTTTTAATTACCTTAACGAATTCTATATAGTATACCTAGACGATATTCTTATATACTTAGATGACGAACTTAAGCATTAAGTTCATATTAAGAAGGTCCTAAAGAGACTACGGAACGCGGGCTTATAAGTTAATATTAAGAAATGTAAGTTTAGGGTAAAACGTATAAAATACCTTGGGTTTATCGTGACTATAGAAGGAATTAAGGTTGACCCTAAGAAGGTAGAGGCAATCCGTAACTAGAAGCCCCCTTACACAGTAAAAGGAATCTAGTCCTTCCTTAGCTTCTACAACTTCTACCGCCGGTTTATCTATAACTATAGAATTGCGGCAAAACCTCTTATATAACTAACTAGGAAGGATATGCCTTTTATCTTTAATAATAGCTATATAGAAGCCTTTAAAGAGATAAAGGATCGGCTTATCTCTTCCCTAATCCTTTATTACTATAACCCGGACCTTAAATCAATGCTAGAAACGGACGCCTCTAATGGGGTCGTAGCGGGAATCCTATTATAGTTACATCTAGACGGCGAATGGTACCCTATAGCTTTCTTCTTAAAGATAATAGACCTGGCTAAGTGTAACTATAAAGTACACGACAAAAAAATGCTAGCTATTATTTAATTACTCTTCTAATGGCGCGCAGAGCTTAAAGGTATAAATTCCTAGATTAAGATATATATAGATTATAAAGCCCTAGAGTACTTTATAACTATAAAGCAGCTTACTAAACAATAGGCCTAGTAGGCCAAAATACTCTCCTAATTCTTCTTTATGATTATATATTATTCTAGCAAGTAAAACTCTAAGGCTAATACCCTAACCTAAAAAGAACAAGATATAGGACCCTAGGATAAGCTAAAGACCTAATATTGGACGCGCGCCCTCCTCTATCTAGAACAGCTTAACCTACGGATCCTTAAGGAGCTAGACTCCTAGCAAAACGAGCTAGCACTAATAGAGGAGTCCTTAGATAAGCTAATAGGGCTAATTAACCGCCTTCTAACTATAAACCGTATGGCTAATGCCCTAAGGGCCCTCCGCGAATAAGCCGTAAAAGGAAACCCCAATTTTAAGACGGAGGAAGGATTGCTCCTATACCAGGAGTGGCTTATAGTCCTTAATATTAATAATCTACGAACCAAACTAATCCGCAAAGCTTATTACTAAGTCTCTATAGCACACCCTAGCAAGAATAAAACCCGTAAAATTATTAACTGCCGCTACTACTAGCTAAGAATGGTTGCGAATATTAATTAATATATATAGAACTATAAAGACTGCCGGAGAACTATAATCCCATGGGATAAGACCCCAGGACTACTTAAGCCACTCCCAATACCAAAGCGCCCTTAGTAGTATATCTCTATAAACTTCTATAAACTACCTAGGGACCGTAACGGATATAATATAGTTATAGTTATAGTTAACCGCTTTAGTAAACGCCCGTTCTTAATTCCCTGTTATAAGAACATTAATGCCAAAGAGGCAGCCTAGCTATATGTCTATTACGTCTACCGAATCTACGGACCACTAAATACTATTATATCTAATTATGGGCCATAGTTTATATCGGCCTTCTAGAATAAGTTTACCCGGATCCTAGGCATTAAGCTAAAGCTTTCTATGGCTTATTACCCCCAGACAGACGGTTAGACAGAGATTATAAATTAGTACCTGGACTAGAGGCTTAGGCCCTTCGTTAACTATTTCTAGGACAACTGGTCTAAACTACTACCCTTAATGGACTACGCGCAAGCAACCTTACCCTATAACTCTATAGGGTTTGCCCCAATTTAGCTAGAAATGGGATACTTACCCCATATAAGCTTTGACTAGAAAAGGCCAGAAGAACCCTAGACTATATAAGAGAAGCTATCCTATGCTAAGGCCTAATAGTACACCAAATGATTAGAGGAGGCCTAAACGGTAGCCCGTAAAAACCTAAAAAAAGCTTAGAGGTTAATGGAACAGCAGGCAAATAAACACCATTAAGAGCCCGATTTTACCCCTAGCGATATAGTCTAGGTTATAATAAGGAATTAGAAGACCGAACGACCCAGCCATAAGCTAAACTACCAGATGGCAGGACTATATGAGGTTCTTAAGAAGATAGGCAACTTATATAAGATAAAGCTCCTAGATTTAATTAGGGTTTACCCTATCTTCTCGCCGGATAAGTTATGGAAAGCTACAAACAACCCATTGCCTAGATAAAAGAATAAGCCTCCCCTACCAGTTTAAGTAAACGGTGACAGCGAATAGGAGGTTAACAAAATACTAGCCTGTAAGATAGTATGGGGAACGCTAAAATACCGTGTTTAATAGAAGGGCTACAATCCTGACCCAACCTAGTACCCTATATGGAACTTTATAGGCTGCCCCTAGAAGCTTAAAGAATTCTATAACCAATACCCTAATGCGCCTAGGCCCCCAAAGTACCTAGACGAATAGATGGAATGCTAGCATAATAAAGATAATAAGTTATTAGAAGAATATAGGGACAAAAACGCCCTAAAGCCCTAATACAGCTGTCTGCCAAATTCTGCTATATTCTGCCGTTTTCTGCTAGTACCATAAAATATTAGATGTCTAGGAACTTCGACTACCGGTTGAAGTTGTTTAATTAGTCAGATCCGTGCTAAGACTTTTAGCGGCTACTCTTTCTGGCCTAGTGCTTCCACTTAGCCTACAATTGCCCTTTGTACTTAGTCTGGACGTACTCTTATCCCCTTTATCTCCTTATCTTATATTTTATAATCCCACATTTATAAGCCTAGTGCTACCCTATTTCTAACTAAGCCTGAGGGCAGGCTTTCTTTAAAGAGGGGGGTGATGTAACGGCGCTATCGCACGTTACCTGCCAAATTCTGCCATATTCTGCCGACCTGTGATTAGCCCGCCTAAAGCTAGCGCCTTGGCGGCTTACCCTACATATTTGTTTACATCGGTCCTGGCGACCCCTTTTTCCTTCTCTTTAGCTTAGTATCTTCGTAATACAGCATTCGTTCAAGCTTCGGTTTAGAGGCATTTATTTAAGCCGTGACAGAAGCTCTTTTAAGGCGTGCTCTATAGTAGTAAAATATATTAGTATATAATTTAGTATAGTAATTTGCCTATAAATTATATACCTAGATATTATAAAGGCCTCCTAATTACCTAATAATAGTTTCTCTATATAAGCTCTATAATTTTATCCCGTCTTTAATTTATAGCAACCTTACTCTCTTCCTCTACTATCTATACGTCCTCCTTATTAACCTCCTTATCCTCTACTATACTATAGTCCTTTAAATTATTAGGATTATATATATTTAAGAAGTTATATACTACTATTAATATATATACTAAAAGAACCTATATTACTAGAGGGAAGTTCTATCTTACTGCCTTAAAGTATTAAAATCGTCTCTTAAAGACTCTAAAGGTACGCTTAATAATATTCCTAAGTCCTATATAACGTAGATTAAATAGCTCCTTTATATTCTACGGCCTTATATTTACCTAAGCTTATTTATAAAGATAATATTAAACGCCTTAGTATAGTACTAACGTTATAAAGGTATTTAAATAACTAATATTAGTAAGATAATATTAACCTTATAGAGCTTTAAAGCCTTTCTTCTTTGCCGAATTAATAACTCTATAGTTATAGGTAGTACCTTTCTATCTAGCCAGAATATATATAAAGTTTATATTAAAATTAACAGTAGCTAAAACGTTCTGTGTTAATATACCTTTCTTACTATACTAAGGAGCTTACTACTTATACCTACCTTTAATTGCAATTAGTAAATGCGGACTATTAAGTACTTTAATATAATTAGCGAAGAACGGATATTGCTTTAGGTCATCTATAATCTTATCTAGTGTAGTATTTTTAGGTAGATTAATAAGCTCCTTATATAATTTAATAAGCCTAAAAAGAACTAAATATACTACTCTATATACTAAATTAGCTTTAGTAAAAGGATTTCTTTAAAGTATATATTACCTACTCCTTAATTATTAATAAGGTATACTACATTTCCTTATAAACTAATTAGTATAACTAATTATTACTAAATATTAGTAGGAATATTAATAGCTTCTCTACTACTAATAGAAGTTTTATATCCTTTAAGCTACCGTTAATTTAGAGCTATTTAAGCAACTTCCTAAATACCTCTAGCCGTATCCTTATTAAATTATAGAGCCTCTATAGGTAACTATAGAGTAACTACATTATTTATAACGTCCCCCGCTATATATTAGTGTATTAAGTATAAACACTAGCTAGTTAGATTTAAGCGGTAACAGTAAGGATTAAGAAGAGGATATTGTATAGGGCCTACAGCTGCTATAGTAATACCGTTATCGGTAAGGGTAGTAGTAGTAAAGGTATAGTAGGTAATTGGATAGGCGCACGAGCAGAGCTCTAGATTTAACTTAATAATTAATTTTAAAAAAAAAAGCTCTAGATTAATCTAACGCTAAAACCTTAGATTTAACTACTATATATAGTAAAGCGTACAAATTTAACGCGGTTGCCGATCTAAAGGAGCTCTAGATTAGAAAGTCGTTAGATTAACCGAATAGTTGCCTCTAGATTAACTTGGTTCTGGAGCCTCTAGATTTAATCTAGAGCTGTAACCGAACGCACCCTAATATAGAAGCATAGAGCAGACCTTTTTTAAGACGGCCCTTTGGGCAAAAAGAGGCTCTAGCTATGTAAGCTCTACTATCTAGCTTAAAAACCATTAAAGCAGATTAATGTTAAAAGTGGTAGTTAATTAATTGACTGTATTAACTCTAATAGAGGTTTAACTATACCTTGGTTAACAAGCTTGAATATTAATCTTGCTGGCTATAAGCCAACTATAGAGGCAGAAAAGCTAGCTTGGTAAGATACATTTAATAGAGCTTCGTATTTAACTAAATCTAATGTAGAAATAGAGCCTCCTAAGTCCTCACTAATGCCTCGTTCTAACCTTGCCACTAATGTCACCACCAAACGTTCTACTTTTTTAAACCTCTGTAGGTGCGTATAACGAATTTAGCTATATTTAAATACTATATTAGGTAAATTAGGGTTGAATTTAATTAGGCAACGTTAATATTTATATATAGAGAAGTGCTGCCAAAAATCCGCAATGAAACACCATAAAGTCTATATCACTTTCCTAATTGGGGCAGCTAGCTGACAGCGTGACAGTCAGCCTACGTTACCTTGCAGTCAGCGGACAGCAAGCGGCCCAATTGACGCAGTCAGTCAGCTATAAAGGCTGAAGCTCGCAACTAGCTGACTGTTGGACACACTGCTGCCCAATATAGATAATCACATGAAGATGTCCGCGAATTACTTCACGACTACTGCTGGAACGGTGCTCGAAATTAAGAAACCATCAGAACCATTCTCTTTGGGGGGGAAAGTTCTCCCGAGTTGCCCTCAGTGTCGTGGATCCTTGCGCGATATTTCTCGCTATGGTCAAATTGTTAGGCGCGCGCTGCTTAATAAGTCTACTAAGAAGTCCTTGTCCTAGGCGAACTCGGAATATGTGCCTCTAGCACAGAAACTTGCCATAGAGCAAGAATCACTTGCTAATTTAGAAACTCAACTTAATGTGGAAGCACTGCGAACCGGCCTTCATCCAGTGATGTCACTGGTCTGGTTGAAGTTTTGGTTGGTTGGTTGGTTACGCTTCCAAAATCGCAACCGGTTAGAGCTTTTTTTGGCTTGCGATTGGTTGGTTATAGAAAATTCCGCTCAACCGGTTAACTACCTAAACCAATTAAGTTAGTATAGAGCCTTGGTGTTGAGGTTTTGGGTAAGGGTGCCACGTACAACGAGAGCTAGAGCCACTTAACTATTAAAGTTTACCCCCTTACTAACTCGAGAGCCCGTTTATACGTCGCGTCCTTATCGCGTCGCCCTTATTGCTTTATTCTTATTGCCAATTGCCCTTATTTCTGTCTACCGTCAACTTAATGGAGGCCTTTGTTTTAACCGGTCGATCGTTATGTAGTGGAGGTAGTAGTTTTATAGGTAGTAGCCGTTCTGCGGGCAAGGCTCCTGCCGTCCCTAAAAAGCGCGCCTGTTAGTCTTCTTAAAGTTAAAAAAGGAAGCGTTAAAAGATAAAGCCGGATAAAGCTCTGGCGGAGCCTCTTACCTATTATAAAGTTGAGTCTAACTCCGCGCCAGAGCCTGCGGTAAGCTAGGCCTCTTAACAAAAGCGATTTGAAGTCCACGGCTAATAGTATAGGCGTTGCGACGAGGTTGCGAGGAAGCGTGGAGGCTGTATAAAGAAGTCGCATATATGGGAGGAAGAGAAGGGATATGCGATAGTTCACGAAGCCATAGGCGTTCGATATTACTACTACTGCTACTACTTAGATTAGAAGAAGGACCTAAAGTATAAGCCTCTCAGTAAGTCGCCCTGCTCTTATATAGATATCAGCTAATTTTAGGGTAGCGCTCGATGGTAATTCAACAGTATTAGGCCATTGGAAACGGTCCTATCGCATTAATTACCACGGTAAAGCAATTCCCCCTAAAGGCGCAATTATAAAATTCGTCAAGCAGCAGGATTATATTTGGAAGGCCTGGTTTAAAGCTTTTAAGCTTTTACTAATTCGATGGCTCGTATACTATTACGTCGCATTTTACCAGATCGAAAACGCCTACTTTGTTAAATTAATTCAGCATCTAAATAAAAGCCTTGCCAAATTGCTTCCTACGCGAAATATAGTACGCAAATGGGTAATAGGAGAGTTCAAAAAATAGAAGAGATAACTGCAGGAGGACTTACACCAAGCTCGATTAAGTATCTATTTATTCTTTGACTTATAGACGTTACCAAATTACTACGCCATTATTGCGATAGTTGCCCATTATATTAATCGCGACGGAGTACGCCAGGCAAAGCTTCTTGGATTGCGACAGCTAGAGGGAGAGCATAGCGGCGCCAATATAGCCCAGATGGTTCTTAATGTAATTAGTAAATATAGAATTAGCAGTTATCTTAGGTATTTCGTGCTTGATAACACGTTAAGTAATAATATAGCAGTCGACTTAATTCTTAAGACTCTCTACCCCCAAATGACAGCTAAGCAGCGGAAACGTTGTCGTATTTGGTGTCTTGGCTATATAGTTAACCTAGCTGCCCAGGCCTTTCTTCTGGGCAAGACTGCGGATACTACTTTAGAGGAGCTCGAGTTAGCGTATAATAGGCGGGATTTTAACGCTATTGCGGCAATTTAGAGAAAGTAAGGAGCGCTTGGTCGACTACATAATATAATAAGGTATATTAGGATGTTGCCGCAGCGTCGTAAGGAGTTCAAGAGAATTGTAATTGGTGGAGAGTGGGCAGAGTTTAATTAGCTTGAGGTAAGTCCTATTACTGCCTCTCTATAACGTAATAAGACAGGAGTTTAATTAGGTACGGCGCTAGATTATCTATTCCCCCGGGCTATCTACGGTCGCAATATTATTAATATTCTAACTTTTTACTCTATAGTTAATTTAAAGTAATTCAACCCGGTAGAACTCGTACTTTAGCTCTATTATACGCGCTATTAACTGTAAACAACGTATCTAAAACTTCTGTAATAACCATATGCCAAAACGCGGCGAAGGCATAGAAAATAATACCCTCACAAATTACCACTGGTTCCTACTTGAAAAGCTCTTATCCGTACTACAACCCTTCTACAAGGCAACTATATATGGCCAGGGCCATAAACACACGCTTTACCGCTGGTTTACTACAATAGATTGGCTTCTTAGATATCTATTTAATGCGAAGGAAGATTTTAAAGAACTACAAGAGAAGCACGGCAACAGTGAGGAATATACCTACTTGGAAGCTTCGGCTTTTGCTTTATGGGAGAAGTGTGAGCAATACTATAAGTATGCGGATGAGAGCGCTGCCTACTACGCTGCGCAAGTTCTTCTTCCGGATAAGAAGTGGGCGTGGTTTAAGCAACAATTCAAGGGTAATAAAAAGAAGAAATATTGGCTTTGTGGCGACCCTAAGGATCCTAAAGATCTTGGTATACAAGGCCTTGTAGAGGAGCTCTGGCAGGAGGAATATAAAGGCAAATATACCACCGCGGCCGCTTAGCAGTCATCTACTACGGAGTATACACCTGGCGAAACTTTTGGTAGGCTATATTTGCACGAGCAAGTTAAACATACACCCCTTATGAAAGCTGACGCCTACTAAAGCTATATACGAGCAGAGCTGGAACCTAATTCGGATCCTCTGGCTTATTGGAATTCGCTATATTTCTCACAGCCAGAGCTCGCCCGATTTGCTCTTGATATGCTAGCTATACCACTTATAAGCGCTGAATGCGAGAGAGTATTTAGCTCTGCAAAACACCTTATTACTAACTCTCGCAATCGTCTTAAAGCTAATATCGTTAAAGCAAACGAGTGCTTGAAGTCCTGGTATGGGCGCCTAAAGCCCAAGGCCTTTCAGCGAGGCGTCGATCCTGACGTTGACGATTTATATAAGGAAGAAGCTGCTGCCAAAGCTGCCGCCAAAGCTGCCGCCAAGAAAGATTCTAATACAATAGGTAATGCAGATGAGGAAAAGGATAAGGAAAAGGGTAAGGAAAACGATAAGGAACAGGACGAGCAGGAAGGGGAGCTTAGTGAAAGCGATTGCGACGATGACGGTGATAAGAGCGATAAGGGAGATGCTATCAAATATGTAGTTATTAACGATTGATTCGACTCAACACTATGCCAAGACTCACGATATTTCTAATCTCATTTGGTTTATCTGGTTTAACCGGTTGGGCAACCGGTTGGGGCCTTCAAATGGGCTATTGGTTGGTTACGAGGGCAAAATTTGTAACCAACCAGACCAATTACATCACTGCCTTCATCTCGGCGGGAGCCGCGACCAACAGCTTAGATTTATTTCTAACGCAGCTCATGAATGTTCTCGGTATTACAAAATATCGAAAGCTACAACAAGCTACTTTAACAAAGTCCGTAAAGAAGAGGTACCCTTTGTTCGCGTGTGGGAATTAGTAGAATCAACCAGGGCTTCCATCAGTATTGAATATTGAAAGAGAATATATAAAAGTATATAAAATAGCCAGTTTTATGGATTCTGCTATAATGAGTATTAGAAATATATACTCTGCTATACGCAGTAGAGTATAATAAGGTGTATAAAGGCTATAGGACAATATAAGGTGGCTATTTTGGACGTAAGGTGTCCGTTTTGGGCGTGCGTTTATGCTAAGGCCTTAATTATGCACGGTTCGCAGCCTATATTTGTATGGAGGCTTGGCAAAAATTCAATATTCAATATCTTTTCAATACTGAATTACTATTCAATATCAATATCAATACGACCTTATACTGATATTGAATATTGATGGAAGCCCTGGAATCAACCAGAAGGCGCCACGGCATCGACGAACAACCTTCCACACCATGGCAAATGCTCTACTGCTTTGATGCGATCTTGCTATATTGTCAGACTTCATCGCACAAGTTCATGAGAGCCCCAGCCGCATCAAATTAGAGAACTCTCTCGATTTATCAATCAACCGACAGGACTGCGGCGTACTTGCTGAAGCCGCCAAGGCCTCCAATAACCCTGTTCGTGAAGCCGAAGCACGTATTTTCTAGGCCCGCTACTGTGCCATCGAACGATCTACGTCCCGCTTCGATGCTGCTCAAGCGCTAAAGAACGAAGCTGAGATCCACCTCGACACTGCCACCTCTCTTTGCGAAACGCTCTGAGGGGAGGTACCCAACCTGAAGCATATAATGACTGAGATCAAAAGTTGTCGAAAGCAATCTCCAGGATGGTGCATTCTTCAGTTTCGTTACTACTGAAGAGCGCAGGGCCGTGCTTGCGGCTATCAAAAAGGAAGATCAAGAATGAGAATTCTGTCCGATTGACGTATATACAGTCAAGATCAGCAGCCAAGACACCCCTGATCTATGCCGAATATAGGAGAGCTAAATTGACAGGGGTAATCACGATCGTTCGACAACGGCTACCGCGAATGAGTTTTCTGGAACGGAACATTGGTATAATTGCGCCAATGGCCATCCGTCCACAGTTGGTGAATGCGGACGTCCGGTTGAGAAGGCGAAGTGTACCATTTGCGGTGCACTCGTTGGGGGAGTAGACGACGGGGATGAGGAGGGTGTAACGAGGGCGGATGGCTTGGAGAAGGAGGCTCTGCAGTAGTGAGCTTAGTGATAGTGGGAAGGTGAAGGTATCAGTCTTGTTTCTGTGGACTTTGCCTAGCGGGGATGGTCTGTTTATGTACAGAAAGCTGTTTAGCTGTTGCCGTAAGCCTTTCTGCGGAGTAGCTGTTTATTTGGGTGGAATTCTGTTTCCGAATAATGTGGTGGATAGGTCTGCTTATGCTAAGCACTGACTTGTTCTTGTTGCTGCGGGGGGTAAGGATGGCTGGTCTGTTTCTTTTCAAATGCTTTGTGTGAGGTTCTAATCGTTGCCACAAAATGAGCCTAACTATAAGCTTATGGTTCTTATTATCGGTTCTCTGATGCTTTGTTCACCATCGCTTTGTACACATAAAGAACCATCATGATTGGAAAACACACAAAGCACATCAACAAAGAATTTTTCTAAAATAGGGTAAAGAAAGATACCGTCTTCAGCTTATTATCATGTAATTGGTGTATAAATTTCTCGGAGTAAAGGGATGTTGGAGGAGTTATTTTACAATACTTACCAGGATGAGGGAAGACAAGAATGATCACCGCAAAACCAAACGCCGGACACACCTCCGCACGGAAGGAATAAAGATTTGTGGAGAGGCGCGATGCACAACCCGGTTTGCCCACGCATTCGAACGATCCCAAGGGTCCAAGATCGGCCTTGGTCCGACCCTGCGCCAAAACCTGGTGGAAGGGGCAGTGACATCATCGCTCATCTCTCATCAAGGCGCGCGTACAAAATCGTGACTAGGCACCTTGGGGCATTTATCCCCTTACAAGAGCATCAACCTCTGAATGATCGCTGAAAATATTCTTTAGCAAGTCTTCTATGTTGTAGGAATTTGGTCGGAATTTAAGCTACGAAAATGTCGAATACATCTCGTGTGATTGCTAAGGGTGCGTTCGGTTGCAGCTCCAGAACCGAGTTGATCTGGAGCCCCAATCTGATCTGGAGGCGACTGTTCGGTCAATCTGACGACTTTCTAATCTAGAGCTCCTCTAGATCGGCAACCGCGTTAAATTCGCACGCTTTACCATATATAGTAGTTAAATCTAAGGTCTTAGCGTTAGATTAATCTAGAGCTTTTTTTTCTAGATTAATCGTTAAGTTAAATCTAAAGCTCTGCTTATACGCCTATCTAATTACCCACTATGCCCCTACTACTACTACCCTTACCGATAACGGTATTACTATAGTAGCTGTAGGCCCTATATAATATCCTCTTCTTAATCCTTACTGTCGCCGCTTAGATCTAACTAGCTAGTGTTTATACTTAACACACTAATATATAGCGGGGGATATTATAGACAATATAGTTGCTTTATAGTCACCTATAGAGGCTCTATAATTTAACAAGGATGCGGCTAAAGGTATTTAGGAAGTTGCTTAAATAGCTCTAAATTAATAGTGGCTTAAAGGATATAAAACTTCTATTAGTAGTAAAGAAGCTATTAATATTCCTACTAATATTTAGTAATAATTAGTTATACTAGTTGGTTTATAAGGAAATATAGCACGCCTTATTAATAATTAAGGAGTAGGTAATATATACTTTAAAGCAGTCCTTTTACTAAAGCTAATTTAGTATATAGAGTAGTATATTTAGTTCTTCCTAGGCTTATTAAATTATATAAGGAGCTTATTAATCTACCTAAAAATACTATACTAGATAAGATTATAGATGACCTAAAGTAATATCCATTCTTTGCTAATTATATTAAAGTACTTAATAATACGCATCTACTAATTGCGATTAAAGGTAGGTATAAGCAGTAAGCTCCCTAGTATAGTAGGAAAGGTATATTAACGCAGAACGTTTTAGCTACTATTAATTTTAATATAAACTTTGTATATGTTCTAGCTAGATAGGAAGGTACTACCTATAACTATAAAGTTATTAATTCGGCAAAGAAGAAAGGCTTTAAAGCTTTATAAGGTTAATATTATCTTACTAACGCTAGTTATTTAAATACCTTTATAACGTTAGTACTATACTAAGGCGTTTAATATTATTTTTATAAATAAGCTTAGGTAAATATAAGGCCGTAGAATATAAAGGAGCTATTTAATCTATATTATATAGGACTTAGGAATATTATTAAGCGTACCTTTAGAGTCTTTAAGAGACGATTTTAATACTTTAAGGTAGTAAGATAGAACTTCCCTCTAGTAATATAGGTTCTTTTAGTATATATATTAATAGTAGTATATAACTTCTTAAATATATATAATCCTAATAATTTAGAGGACTATAGTATAGTAGAGAATAAGGAGGTTAATAAGGAGGACGTATAGATAGTAAAGGAAGAGAGTAAGGTTGCTATAAATTAAAAATGGGATAAAATTGCAGAGCTTATATAGAGAAGCTATTATTAGGTAATTAGGAGGCCTTTATAATATCTAGGTATATAATCTATAGGTAAATTACTATACTAAATTATATACTAATATATTTTACTACTATAGAGCGCACCTTAGAAGAGCTTCTTAATATAATAACTTTCTAATAATTATGTATAGAAAAGCGGTTGCTTTAATTTTATAGAGTATATTTATAATAGGTTTAAGGACTTATTAATTTATATATAAAAACCTTACTAAAAAATAAATTTACTAATAGTAAAGCAATTATAAATATAAAGTAAAAGTAGTTACTAATTTTATATAAACTTTAACCCTTAACGTCTTCCTTTTTCTTTATTTTTACTAAAGTTCTATCTATTAACCTCTTCTATAACGCCCTTAATATAATTAAAAAGGTTCTTACTATTAATTTTATCTTAAAGGCTTCTAGAATAAGTACTTAATTATTAAGGTTTATATTATTAAACTCGTTAAGGAACTCTACTAAGGCCTTTTTTAGAGGCGGCTTTTAACTAAGAAGCTCTTATATAGCTCTAATCTCTTTTAATACTAATTCTATAGTCTCTTCTAGTAGGTTCTTTATTCTTTACCTATCTTTAGATTGCTAATACTTTATATCTAGTTTATTTAACTAGGCAGCTTATTTAGTAGCGCGTTTTCTTATAGCTAGTAAAGATATTTAAGTAGGCGTTAACGAAGGCGTATAATAAAGGCTTAGGCTTACTAAGGACAATAATTATTAACTAGAAGGTGTAGTAGAGCGATTATCTAAGGAAATATTACTGGCTAATAAAGCTAACTAACGCTATTCTATAGAAGATTAAGGTTTATCTTTATTAGCTACCTTATTATCTTCCTTATTAGAAGACTCTTCCTCCTTACTCCTGCCGTCCTATATAGTAGTAGTACTTTCCTCCTCTATTAGTATAGGATTAATTAGCGGCCCATTCTCTATTTAATTAAGAGCTTTATTAATAGTAAGAGTGTAGTTACCCGTTATAACTATACCTTAAAATAGCTTATTAAGCTCCTTTAGGAAAGGCGGTAGAGTATTTTAAAACTTTATAATGTTAGGATTGGCTTTAAAATATTTATTTATAACGTCTTTAGAGGCAACTAGTATGCCTTTATATAAGCTTTATAGTATAGGAAAATTAAATAAGCGATTTAATTGTAAATAGAGGTCTAAAGGGTCTATATATATATATAAGGAAGGTATAAATAATAAGATAAGAAAGGAGTAATTAACCAAGTTATTAACCGAGTTAGTGGTTAAGTTGGTGGCTTAAGTTAGTAAATAAGTTAAGGTAAGCGAGTTATTAAGTAAGTTAAGGGTAGGCTTAGGAGAGCACTAGTAGTTAGTTATACTTTATTATTGTTCTACCCCTAGCTAGATTAGCTATAAAGCTCCTTCTATACCTTCTAGTCCTTTTTATAGCTTTTATGCTTACTTTTAAGCTACTGTATAGTAATTAGATATTAAGTCTTTACCTATACGGCGTTTAGAGCTATCTACTAGCCTTCCTTTTTATATAAGCTATCTATATGGAGCCCTTTCCAAACAGCCTCTACTAGGCCTTTAACTATAGCTTCTTCTATTTTATAAGTCTAGTTAATATGCTGCTTCTTTAGAGCTGCTTAGCGAGCTGTGGGCTATATATAAAGGGGTAAAGGGCGTAAAGAACGTAGTATATGCGTATTAGTAGCAGGAGTAGGGGTGGCAGTTATTAGTAATATAGTAAGAAGATACTAAAATAAGGAGCTAGTAATAAAGGTTTAGTAGTAGGTACGTTTTAGTAGAGGATTAATTAATGTAGGCAGAAGATGTTACTAATTTTAAGCCTTATCTAAGGCCTTTTTAGAACGGTTAACCGAACAGTTGGCTTTATTTTAGATTGAGTACGACTACCAGATTAAGCGCCACTAATTATCTACTAATTGACGCCGGTCAAAGCATGGACCAACGTCAGATTGAAAAAGCTCCAGATTGCAACCGAACACACCCTAAGACTGATCCAACTGCCCAGCAGTTGCAGCCGTCACGGCAGGTGGAGTCGAGAGAGCATTATGCGAGCGCGAGCGCAAAGGTAGTGATATAACACCTTTCGTCTTTCCTATCTATTAAATATCTCAATTTTGGGTTATTTTTTAGCAGATTCTATCTTTTCTCCTTATATTACTCTTTCAATATCTCGTTTTCACTAGAAGTTTTAAGGGAGGAAGAAAAAATCTTGTTATAACAGGTCATTATATATCTAATGCTCCACCGCCATAAAACTACCCTATATCCACTAATTTAGTTACCAGGCCGGACTCAACCTCAACATCTTCGGCGTCTTCAGCGGCGCCCTCTCTTCTAAATCGAAGAAAACAACCTACAACAACCCGGACGGCTCGTCCCGCTCCGTCGAAGAGCGCAACGAAGTGGCCCAAGGCTGCGGCCAGGCAGCGCTGAGCGGCGCCGCGTACGCGCAGGCGGAAGCGCAGGAACGGAAGCGGGCGCAGAGGCAGGTGGAGCGCGTTGACCATCTAGGAATTGAGGGATAAAGCAGAGTAAGACTGGGCTGTCAGCGTTTACGAGGCTGGGCGCTATGCAAATGGCCGAAGGCGCTTTGGTTTGGTAGATTGGCTGAATTGTATGAATTATCTGATGTGGATGCGTTTACGAATTCCATTACTCACCCCACCGAAATCATCTTTACCCAAAACGCCTTTGCTCCAATGAGTTTCCTAAAAGAATAACGCCGTAAATGTCACATGCATCGCCTCATCCCCCTGACTGCTCTTAAAGCAGCCGCAACATGCCACGGCACAGCTCCATGTTTGCTCCCCCGCATGCCCTTCAGGCGTGCCAGTAGCCCTAGACCTCGAAACTGGTTTAGGACTTCTTTAAGTAGGTTTTCAGCCGTGGCGCGCGACTGCGCTGTCGACGTCCAGCTCATACTATTCGAGCTTCTCTCTGTGCTTCCCTGCATGCCCATGCCGCCTGGGCTTACCCCGTCGCTGGTTGCAGGTGAATTGAAGGGACTGGACCCGGCACGGGTCCCGCCGATAGCACCAACCCAGAGAATGTTGATGCCGATGACTATAGGGCCATGACTAAGGTCCGAGGATTGGCTTGGTGATGTGGTTGCGGAGCTGTCACCACGTTTGACCAGGAGGCCGCTGATGAGAGCAGGGCGGTACTCGACTGCTGAGTGTGAGTTGTGAAGGCGGTGGGAGAGGACGATGCCCCATGTCTCATCGGTGATGTCGATGAGGCGAGCGTCAGGGTCAGCGCTGGGGTCGGAAATGAGATCGGAAGGAGTGGCGACTGGAGTGAGACTGTGTTGGTCTGGAGATACACCAGGTTGGGGTGTTGAGACCGGTGTGGATGATGCGGGGTTGGCGGAGGAGTTGCAGGTAGAAACTGAGGTAATGGTAGGAGTGAGGGTCAGTGCAGGCGAAGTGTCGACCGCGATGAGCGTGGTGAAGAGGTTGAGCTGGGTAGGAGAAGAGGCAAGGGATACCCAAGCTGTAAAGCAGATGTTAGCGTGTGCCCTGTGAAATGGACGAGCTGACTTACCTTCTAGCTCTTCGCGCTCCATTACGCCGGCTTTAGCGATACAGACCCGCCAGGTGACTCTTCGTGTTTGAATGATTTCAATTGTTGTTTGCCAAATTTCCCGAGCTATCTCGCCAAAGGCCCTGCTACCTACGCAGTATGACACGACAGTTTGATGTTTCCCACAATTGTCACTCCATGCAGCACTAATCCAAGCACCATCCAAACTGATAGCATATCCAAGGTGCATATAAGAATTCTCACGAAGCAAATCGGAAGGTGGCTCAGCAGTGAGCTTGAATTGTATGCTCCTTGGTAGTGCTTCTTCAAGCTGGATTGATGGGGCTGAGTATATGCTTAACGGAGTTTTGTCCTCGCTCATCTGGTTGGGCGGACAACGATCATAGACCTCGCGAGCGAGGTTAATCAAAGTCCATGGTTCAAGAACCACTGGTGCATCGAATGATGCTATGTACTTCATTGGTACTATCTGGAGAACTAGGTCAGGGTTTGGGGAGTAATCAGCTCGAGCCTTAGCGCCTTGCCCGTATGCCTGAAACAAGAACCAAAATGCTGAACATAGTTCCCAGAGTGCGACCGGAGTCTCGAATGGGTCGACCATATATACTACGAATGCGTCAATCTTTTGGGCCTCGTCCTTGTCTCGGGCTTCAGAATAGGAGCTTGCAAGTGCTTTGCCAAGTTGAACACAGGTATCCCGCACTGTTCGTAACGCAGCTCGCATTGAGACTGGACTGGACATTCTTGAAGGTACTAGACCGGCTTCGGAGTCAGCAGTACTATCACCTCGAATGTGATTCCCAAGTTTGCATCCTTCATAGACGATTCCAATATTGTCGAGAAAGTTTTCCACGCGAGCTCCGAGAGTTTCGCTGTGCGGATAAATGCAGTAAGTCACGATGTTCTTGGGGCCGCTCGTGGGAGCTAATCCTAAAGGCTCCCAAAATGATAGTGCTGGTGGCAAGAGATCCCAAAGCGCATCCGCCCGGCGAACACGTATGTGAGGGGGGCCAATCGGATACAAAAGATGTCCTGAAAGGGGAGTGTCAATTGATATTCGCAATTAATCGCGAAGGCAAACAGCCATAGGATTGACTCTGAATGTTGTATCGCGACATACCTAGAGAGCCCGCACCATCTCCGCCCTGACCATAGGGGCCATTCGTTCTTCGAGGAATCGCTCTGGGTTGGCCCTTCGAAGCCTGCGAGATGTCTGGAAAGATGTCTTGAATTGTCGCATATTTCAGTAAATCGCAGTCAACGGTCTTGGAAAATAGTTCTTTTACAACTGTTTGTATAAGATTACCTGGACTGAGAGGACCTTCATTACTTGTATCGCATTTTTCGCGACTATGATTATCCTCTTGCAGTATGTCTATGGAGCATCAGTATTGCCATTGACGTTCCTGTGGTTAAGACCTTCATGAGGGTTGACCCTGAAGTAGAATATTTGATAACAGTAGCAAATATGCCAGAAACGGAAAATTAGGGATAGAAGAATTCCTCTATATCATAGCAGCCTTTTCTTGTAGGATAGTAATTAAATAGAGATTTGGAACTTACCAAGTGTCGCTAACACAATCTGAGCAGTGAGTATTTGAGCAACTGCTATAGTATCCTTGCCACTTAAAGTCGGTTTCTCATCGGCAGAATCGATGGCACCGTCTGCTTGCGAAGCTAGAAGCTGTGGCTTCGGCGGCCACCCTGGCGAGGAAAAAGATAAATCATTCCGGAAAGTTGGGGCTGGTAGTTCAGTAGAAGGCAAATCAGCCAAAGACCAATCCCATGGACTGGGCTCAAACCAAGTGAGGCATTGGTCGTCAGTCTGGAGCACGGGTTAGCTATAAGGCTCAAGCCGCAAATATAGTTCACTAAATCTTCAGACACCCCACTACAGACCGGCATCACAACTTAAGAGAGGCGATCGCTGAGGCTGAGAATGACATGAGATCCTTAAGAAACGATTAGGCATTTACCTGGACCATACTTCGCTTAACTGCAAAGTCTTGGTTCTCTCCATTTGTCTTTGTCTCGCCGAATGAACTTGCAGATAATGGAGTAGCACTTGGTGTAGCATTCTCCTCTGCAACCCATTTTCTCTTGCTAGGCCAGCTCTGTCCAGCAGAAACGGACTCCGCTACAGCAGACGGGAGTTCATCCTCGGAAGAGAAGTCCCCGCTAGATTGATCACTAGTGTCGCTCTCGTCTGCGTTCTGTCCGTCTGATGAAATTCCGGCCGGATGGGTCTGATGGGCATCGCTTTCCTCTGTAGATCCCCGAAGCATCTTCAATAGTGAGAGTCGTTGTGGAGTGGATGTTTTAGGGGTATCGGCTTGTGAGAGTTTGAATCGGTCCTTCGCTGTTATCATCTTCGACTCCTTTTGCGCTAATGGTGATTTGGTAGCTTGTTGTGTGGGGAAACTGAACCGGCCATCACTATATTTCGAATCGGAGAGACTTATTTTCCTGTTGAAGCTGACAGGATCAAAAATGCTCTCTCTGTGGGTACTACCCGCTAGAGTTCTGTGAGCCGCGTTTGGACTAATATCTGTTGTTGGCGAAGGTAGAAGTTTCTGTTTAATTAAGTGCGGGCTCAGTGGAGGGCTGAAAACGATTTCCTCAATCTCTTGTCTTGTCGCTGCCGGCTCATCAAGATCCATGGGTTTTGAGTCCGAATGATCGGCGATCTCCGGTTCAATAATTGCTTCCATATCGCTCGATTGGAAAATCTCTGAATCATGGCTGTTTTCGTTCTTTAACTGCGTGTCCAACGGAGCAGCATCAGCTAAGCTTGGCTCTGGATCTAATGAAGGTTCCTTTTTGACATTATGCTCTTGGGCTGGCGAGTCCTGGAGCTTTGGTTGCGTGGAAACGTCGGCAGGTGGTGCATCAGCTCTAGTCATTTCGATCATATCCTCAAACTCCGCACCGTCCGGTTCGTCAAAGAAATTGAAATCCGCTTCTGTGACTCCAGTTCCCCCAAATACGTCTTCGTCCATGTCTTCGAAAAGATCATCATTCGCGTCATGTAGTGAGGTGTCGAAGTGCATTTCTTGTTGCGAGTCGAACGTGTGATGCATTTCTGGTGAACTTCCAGGGAGATCATGTACTGTTGTGGAGTCGATGTCAAGTGGTCCTGGCAAGCCCAACAATGGCTGGTTTCCAGCTTGGGCCAGGATTCCGTCAATGTTCGCAGTTGGACCAGAAACACTCGGGACATCAATACTAGATGATCCGCCTTGACCTTGTGACACAATTCCGTCCGGAGGGGTTGGATAAACGCCGCTGACCGCCTGGAGGTCACCATACGCACCAGTCCGTGAGTATAGAGGCGAGGATGGGTATAAATTAGTGGCGTCTACATGGGCCTGAGCTGCTTCTACTTCAGCCTGCTGAGTCTTTCGCCGAGCCTTTTGTACTTTGGCTCTCTCAGCCTTCCCGGAGAACCATTGTTGGGCAAGATCTAAAGGATCTCGAAATCCAGTTGAGTCGGGGGTTTGAAACCAATCAAGAGACCTGTCTGAAGAACTATACGGTTGATGGCGCCCTTCTGCATCCGTCACATGAGCATTGAGGTTATTTGATGCATTACTACAAGACTCATAAAAGAAGCACAGTGGTGCCGGCCAAAGAACTTCTCGGGAATGCGTCGGGAATGAAGGGGTTTGATCCATGGAAGTCGGTTGAACATCTTGAGCTATTTGGATCTTTACCCAAGCCTTGTTCTCTATTTGCCTTGAAAGAGAAATTCCTTTGCTTTTTAACCACCGAATAACGATAATCTTCCACTTTCGGATCTCTTCTTCAAAATTCCTGATTTTTGGGCGTTTGTGTTGCCCTTGCCGAATCTCATTTTCATCAATGGTAATTAGAGAATCTTCGAATTCCACAAGTCGGGCAAGTATGCCGTTCGGTGCGATACGGATATATTTACCAACCATGTTTTCTTGTGCCTCTTCTGCTAGTGAGCTGCTAATTTGGTGAATCTCAGGGTGTCGAAACGATGACGTAGAGACTACAACAGACCCTCCACTCGTCCAATGGACATTCATGCCTGTAAGCCATGCAGACAGCTCAGGTATTGCTGAGTCTTCAATCTCTGCCTGTGACTCGGCCGTTGAAAATGATATGAATGTCCGATAGTTCAATGGTATCACGTCGTGATCCCGTGCTAGATAGTATGATAGGAGAGCAATGATAGCTGACATAAATAACTCATAAATGGCGTATATATCAGATTGCTGTTGCTGCTCCCCGCCGCTGGTGAATGACATGTGAATTTGGGCGTTGGCTTGGACTGCTCGCAAATTGCTTGTCTGAGCTGCACGATAGCTCGATTGAGTTGAAGGAGAGTTTGAGGTTGCTGCGGATGCGGAGGTATTCATGCTTATTGGCCTCCCAGGATACCTTGCCAAATCAGCTGCTTTTACAACTCCTGAGCGCTCCGCTTGATATAAATTAGCAACATGCTGAATGGGCGTGATGCAGTCATCCTACCATGGAATGCAAAGCCATCAAGAACAGGAGAAGCTGCAGGTATTTGGCCGGATCTATCAGGAGTTGTAGATCGAAAGAACCACAACCAAGATCTGCCCCCATCTTGAACAACCAAATGGTTTCCCTGCCTGAATGACTCCTCGACGGCATGTAGGTCCTCGGGATTTTCCACTCTTTCATCCGAGTTTACCGGGGGGGTGGTAGGATTGCGTTTAACAGAGAAGGCCTGATATGCGACAGCTTCGAAGTCTCCCTGTTGAAGAAAAAACGTGTTAGTACTGGACTTCGTAGGACATCGAGAGTGTTTTATCCTACAATAGCTTGCGCATTAGTATTACAAGTCCTAAGAAATTCCATTACAAGGGCTGTTCTCCCAAACTATGGAATACTCAGATGATATTGCCGTTGAAGATGCACGCCCAATACTGCTATGTGAACCTTCATCAACTCCGCTCCGCAGAGGTCGAGTCGCGGCGCGCAGTCGATATTACTATGACAGGCCTAAGTAACCGGATATCTCCATGAGCCTTATGCAAGATACATTATATAATATGGTCGCGTGGTTCGTTGGCTCCAGATCAAGCATTGCTACTCAACCTGGGAAAAGAGGATGGAGAAGGTCGAGGGGCCCCAAAGTAGTCCGGAAACGGTATCTGGAAGCGCAGCTTGCCAAATCCAAGGACAGAGCGGAAAATATAAGTATTGAAGACAGAGCGGGCGTTACGGATCGAGGTAGACCGAGAGCCTGATGTCCCCGGCAGGCTGGCCCTTGAGAGAGTTCAGCCTTGTGAGGCGTGATTTTTTCAGATTGATGCCAAGCAATCGGTACGTACCTAGGTATTTCTTCAGTTTGGACAGGCCGTTGGTGATCTTCAGAAGGGCATATGAAAACTAGCCTGTGCCTCGCTTTAGATTTGCGAAAGGATTTTTTAACGAGCTTTTCGTACTCATTTTGATCCTCTGATCAAGTGTCTAACAGTGCATAACAGCACTAGATGCACGAGCTGACTGGTGAGCAACAATAGACGACCTGCGCCTCTCGCGAAAAGCTTCCAGGCGAAATTTTCGAACTGCAAGTCTGCTCCACTAAGGAACCAACTCCATGTACATAGCACCATGAAGCTGTCTACTCACTCTGCCGTCCCCGTATACACCGTCTCTGGTTCATCGACCGCTCGACCTCTTCCAGATTGGCTTGCGCGCAAACGGAAACGGAGCTTGAAGCAGGATCCTGAGTTCGCCAACCGGGTAGAGCTGCTCCAAGATTTCGAGTTCGAAGAGGCAAGTTCCTGTGTGCGCGTGAGCGAAGATGGCGACTGGGTTATGAGTACAGGCGAGTCTCCCTTTTGTTGCTGAAGTAATTCGTCGTTCACTCTCGAAATTGTACCCCCGCAATATGCTAACCTCAATCTCCAGGAACCTATAAACCACAGATACATACCCACTACTTACCGCACCTCTCTCTCTCATTCGCACGCCATACAGACACACTAAACGAAACGTTTCTTCTTCTTTCCTCAGACTATTCCAAGTCTCTCCACCTGCAGACGAACCGCTTTCTCGAATTCCACACTCCCCAAGGATGTCATTATTCAACACGAATACCGCGGTATGGACGAGACCTCCTCTACGACAGGCACTCTACCGAAGCGCTCATACCATCAGTTGGCGTCAATGTGGAAGGAAATGGTGAAGTTTTTCGGTTAAACCTCGAAGTGGGTCGATTCATGAAGGGCTATGAAGTTGATGTAGGAGGAGACGATTTCACATCTGCAGGTGGGGGCGCATTACAGGGAGGAATCAATACTGGAAGCGTAAACACGGCGGCAATAGCAGAAGAAAGCCACAACTTGCTTGCATTCGGGACTTCGCTTGGGACCGTCGAATTCTGGGACCCGCGGTCTAGAAGTAGAGCTGGGATACTCTCAACGCCATTAGGCTCATCGCTCTCTAACGGGAGGTCAGAAATTACAGCACTTCAGTTCCACCAGTCAGGCCTTGAGCTCGCCACTGGCTCCTCTGATGGCCTCATACATCTCTACGATCTCCGCTCTCCAGTACCACTTCTTGGAAAGGACCAAGGCTACGGTTATCCAATCCAAAATCTCATCTACCTTAACGGTGTCACCTCAACCCGCGCGCAAACTTCTGAACCAAAAATACTATCTTCTGACAAACGCATCATTAAAATTTGGGATCGTTGTGACGGCACACCATGGACATCTGTCGAGCCCGCAGTGGACATTAACCATGTCGAATGGTGTCGTGATAGTGGCATGCTTCTTACAGCAAACGAAGGGAAACAACAGCATTCGTTCTTTATTCCGCAACTTGGGCCTGCTCCGAAATGGTGTGCATTCCTCGATAATCTCGTGGAAGAGATGGCGGAGGACCCTGATGACCCGAATGCGTTCGGAAAGCACCAGACTGGAGAGGTTTACGATAACTACAAATTCCTCACATTGCCGCAACTACGAAACCTTAACTTAGATCATTTAGTCGGAACGACGAGCCTGTTGCGCCCATATATGCACGGATATTTTGTCGCCCAGCGGCTCTATGAGGAAGCAAGATTGATATCGAATCCAGAACTGTGGCAGGAACAGCGGGCGAAGAGTATCCAGGAAAAGATAAACAAAGAGAGGGAGAGTAGGATCCGAGGGAACAAGAAGGTATCAGTTAAAGTCAACCGAAGACTTGCCGAGAAGCTGTTAGAAAGGGAAGAGAAGAACGAGCGGAGACGAGCAAAGCGAGTGTTGGAGAAGGGCGGTGATGATGATATGACTGGCTTGGGCAAAGTACTAAGCGCGGCTACTAATAATGAAGACGCTGAAATGAGCGGAGCGATTGAGAATAAGCCCTCTACCGGTAAAGGCCTTCTCAACGATCCTCGGTTCGCGAGGCTCTTCAAAGATGAGGATTTTGAAATCGATGAGACATCTCACGAATTTCAATCTATCAATCCTAGTACCCAAACGTCGGCGAGATTACCAAAAGGCCTCACTGCTGTGGAGGAGGAAGAACTGGAAGACCGGCATGGTTCCAGCTCAGACGAATCATCATCCGAAAGCGAGACTGAACAGAAGCAATCAGCCACCAAAGAGAAGCCTCAAGATAATGGGCGCATCTCATCTTCATCATACAAACGGTCAGGTCACAGATCTCAACGCCCTCAGATGATTGTATCTTCCTCAAACAGAAAGCCTCAACAGAGCCGGGATAGATCTTTCGGGTCTCGAGCTACCTCGCTTAAAGAAAAGAAAGTCTCATTTAGCGGGGGTGCTAGGGGTGTTGTGGGCGAGAAGGAGATCACCTTTGCGCCCGCAAAGAAAAAGGAAGCGGGTGGTGTGGGTGAGGAGAATACTAAAAAGCAGTGGCACGATCGGAAGGACCGGAGAAGCGCTAGTGGGAATGTCTTCCGGCGAATGTAATAGCCTATTGTGTCAACCATTGATGCACAATCAAGTCTATGGCCTGTTAAGATACCCCATTCCTACCCTCCTACAGATTACTATCTGCTAATTGACACTTCGTAAAGCCTGTCAGATAATCTTAATTTGATTAGTGTAGAGTGCTTTGATACGATTTCACAAAATCTCTTATGAAAACATGCTAAGAGGCGCTCCGTGATCGAAGGAGCCTTGAGATCCCTCAGATAAGCAAAGATACGTAGTTGTCGAACTTGCTCCTAGTCACTTAAGTCTTGAATAAAGGTTCAAGTAGAAGATATTTACTCTTTGACAATCCTTATATTGAGACCATATATACTGCTGCTCCTACTACGACTAATGGGCCGGTATAAATGGCTAATTCCTTGAAACCGGCGAGGAATCTCTTCTCTTTCATAACCTGCTCGTCATTCAGCCTTGGAAACTCCTCTTGCTGTTCTTCTTTGCTGAGAAATTGACATAGTGGGCCCCATCCTGTGCCAAGTTTATACTCAAGCAACCTCTCCGGTAGCACTATGTCACGTATATGTTCGTAGTGCGCCACGAATTCTGAACGAGCTTTACGTAGGATTTCGTCTCCCGAAGAAGCCCGGAAGTGGCCTAGTAGCAACCGCTTATAGAAGATGCCCATGCGTAAGCCGATGAGCGACTCAGCATAGTTCACTAGGATGTCTGCGGTGCGGCTGGGGGGATTCCAACGATATTGGCTGAGAAAGATTTGTGCCAGCTTTCGAGGACCACTTTGGCCTGATCGGGGTTAGTGCGCGCTTGCTAGGGAGAACGAGAGTTCGAGATTACCTTTGGATACACTTCAACTAACTCATCCGCAAAACAGGCGCATGGCATGTCTGTCACCACTGCACATCGGCCAAGCAGCACGTCCGGTGAGTGTTTTGCCTAGGCCATAGAATTTCGCGTCTGATGCTCTTTCCCACAGAGGTATATCCTGAGGACGGGATAGCATATCGAAGCTATGGTAAGTGTCATTACACCCAAGCCTTGATAGTGCGGCTTGCATGAAAGATGTTCCTGTTCTTGGTAAGCCCAGTGCAAGAACCTGCATAGGGACTTGTCTAGAAGAGGTTGGTTCGGCCATGGTGTGAGAATGTTTTAAGATGAAGTTCTGGTGATATTATTGCATTAGTGCTAGAGCTGGGTGGAGGTAGCTACCGGGTTGATGATTCATCTCCGGAAACAGGTTACTGTTGTACTTATCCTTCCAGCGGTGAAATGTATCCTACGGTTATCGATAAGAGCCAGCCAATAGAATCAATAAGATCAAGGCTCATACGCGTACTTTTGTTCGCGCACGGTCCAACTCTCGTAGGACTTCGCCGTTGGAAGGCAAAGGCTGATAATAAATAGAGGGGTGTTTTCTAACGGGAGTGGATTGAATCAATTGCACGGCGGAGACAAAGTTTTTACTGGATGCACTACTGGATGTACTACTGCAGAGCTGAATGTGCAGAGGTTGTCAGGGAATGAACTTAATGAGGCTGTGCTCGTGCCGCGGCAAGGGCAGGCTATTCGAGTGGTGATCTGGCGACGCGCACGCTGAACCACCACCGCCCAGCAATTTAGCAGTTGCTAACTGTCTTTGTACGAAGATTGGAAAGCCAAGAAGTTTTAGGACAAGACAGGTACGCAACGGTAGGGGACCTCGGACCCGAAGAATTTCTTTTTCCAAGAATAGAAAGTCCTGTATTAGGTTCAATAAGCGACCAAGCAGGCGTCATCGGGTTCATTCGCCGAGGGTAATTGTGCAGTTTGAAAGGTTCACAGCCTCCAACCACGCGTTTGATGGCTGTTCGCAAAAATGTTAAGACTAGCTCACCATTGCTTTTCTAGTCCGCTAAAACCTCTCTCCAGGCCTCAACCTCCTACCCTATTATTATTTCTAGGCTTCGGAAATATAACATGAAGCCATGCTAGACGAGAATCTCCCTAGTAAGTACACTGCTATACAGCAGCAGCTCATCTTCATCACTAACACTCTACCAGCTTTCTTTCTTAAACCGTCGCCAGACAATATCAAGCATCACCAGTCCTTCTATCTATCGCAGTATGGCTCTGAGCCAGAAGCTACATATGCTCTCCACCACCTCGACCCCTCCTCGAATTCAGCGAAGAATACCTATGCCGCAGCAATATTTGACTCTCACAACCCAGAAGTCCTCTTCGCAGAGGTGCTAGCAAGGCCTGGATGGACTCAGCCTACGCTATCTCAAGAAGAAATTCGGCGTAATGGAGGTGTTCCTCCGCCACCTCAGCCCATACTTCCGACCGAGTTTGCCATTCAACTCTACAATCCTGATCAGGTTGTCAAGGTCACACAGCAGACTGGAAAATGGACCGGTAGCACTTGCTACGAGTTTAGCATGCCGCAAACCTCCTTTAGAACACCCAGTGTTTCTGCGCTAGATCGGAGTCAGGGTGATCCTGGAGCGGACACCGCAACGCCTAAGATCAATTTTGTCTGGAGAAAGGAGAGCAAACTATCAAAGGACATGATATGTTTTATGACAGGGAAATCTACCGATCCCACTGGCAAGAAAAAGAGCAAGGAACCTGATATTGCTGTCGCCTTGTTCGCGGGGTTAAAAGAAATAACTATCTACGAGCCAAATCTTTACAGAGTTGAAATGGAAGACTATAAAGGTCTAGAGGTGGTACTGCTGTTGGGTGCAGCTGTTATACGGGACCTGTACTTCGGCCACACTAAGGAAGCGTTCCACATCACAGACCCTGGAGCGAGGAAAAACAGCGGAGGCATTTTAGGCAGGAAGACTTCATCTCCAATAGAACCAATCCTCATAACCCCTCCAGTACCCAGCAGGCCAACATCCTCTCAAATCCCTCTGACTAATCTTCCTATTCGACCTAGTTCGAATGGAGCAGCGATGAATGATCTTTACCAACAGCAGTCCCGAAACGATAGAAACAGACACTCTCTCCCTCCTCTCCAAACAGGAGCTACGCCATCACCACATGCGGATCCTCGTGCACAATGGGAAATCGAAGCCGAGACCGCTCGCATCAAAGCCCAGGTCGAGGCTGAAGACCGCGAACGGAAACGCCTTGAAGATATACAAAGGCGGAAACGCTTAAAGGCTGAGGAGGCAGAAGCCAAAAAAACCATGAAATTTCTCGAAGCAGAAGAGAAGAATCGGCGAAGGCGTCAGGCTGGGGTCGATAAAGAGACGGAACGCTTACGAAAGCAATACGGAAACCAAGACACTTTAACACCGCTACCGCCATCTCAGCAACATAGATACTCCGCGCCGCTGCTTCAACAACCATCTCACAGACCTGCAGTGCCTCCCCGCCATACGTCTAGTGGGCCTTATCTCCAGTCACCAGGTGGGGGTCAGCCCAGCGCTTCAGCCAGTTCCTTTTTTGGTGGTGGTGGACTTTTGCGACCTGACGAGGGACGTAAGTTAAAGGGTGGGAAGAAGAGTTTCTGGGGTCTGAGAAGCCAGAGCGACGATCAAAGTTCGAATACGTTGCGGAAAAAGCAAAGTAGTAGGTTTTAAATTCAAACTCTTTGGGAATTCTGCGGAGTTGGTATGGAAACATTTCTTGGAATACAGTCTCTGCATTATCTTTCATATGATTCAACAAGGTTATGCTTACGCAAAATAAAATCTGTGCTCCTTCCGAACATGACAAGTTCTCGTTACAGGTTGTTTCTCGCCAGTGTATCTTTAGCTGATGCTTTCCCCTCTTTTCGTGCCGCCTCGCACCATTTCGCACAACACTCCCCGCTCTCTTAGCGCCAAGTCCTCGATGAGCAAATTTGAGCAACAAAATGGTCCGCGCCACAAATGCCTCAAGCACACATGTCGTGGGCTTGGCAGAGCTTAACATTCGGCTCTCCCTAATTGCCAAGCTCCTCCGCTGTTCAGCGCAGGTGGAATGTTCCCTAGCTTAGTTTTGCTAACTTCTGAAGAGCTATAAAGAGCAATTGGTCTCACCTTTTGTTCCGTTTCCATTCGTTGGACCTGCTCTAGATACTAAATAGGATATCTCATCCGTCTAAGGAGTTAGAAGGCCTTTCGCAATTTTCTCGCAGCAAGAATGGCCTTTTCAACAACCATCACTTTTCTCTTCGCGCTCCTCCACCTCACTTCTGCCCACTTCACAGTTGAGTATCCCTATTGGCGAGGCTCGTCCTCCGCTGAAGGTACTTCGCAGTGGATTTTTCCATGTAGGTCTTCCGAAGCTGCTCCTTTCCAATTCCCGCCAACCTCTAGCATTTTTAGTTCAAGGCGCTAATTACCCTATTCTCCTAGGCGCCAACGTGTCGGAAACCACCAACCGCACTGCGTGGACCACAACAGGTGGCTCGCTCCGACTGCACGTTGGCCACCACTGGGCACTGACCTACGTAAACCTTGGGCTCGGGAGCAATGTTACCAACTTCAACATCAGCCTTGTGGACCACTTCAACCAGACTGGGAATGGCACATTCTGTCTTAAGGAGACCGGAAAGGCGCGGCTGGCTGCTGGACTTAGCGGAGCTGGGTACGACGCGAAATCAGTTGACGGAGTCGATGCGACGTTGCAGGTTATTCAGATTAGCACGACAGGGGCAGCATTATATAATGTAAGTGTAATTCCATTGGCTGAATTTTCTAGGCATGCTTTCGGTTCTCTCCGCTTTCTCCCTTCTTCATATATTCCTTTTCAACTTTCCTTCTTATTTGTCTTTCGAAAGTCCCCGCCATTACTCGATATTCTAACAGCCCAAAAGTGCGCAGATATCACTTTCAACGCCACTGCTGCTTTACTCGCAGACTCCGAATGCGCCAACTCGACTGATGTAGGCGGAATCGGAATCTTGAACGCGGACCAAGCGGGAAATACGACGGCGACCAGCACTGCATCTGCAGGAGCCGCACCAACGAGTACGAGTGCTGCGTCTGCTTTGCAGATGCCCGCTTTAGGGGGAGTGGTTGCGGCGGTAATTGGATTTGGTATTGCACTTACTTAAGGAAAGGGATGGAAATCGGAGCGCATAACTTCGTTAAAGGGAAGACCGGTACATAAGAGACGATATGCAAATCCGTAGGCAGCGTAATGAAATAATATATATTTTTAATCTCGTTCTCATGAATGTACGTGTTGATAAGAATGGTATAGTCTCGAGCTTTGCGCACGGGTCACATCCAGGGAGGCTTCTATCACCGAAAACTTATCCTGTGCAACACTCCAACGGAGTTGTCCCTTATCATCGCAATGCCTCCATATCTAGCCTATCACTTTCAAAGCTTTCAAAGACAGCCCTTGTGAAGTGAGAAATGCATCATTCGCAAGACTATTCCTGCCAATCAGATTCGAAACCCCTTGCCTCCGTTGTCCACCTTGTCAACATTTTCTTGAAACGTAGCACGTTAGTGCTAGATAGGCCCAAAGCGCCTCACAATTCATTAAGATGCAGTTCGTTGGTTGAGTACAAGTAATACCTTGTTCCTTTCGGCAATGACCTCTATACTCGGTAATACGTATCATGTTCGGCGTTGACGATTTATTTCCTTACGCCTTTCCGGCCATGATATAAGTTAAAGCATCCGCTAGGCCCAGTACTTCGCCAAATTTAAATGTAAATTTCGCCGGAGCATACGAAGATCAGCCATAACAGGTTCCTGGGCCACAGAAACAATGCCGGACCAGTTAGCCTGCCAAGGGTCCGATTCTGGTTGAGTATGAGCGGGCCATGCGGAGAAGCATCTGCCTGGTGATCGCTTCAACGAGTACGGCTTCACGATCCGAACCAAGGCAAAACTGGTGAGAGTTTCCACATGTGGAGCTTCATATGCGAGCAAAAGAGACGGGATCATCGACGGGGGCCTCATCCAAAACGCTGCTGGTATACAGGAAGTTCAGCGATGAAGGGAAAAAAAAGCACACGCATCCTACTGTGCAACAAAGGCCAGGACATTGACGACTACTACCCGCCGGGCTCGCTGCAGATAAAGGAGAAAGACGACTCCGTGACGTGGGAGCTCGGCGGCCATATCCACATCAGCAAGCTGCTTCACCCCACCGTGACGACTGCCGCGCGTCCAGGACCACCGAGATATGGCCGTACGCTGAATTTATAATGGGCACACTATCTCCAAACGCATCATCCAGAGCCGGCATATTCCGGACTGGCTGGGGTACATGGCGGGCCGCGGCCTGAACTGCATGCAGGTCTTTCAGCGACAACCTCACGCAGTACATCATCGCAGACAAGGGCAAGCGTGCGGGCGGGATGGTCAATGTCGGGACTGAGCAGATCGGGTTGCATGATCCGACGAGTAGAGTGGTTGAGAAACTAGCGCACTGTGTGGATCCGCAGTCGAATATTCAGCCGTATAAATGGAGTATCATGATGCAGACGGAGAAAGGCACGTTGGAGGCCGTAACGTATGCGTATGCGTTACTATACTTGGATTTGGCGAGGTGGCGTGCTGATTGCCAGTCAGTATGTTGCTAATGCGGAAGCAAGATTTACGTATACGGATGTTCCAGTCATCAGGGAAGCGCAGATGGCAAGTGTGGAAAGTATGCGTACGCTTTGCAAGCAGCCGCTAGATCAGTAGGTATTTACGCCGATTTAAAGGTGGGTGCTATGTAGATCTAAGGTTAGGAAAGGACGAAGTCCCCCAAAGACCCTGGCTTGGCTGAAACAATGTAGTGTTTACCCAAGAACCCACGCTCACAAGGATCGATATGAGTTAGAACAGCAAGAAGTATTAGGATGAAGGGCTAACGACTGAGTAGGCTATGCACTCAAAGAAAAGCAAAGGCAAGAATGAATCATCCAAACGCCATCAGAACCTATTCAACTTTTCCGCCACTCCCATCTCAATTTATCCAGCCCGATATGCCTAAAAATTTTCGACGTCTAAGAAGGAAATGGGCCTGAATGAGGTTGTTTACCGGTTGCAGAGGTAGCTCCCGACATCGTCGTTCCAGCTAGGGCGACTAGCCAGGTTTGGTTCTCCAGGTGAGACTAAATGGAGTCCTTGGCCAATATTGTAACAGTTGGCGTTTCTGCAAATGATCAGCGTTAGCGCAGAAACTTTTGGAGGTGGATCTTCGCCGTGAGTGGACGTACGTGACCAAGGTGCAAATGCAACCATCATCGATGCTGAAGGAAGACACGGAATTGATACTGCGGATGATTGTAAGTAAGAAGATAGAGATTGCGAGAGCGACAATGTGGTAGTGTTACTGACTAATCTAGGCCAATCTGTGCCATTGAAACACATTGACCAGCTGGACCTGTAGTGACCACGCCTTCACCTCCAAAATTGACATCGGTGCTCAATGTAACCTGCCACAACTCCACTTAGTACTATTTACGGTTTGTCAAAGTTTTTAGCGGTAGACTCACCTGGCATGTATCTTGGGCACTCCCAACGACAATTTTCCTGAAAGAGGAGGCGGGCAACGCATGGCAAATGGCTACAAGCCCCAAGAAAGCGGCGCCGAGGATTGAACGGTACATTTCAATAGGGTCTAATCGGAGGGTTTTGGTGTACGAATCTGAGCCGTGATCTTGTGAATGGATTTGTTTGCTAACGTGAATGGGGTCTGAAAATGAATTCCAAAACGGTTATGGAAGGAGAATGGTGGGTAGTCGCCCTCTTTTTATGTCGGCAAGGTGTTCGCCACAGCAGTGGTCCCTTCTTATACGTTGAGGAAATTGGAATGGAGTTCGATGTCCTTTTGCCGCAAATGGCAAGCATGGTTGCGGTTTCCGCAGGAAGCCACGTCCTGGAATAATACCTCAGGGTCTCTCAGGCCTCGGATTCAACGACAATGCACATGTGTCAGAGCTGTTTTGTTGGCAGCAGTGAAATTTAGCTAGGTCATGATGTTCTAGCCCTACGTTACACAAAAAGACGGTATGCTATGATTTGATATGAGATGCTTCGTGGCTCTTGACCAAGGTACATGACAGACCGTCACCATGAGGGGCATCGGGAAAGGGCTTGCAAACACTTGTCATGCTCCGTCAAGATCGATTAAGTTGATGGTTGGACAAGGTTGTGAAACATTACAGCGGCGTTGCACCAACCCCGCATGGTACCGGTACGGCTGCTGGATTAGAACCGTGGATGCAGAAGGTAAGAACATATCTAGGAAAAGTATAATGACAACACGAGCTCTAAACTGGATATGAAAAAGAAGAACAGTCGGGTTATATTCAGAGATAGAATTCTTCAAAGATGACTTGAGAAACCGAATAATAGGAGTCATGGTTTGTTCAAGCTAGGGAGGTAGCATCATAGCTGTGTGCAGGTGACTTTAGCTTGCCTCGAGGAGATCTGATGACCGAGCAGTGTTCAACGGTTGGTGATACTGGAATGAAGCTCTTGAAAATGTTGTGGTAAGTAAATATAGTACCTGCTACAGTGTGTAGCATTTGAAAAGAATTGAAATATAGTCAAAAGGTTGGTTCGTTGTCAGGCGGAACAAAGCAGGTCACTTGAAGAAACCCCGAGCCCGGCTACCCAACCATCCTCTGGCAGCACATCGCGAATAGCGGCAGTGAATGCAATATCATGGAGATGTTGTAGATGTTGTGCTCGAGTATAGACCGGATCACACTGGGTGCTTTCTGGCTCTCTCGCTTCTTGTGGTGAGCTAGACCGAGCAGAGATAAATCTGTGGACTTGACCGACAGAGGTCAGAGCAGACAGGCAAGCCTACTCATGTCACGCAAATACTGACGCCGTAACGCTGCGTTCGAGGTTGAGAAGAGATATCCGCAAGTAGAAAGGCGCACGGACCGGAGCACACATTCTGGAAGGGTCACCGAGCCCTGGTGCTTGGTTTTGGTTAACGTCCCTATTTAGGCATTTCCCTAGATGACTCGACGGTTGAAGTTTGTGGGTTTAAGATGTGGACTTGGCCATTATTTTGATCTCCAAAGCTCTCCAAAAGGAGTTTAGGGCTGTATTGAAAGTCTCGGTTCATGGGACTGTACCACTTACCAAATCCTTATCAGTTGTCACCACCTCAACACTACAAGCTCCATCACATCACCAGCTTCGTGATACAAACACCTAGAATGGTGATAATAAGTGAGGATCTACGGTATAGGTTTGGTAGACTGGTTTTTATGTCTTTAAACGAGCCATACATTGAGATAACCTCGCGGCGATAAGCAAGAAAACATTCCTAACGCTTATCTCCCTTGTACCATCTTCCATCCCAAATATCTTAGATCTAATTCATTCTGCTCTCTCAAGGTTTCTTCTCTTCGCTTTCCTATTCTAGCGCTGCAATGTCGTCAAATTCATCTAAGATACAACCCCGAATAATCATCCATGGCGGCGCTGGCAATATTTCCCGCGCAAACCTTACACCGGCAGCCCACGCTGCGTATCGTAAATCCCTCCTCACCGTAACCTCCTCAGCCTCCTCGTTCCTTGACAAACCACAAGCTACTGCTCTCGATGTTGCCACCCATGCCGTTTCGCTATTGGAAGACGACCCTCTCTTCAATGCCGGCAAAGGCGCGGTCTTCACGCGCGCTGGGACTAATGAGCTCGAATCCAGCATTATGGTATCAAACGGGCCGCGCAAGCGCGGCGTTGGATGTATGCTGCTGACTCATGTAAAAAACCCCATTAAACTGGCACGAGAAATGCTTTTACGAGGAGAGCTTGGAGACGGAGGAGGTGCTCAAGGACACTGTCAACTTTCTGGGGAATATCTGGAGAGTTTAGCGAAGGAGTGGGGTCTTGAAATGGTCGAGCAGACATACTTCTTTACGCAGAGGAGGTGGGATGAACACCAGAGAGGGCTGAAAGTTGGGCAGGAACTAGTATCATCGATTGCGCAGTTTCATGATCCCTTCTCAGCCTGGCCAAATAATTCTAGCGTAACTAAACCTGCATATCGAGGATCAGAGAAAGATCCATCTTGGGATGGAAAGGAATATTTGCCACAGGGAACCGTTGGAGCAGTAGTGCTTGATAGTTTCGGGACGGTTTGTGTAGCAACATCGACGGGCGGCCTCACGAATAAGTTACCTGGCCGCATCGGGGATACCCCGACACTTGGCGCCGGATTCTGGGCTGAGGAGTGGTTTGAAGAGATATCACCACCTCAGATGCTCTATCAGCCCATCATTCAGCCGCCTCATCCCTCATCATCAATAGACAAGCTTTCCCGCGGTAATCTCCCAGGCTTCATAGCCGGCTGCTTTCCTTCAGTTTCTATTGCCTCGTCTTCATCCCACCCCCAAACATCCACAAAGCCGTACTCAGAGCAGCCAGTTTCAACTCGCCGCCATGCAGTGGCCATGTCCGGCACTGGCAATGGTGATTCATTCCTCCGAGTAAGCGCCGTCCGGACTGCAGCGGCCATTTCTCGATTCTCTACTCCAAATCTTCCATTAGCAGTTGCTATCTCTCGAGTTGCTGGATCTGGTGGGGAACTCCAAAAGTCAGCAGGAGAGCGCTGGGGTAATACCGGTGAAGGAGAAGGTGGGATCATCGGTATTGAGCTTGTAGGTTCTGAGAGCACTATCGTAGCAGACTTTAATTGTGGTGGCATGTTCAGAGCTTGGGTTGACGACGAAGGAAAACAGAGGTGCATGGTGTTTAAAGATGAGTATTGAGTTAACTATAAAGGGATGCATCTGTGAGTTTTGGGTATCGATAGGTTCCTGACATAGAGTTTCAATACTTAACTGAAGAGTGATGCCTTGTTACAATACTTCCTTTCCGAAATCCAGTCTATACATGAACAAGGCCACGGAGGACTAATGACTCACTATTCATAAGATATCAGCGAGAAAAATTCAATGGATTATTCCCAATGCCAAATGAAACGCAAAACTAAAAAATAAAACACCTAACGCAGAAGAGATACCAAAACTTAATGCCTCCACCCCTCTTTCTGACCCCAAACCCGCCCACTCAACTCCCGGGTAATAGCAAACAATAGAAATAGAGCCCACTCACCTCATGCTCCTCCAAATGCAGCAGCATTAACCTCCTGTCTGCCAGCACCGCCAAGAGGAAACAAAGTTCTCCAAGTCCCCGTCGTTCCCTCTCCTACAACCGTTCTAGCCCGAAGTCGAAGCGAATCTGGAAGTGACGCAATAAAACCCACGCCAAGAGGTTCTATCGCAATCACCCGTGTCACAAACTGGCTGCTAAGCTCGAGGATCTCGTTTAACTTAATTAAAACGTTGCCGGCTTTCTTACTCTGTCCTAAATGGCTTCAGGTTGCTCCTAGGGGATTTTATAAGGGCCTTGAGGATATCCAGGTTCAGTTGAAATAGCCTAATGCTATTCTAAAAACGCCTAACCCGTTTTACGCTCAACTCCCCTCAATCTAGACCCTAGTCATGGACCAAAGTGACCCACGTAGCCATGTGCCACATTAGTAGGCCATGAAAAAAAGGCAACCGTACAGCCACCACATGCATCATGCACATACAAGGATCTTGCCTCTCGCCACCACATCTTCCCACATGTCCTTCGCGCATTTGCCCTCTTTTTGAGAAATTTAGATCATGCGGCGTGTTAGATGAGCTAATAACAGGTGGTCAAAGCTGCACGGAATATTGCAAGGCTGAGCCTAGGCGCCGTTAGCTGTCTAGAGTTTCGTCTAGAGTAGAGCAAGCGCATGAGTTTTACCTGAATCTATTCGTCTGCCCGGCACCGTGAGTCTCCAAGGTGCATAATCATGTGGGCACAAGTAAACCTCCCATTTTCCATCCTGGAGTAGAGTATTATCTCAGCGATCGCCTAAAAACACTAACAATCATACCGGCAGAACTAGGGAAAGGCTTGAGTTCGTATTTAGCTACCACCGGACTCAAGAAATGCATATGCTATTCACGGAGTAGGATAAAATGGGACGTATTGCGGGGTGTCAATCGGACGTCCGTGCACCGATTGTAAGAAAAGATTGAGGACTCTGTCTATTGAATGGTGGCTCTAGAGCCTCTATATATACATAGGAAAGGTGTAGGAAATGAGAACGAGAAGGGGGTAGGGGGGTGGCAATGGAAACAAGGGGTAGGTGACTGAGTCGATGATCGAGTCAATGATTGAGTCAATGACTGAGTCAATGGGAGGCAGCTGAGTCGGTGATAAGATAACCTGATTCAGGTCGACACGGGGGCTAGACTTTGAAAGACGCTCAATATGGAGTAGAAGATGAAAACTGAAGACATGGTTATTGAGATGTGTAGCCAATTAGTACTAAACGAAATATTTATTCCATAAGAAGAAACTGCCAACGCCAAAGTTTTCCAAAACACCATGAAAATTCGTATCCACGCCAAGACTTCTGAAATTTAACTCCACAAAACTCTGTGAAAGGTCGTATCCGGCCGTCAGTCATTTAGTCATGAAGTGTGCGCAAATGCAGCCTAGATTTCCGGACTCGACGGTACGCTGCGAGAGACTGGCTCCAGCGCTCCGTCCACGCTTGGGATCTGGCCTAAAACATAGATGTGTTCAATCTTGCCGCGCTTCCGCTGCAACTTCGTATGGAATCCCAATCTACTTAGATTGACAGTTGCAAGAAAAATCTTGGCTTTCTTCGGACCGATTTCAAGAAATACGTGAGTGACTTGTCTGTCCGACATTAAGTGCCTGGTGCCAGGGAGAATTGCAGTGACGCAGGAATTGGAAGTCCTGAGTAAGAAACATGCTACTATGCAATGCAGTTTAGTAGATCACTCTTTAAAGATCTTCGTCGCAAATGTTATCGCCTTTGCTTTTCTGTGGTGTTGTAATGTGTACTATCTCGTCTAGAAGTGAACTGAAGTAATTTCACTTCACTAGATCGACCAAAGCGGCGGGGGTCCTTCACCTACTTATTTTTTCTCCTCATTTAAGTCTCACCTTCACGCCTTTCCAAGGTCCATCACCTCTACCTCTACCTCTTCTGCTCATACCATATCAGGTCACTATCGACACATCGATCAGAGCAGCTTTAACAATGAACCCACCTAATCCCCCTCAGCCAGATTATGCTGCCCTAAACACTGCATTTGGAAATATTCGCCAATCACTGTTGGCCATCTCAGCCGAATGCACGACCTTGGAAGCATGTTTCTCTACAGTCCAGCAAGAAGTAGGACGAATGGCAAATCAACCAACGAATGTTCTACTGTCACAACAGATCCAAGCCTTACGGAGGCAGACACAAGATGGTGCCACCAGACATGCTGCTCAGGTCACAGCGAGGTAATCAGGTCTTAAAGCCCAGGCTTGCCGGAAAACTATGCTGACATACTCTTCCTTACAGCCGGGCAAATGCAGAAGCCAGAGTGGAAAACATGCGGGTCATCACCCTGACTGCACCCTTGAGTCCAATAGTACATGAGGACACAAACCAAGACTTCGCGACGTGGCTCGGAGCACATGCAAACCAGAATTACGGCGCCCAGGCTGGCACATGGCTATTCCCAGCTGATGTGAATGCGCTCAATGGACTCAGGTCACGTAAGCGATATGCCTCTCTCCTGATGCTGAAGAAAGAATCTTACTAAAACTAAATCAACTAGGTCGCCACATCCGAGCCCTCTGCGAATTCTTGCAAATCCCACAAGGGATATGGCCGGCTGTTGCCCCCAACATTGCGAATGCGTCGGTTGCGGAGAGGAATCTGATACTGCCCGTATTTCGTACAAAATTGGGACTTTCTCCGGTTTGATGATATGGCGTGTCTTGACGAGAGCGAGTAGTTACGATCGACTGGGATGGCTTAGCCATAGGGAGTATTTCAGCTTCATGGCACTCAGAAGGCTATTGGAATACTAAAACAAAAAATGAACAAAAGGTAGCCATAAAGCTACTCTTAATTAATGATATTGTAGTAACTTTCGTGATGTACCACTCTATGCCTAGTGTGACTTTCCTAAAACGTGGCGCGGGGATCTTTATTCAACACTATCGCTTTAGGCAAATGACTTTAAATTAGGTCTTAGGCTGATATTTATATAACGTAATAGCTACCTAGACGAGACGGCTACCTAAGCTAGACACCTTATTAACTACTAAAAATCCGTTAACTTTAACTTACTATAACTATATTAATATTAAGAGTTTTTAAATATAATTTTAAATATAAAATTTAATATTGTAAAAAGTTAGTTATATTAAAAGAACTTTAATTATAATAGTGTAGAAGGATATAGGCTTTTATAGATAGGAAGTTATAGTACTATTAGTTTAAATCAGTTAGTAAATAAGTAGTTAGTAAAGAGAGAAGAAAAGAGTATATTAAAGGAAAACTATATATCTATCGCCCTTATCTAAGTTATTAAAAACTCTAGGGCTTTAAACCGATTTATATAACTATAAAAGGCCTAAGCTCTCCCAAAGCTATACCCAATCTAGATATTAAACCTAGGGGGCTAAATTATACTACTATATACCTTCTTTACCTAAGTTATTATCCCCTAACAACCTTTAAAACTCCTTACTTCTCCCTATCTTTAAAATAAAGGTACGGCTAGTAACTATATAACTTCCTTACCCTTACTATAAACCTAAGATAGTAAATAAAGAGACTCTATTCTAGTTAAATAAAACCACTTTTATCTGCTTAACGGGATAGTATAAAAGGTATTAGACTGGCGGCTTTTAGATAATGTAGCTCTTTTATATCCTTTTATTTACTTAGTTCTATCCTATAGTTCTTTAGGTAACTCTATTACGGACCTTATATTAATAGTAGTATAACTACTAAGAAGAGATATAAATAAGTTGGTTAAGATAGTATAAAAGGCGCTAAAACTAATTAAGCTATAGGATAAGGGGTAGCTAAGTTACGTAGCTGGTTACATTATAAGTTTGAAATATAGAAATGTAGGAATATAGGAATATAATATACTAATATACTAACGTACTAATATACTTAAAGGACTATAGTCCCTACCTAGATAGTTCTCTTTTTTATAGTAAATCTTAGAATATAATTAGAGTTAATTTATTAGGCAACTACTCCACTAGTTATATTATTGTTATTAACTATTCTATACCTATATACCTAGCCTATTAATAAGTCTACTATAGTATTTCCTATAAGGCTTTGTTATACATTTACTACTAAGGTTATAGTAAAGGAAGTCAAATAATATGCTACTAAAAGTACTAGTTATAACGCCGTTAATGGTAGCAACTACTTTAGAATTAGGTAATAATATTAGTATAGTAAATACTAACTCTTAACTAGTTACGGTTGGATAACTATAAGTAATAGTTAATTAATTAATAGATAATAATAGGATACTTAAAGAAAGGATTAATGGGATTAAAGTAGTAAAGGTTAAGCTATTATCTATTAAGCAATTCTTAGGCAAGAAGTTAAAACTTAAGGGATTCCTTATATAAATACACTTTAAGGTTATATAAAAAGGAGCGAAGCTAGTAATACCTATAGATTAAATAGCCTATATAGGATTGTTCCTAATAGGAAGGGCACTTAAGTAGTTTAAACCTTATCTTATAAAGGTATAAAAAAGCGGCATAGCAACTACTAACTAGGAGGTACGGTATATATTTACTAGTTAGAATAGGTTTACGAAATGCCTAATATAAGTATTTAAAGACTTAAAAGTAACTACTATAGTAGAATAAAAGCTTTAAAACTCAATATAGCGAACCTTAACAATTAATTATATAATATAGTTTTAGATATTAGCTATATAAGTTAAATATAATAATAAGGCACTTATAGCATAGTATAAATAGGGACTTAAAGTAAAAGTCTAAAACGTAATTATTTTAATAGAAGATGCGGATACCCTAAGGGAACTAATTAATTAAGTAATTAAGATTAATAATAGGATCTACTAAAGGGAACAGACTAAAAAGGGTTAAAATAGAGTTCCATAGTTATATAAGGCGTAAAGTACGTAATAATAGAGTTAAAGTTAAAAACTATAGTATAATATAGAGCTAATAGACCTAAGCGGTACTAAAGAAACCTATAAAAGATAAATAAAAAGACTATAAAAACCTAGAGAATAAGGATTAAGTAATTATAGGTTTAGGAAGTAAAGGCTAAACTAGGGATTTTAGTAGTAGAAGATATTTAAGCGGACTCTATAGTAAGAAAAATAGTTTAAAGATAGAGCTTATATAAACCATAAAAAATAGGGTTATTTTGCTAAAGACTATAGAGGTAGTTAGTATAGCTATATAGTAAAGGAAACTAGACTAGTAGATAGTATATATATATAGAGGGATAATAGTAAACTATAAGGAATAAAAAAATGTTTAATTAATTATTTCGCGTTTTATTATAATAACGTATACTAAGTTTATAAAAACGCTAAGTATAGCGTAAGCTATTAGCTATAGAAGCCGAAAATACTAGAGTTTAGAGAAACTAATAAACTATTATACAGATTGGATATTAAAGACAATAAGTTTAATATAGGTAAAATATTTACTAATAATAAGGCAATAAAAGCAGCTTACTAGGAGTATATAAACCTTAAAATAGTTATATTAGAAGTAGAGACTAAAACCGCTATAACGTGATCCACTACCAAGTGGCGCTTACCACTATGTCCCCCACCACTAAAACGCGACCCGTTCTATAACTACTACTATAATAGCCACACCACAACAATAAGAAGCCTTGCATAGAGAGGGCAGATTAGCTCTTGCTCTTAACGCCTACAAGTAGGGCCAAATTACAGCCCTTAAAACCGCCGCGAATATATCTGATGTTTTCCTAACAACAGCTATATAACGCGCTGCCGGTATATAACCAAAACGCGGTTCTTATGCGTTAAACAGCCTTCTTACATCTATGTAAGAAGAAAGTCTTAAGCAGTGGATTCTATTAATGGATTAACGCGGTATGCCACCCAGAATCGTAACTATACGGTAGATGGCTGGTATTCTAGCTACATAGCGCGTTAAATTAGCTACCCTATTACTAGTTGGCCTAAATTAGGTATTAAGATTTATTAATCGCTATAATAATCTAAAATCCAAATATAATTGTAAGTATAATTATTAATAAGCTAAATGCGAAGTCCATACGCTTATTTAGGGCTAGTTTAAATATATTTAAGATATAAAGATATAATATAGGATTCTTAATAAGGATACTTAGAATTTTAATAAGAGTGGCTTCTAGATAGGTATTATTACAACTATAAAAGTTGTTACTAGAACTAACTATACTAGCTAGCCTAGAATAGTATAGCTAGGTAATTAAGAATGGGTTATAATTGTTAAGTGTATTAATGCCCTAGGGGTTATAATTCCACTACTTATTATCTTTAAGGTAGTAATGCACTAGGCTGCCTAGTATAAGGATAGTATTATACTATACAACTGGTTAATTAGTGTTAGTAATAATAGTTAGATAATAAATAAGATTAGCCTAATTTAGCTATTTCTATTTTATAAGCATATAAAGGATCGCACGGTTAGTACGCATTAGCTACTAGTACTAGATGGCCATAATAGCTATATATTACCTAAATTTGATTAGTTCTGCTTAGATTACTAGATAGTTATCCTCTATATAATAGCATATTTATCGCATCTACTACAGCCGCTAGATGTAGGCTGTTTCTCGGTTCTTAAGCAATTATATAAACGCCTTATTAAACAGCTTATAGGCCGTGGCGTTAACTATATTAATAAGTACGAGTTCCTACTACTATATAGACAGGCTAGGCGGGCAGCATTATATTAGAATAATATATAGGCAGGATTTGTAGCTACTAGCCTTGTTCTATACAGCCTCAATCGCGTGCTATTGCAGCTATAGGCCGAATATTAGATACCATTACCCTAACGCCGTTTACTATCTTAGATAGCCGAAATACTTTATAATATTACTAAGCTATAAAAGTAGACAGTCTTACTAAAGCGCTATTTTAAGTAGTATATATATAGCCTACCAAGTCTAATAGAATAAGCCCTTAGCCAACTTATTAAGGGGTGCGAAATGGCGGTATTAAGCGCTGTGCTACTTATAAGCAAAAATGAAAAGCTATATATGGAAAACCAGCGCTAAAAAAGGAAGAGGGCAAAGAAGCGCACGTATATAGCTAGAGGGGGTGTTCTATTAGGAGCAGAAGGGGCCTCTTGTACACAAGCTGCCCAAAAGGAGGCAGTAGAGGGGGTAGTAGAGGCAGCAGCCGAGCGACCGTAATGAGCACTACGCAAGTGCAGCATGTGCCAATCGACAGAACACACAGCACGTACGTGCCCTAGGCAACTAGCTAGTAAATAGCTATACTAAATATAATTATTTGTGGTTAAGTAACTCGTATTTTTCGCGCCGTAAGTTTTAGTGGGGGGACCACATAGTAGTAAGCGCCACTTAGTAATGGATTACGTTAAAGCAAGGATTAGTAATAGAAATTATAATACTATTAGATATGGCATTTATTGCTTTATAAAATAGAAGGAGAAATATCTAATAAAAAGGATTAAGTAAGTAGATAACTACTAGTGCTAGCTTACTACTTAATAAAGGCAAAAGGCTATAAGCGTAAAATTCCTAAGAAGAGATAAGATACGCTTAAGGACCTATAACGGATAAAAACCGATAGATTAGAGTAGTAGCTTAGTTTAGAAGTATATAAATAAGTATAGGATAGAGTTTCCTAGAGGTATAAAACTCTTAAGATAAGATAAGTAAAATTTAAAACTCTTAAAATAAAATAAGAATATTATAGAAGCCTAGTTAAACTAAGGCTAGAGTATAACTTAAGAAAGAAGTAAGCTTAGGATTAAGAGTCTTATAGGACTAAAACTTTATAATATAAATAAGGACTATTAGGGAGATTAATAATAGGACTAAGAAGTAAAAAGACTTTAAAGATCTACTTATAAGGTAAGAAAAAAAAGAAACTATAAAGCAGTTTAGGTAGATAATCCTTATATAGTAAGAGTAAAAACTAGACTAAAGATCTAGTATACTAGGTCGTATAAGGGACAGAGCACCTATATAAAGAATTACTAATAGGCTAAGGGTAGGTACGCTAAGAGTAAAATAGTTAAATAAACTAGAATAAGGGGAGGGTCTAGGGATTCCTATTAGGTTTAAAGAACGATATATAAAGGGCTATTATAATATAGTAATAAGAAGATATTTCCTTACGAGTAAGCTGTATATACTTAAGAAGTTATACTAAAAGTAGTATAGATAGCGACATAATAATAAGTAGGAGGATTTTTATATATAGTTAGACGAATGAGTTATTTAAAACTACCTAATTATAAAGAAGGCTATAAACCATAGTAAGGGAGCCTTAATTATAATATTAAAGGATTTAGAGATATAGTTAGAGGACTAAAGAAGCGAGAAGCGTATCTTGGTACCCGCGAATAAAGTTATAATATTTAGGTCTATACGGCAAAGGTTTAAACTTAAGGAGGAAGATAAGCTAAAAGTTAGCCTAAAGTACTTAGTATACTATATATTACTATAGATCGTATATATAGATTATATATACGATATATATAAAATTTAAAAGAGAATAATTAGAAGTACCCTATAAGAATATATTAGGCGCTAGAGGAGCAATAATATAGAAATATTAAGTATATATATAGCTAGTATCTAATAAAAGTTTAGGAATTAGGAGACTTAATACTTTAACTAAAAAAATTCCTTACCGAACAATACTTAGATAGATAATAGTAGTAGGAATGCCTAAAGAATATATATTTATGGTATATTAAAGACAAAAAGTAAACTAGGTATTAGCTAAAGAATAAGCTAAGTATAATAGAATTAAGTAGCTAATAGTTAGGAAAAGTAGAGGCCTATAAAACTAAAGGGAGCTAGTAGTAAAGCCTTAGACCCTTAAAGGAATTTAAGGACAATACCTAAATTTATAAGTTAATTAGTAAGATTAGTAGTTTAAAGTATTAATAGATAGTAGAGTAATAAAAAAAACTATATCTTACTAATAGTAGTTAAAAGGATAGGACTACCTTATAGATAGAAGGAGTACCTTTATCTATTAGTAATAATTTTACGAGATCCAATAGCCTATAGAGGAGGTATTATTAATCCTAAAATAGGACCTATTTAAATAATCATTAAAGAAAGACTAATTAAGATATTATTTAATATCCTACTATTAGAACGGGATAAGGTAGTATTAGGAATACTTTAGTTATAAAAATATAATCCTAAGATCGATTAGATTATAGGTTAGGTTAATATTAAAGATATTTAACAACGTAAAAGGTGTATAGTAACTAAGTTAGTATAGTTGTTGGGAATAAAGGCAAGTGGTCACCATATAAGGCATATTGCTGTTATATATGGCAAGTTGCCGTTACGTACGGCAAGTTACCGTTACGTGTTGCCGCGGCACTAGCGTAGCGAGGAGCCTTAAGCTCCTCACCCTCCCTTATAGAAGATATATAGAATTAATTATTATACTATCTACGAACTATAGCTATATAATATTACCTTATATAACTAACACTAATTAGTAGTTAACTTTACTGTTATATCACAGAGCAGCTAGGTATTCTACTAAAAAGAGATAAGCTACTATACTAGTGCTACTTATACTAAAGGGAGCTGTCTTTTAAGGTTAGAACTGGTCCTAAATCTTAAATAAAACTCTTCTACGAATTTAAGGATTTAAAGGCTAGAACTAGTCCTAAGCCTTTCTAAGATTATAGATTCTTGCGTCTATTATATTACGGACGCTTTAAGTACAATATTACGACTACTTGGAGAAAAGACGGAAGAAGCTAGTTAGTTAATTTAGGTACGGTCTAGGATAGAGCCAATAGAACTATATAACGAGGAATAGTAACTAAGGTTATATAATATAATCTATATAATCTATATAATCTGTGTAATCTATAACAGAGTAGACAGAGCACACATATATTACGTATAAGAAGGATTTTATAGGAGTACGGTTGTGTATTTAAGGACCCTTAGTCCCTACCTAGATAATTCCTTCCTTATAGTAATTCTTAGAATATAATTAGAGTTAATCTATTAGGCAACCACTCCACCAGTTATTATTACATTATTAACTTTTATACTTACATTTCCTATACACCTAGCCTAATAACGAGCCCACCATAGTTCCTGCTACAAGATTCCGTTACACAATTACTACCTAGTTACGGTATTAATATAAAAAGTCAAATAATATGCCACCAAAAGCAGCCACCACGACGCCATTAACGGCAGCAACTACTTTAAGGATAGGAGGTAATACTAGTATAGTAGATACTAACTTATAGCAACCTATAACGGTCGGATAACTATAGGAAATAGTTAACTAGCTAATAGCTAATTATATAGTGTTAAAAAAAAGACTTAATAGGATAGGAGTAGTAAAGATTAAGCTATTATTAATTAAGAGATTTATAGGAGAGAGGTTAAAGCTTAAAGGATTCCTTACGCAGATACACTTTAAAGTCTTATAAGAGGGAGTAAAGTTACCTACACCCGTGGATCGGATAGCCTACATAGGACTATTCTTATTAGGAAAAGCACTTAAGTAGTTTAAATCTTACCTTATAGAGATATAGGCAAATAGAATAACAACTACTAACTAAGACATGCGATTTATATTCTTAAGCTAGGAAGGATTTACAGAATAACTTACACAGATATTTAGAGACCTAAAAAAAATAACTATAGCGAAAAAAAAACTCCAGAACCTTATATAACGAACTTTAGCAATTAAGTATATAATATAGTTCTAGACACTAGCAATATAAGTAAAGTGGAATAATAGGGCGCTTATGGTATAGTATAAATAAGGACTTAAGGCTAAAGTCTAGGACGTAATTATTCTAATAGAAGATGCGGACACCCTAAGGGAATTAATAGATTAAGCAATTAAGATTAATAATAGGATCTTCTAAAGGGAACAGGCTAAAAGAGGCTAGGATAGAGTTCTATAGTTATATAAGGCGTAAAGTACGCAGCGACTAAAGCTAAGTTAGAAAATATAGTATGGCGTAGAGCTAATAGACCTAAATAGTACTAAAGAAACCTATAAGAGAGGGAGCAAACTATAAAAACCTAAAGGATAAGGATTAAGTAATTAAAGGTCTAAAAAGCAGAGGCTAAATTAGGGATCTTAATAGTAGAAGACATTTAGGCGGACTCTATAATAAGAAAAATGGTTTAAAGAGGGAGCTTATATAAATTACGGAAAATAGGGTTATTATATTAGAGACTGTAAAAGTGGGCAGAGTTACTATATAGTAAAAGGTATAAGACTAGTAGACGATATATATATATAAAGGGACGATAATATACTACAAGGAACAAAAGAATATTTAATTAGAAGTTTTGCGTTTTGTTATAATAATATATACCAAATTTATAAGGACACTAAGTATAGCGTAAGCTATTAGCTATAGAAGCTAGCACCTATAGGATATAGAGGAACTAACAAACTAGTTTATAGATCGGATATTAAGGACAATAAATTTAACATAGGCGAAATATTCTATAATAATAAGGTAATAAGGGCCGCTTACTAGGAGCAAGTAGACCTTAGAGATATTATACTAAAGGTAGAGGATAATTCCACTATAAAATAGGAAATATTAGTAGGGATCGAAACCCTACTAGACACAATGTCTATCACTTCGCGAGATATAAAAGAAGTAGGATAGCGAACTACTTTGGCACTTAATAAAGGCAAAAGGCCAAAGACTTAAGATTCTTAAGACGAGATAAGAGACGACTAAGATTCTTAAGACAAGATAAGGTATACCTAAGGACCCATAATGGACGAAAACCGATAGAGTAGGGTAGTAGCTTAGTTTAGAAGTATACAAATAAGCTTAGGATAAGAGTTTCCTATAGTATAAGATTCTTAAGACAAGATAAGTAAGATTTAAGACTCTTAAGACGAGATAAGAATACTATAAATACCTAGTTGGACTAAGGCGGGAGCTAAGCTTAAGTTAGAAGTAAGCTTAGGATTAAAGAATTTAAGGGACTAAGATTTTAGAGTACGAATAAGGACACCTATAGGTAAGAGGTAAGAAGCTTCTTTATAGATTAGAGAATCTGTAATATAAACAGTAGTTAGACTAGGAGACAGATATATAGACCTAGAAGACTTACTAGGGGAATATAGTGTTTAGCCTAAAGATCGAAAGTTTGATACTAGGATTAAGAAGTAAAATAACTTTAAAAATTAGAGCGTAAGGCGCAAACTAAAAGAAACTATAGAAGAGTTTAGGTAAAGAATTATTATATAGTAAGAATAGAAACTAGATAAGAGATCTAGCATATTAGGACGTATAAAGGATAGAGTACTAGTATAAAGAATTACTAATAGGCTAAGAGTAGGTATACTAAGAGCTAAGTAGCTTACCAAACTAGAAAATAAAGAGGATTTAGGGATTCTAACTAGGTTTAAAGAATAATATATAAAGGGCTGTTATAATACAGTAATAAGAAGATACTTCCTTACGGACAGACTATATACACTCTAGTAGCTGTACCAAAAGTGGTATAGGCAAAGGCACAATAATAAGTAAAAAGATTTCTATATATAGTTAGATAAAAAAGTTATTTAGGACTACCTAATTATAGAAAAGGCCATAACGCATATTAAAGGAGCCTTAATTATAACGTTAAAGGATCTAGAGGAACGCTTAGAGGACTAAAGAAGCGAGAGGTATATCTTAATACCTATAAATAAAGTTATAACGTTTAGATTAGCATAATATAGGTTTAAACTTAGGGATAAAGATAAGCTAAGAGTTAACCTAAAGCACCTAGCATACTATACGTTATTATAGATTATATATATAGACGATATATGCGAAATATATAAGAATCCAAAGGAAAAGAATTGGAAATACCCTATAAGGATATACTGGATAATAGACAAGTAATAGTACAGAAATGCTAAATATATACATAGATGGCATCCAGCAGAGGCCTAAGAGGAAGAAAGTTTAGTACTTTAACTAGGAAGATTCCTTATAGAAGAATGCTTAGACGGACAACAGTAGTAGAAATACCTAAAAAATATGTGTCTATAGCATATTAAAGATAAAAAGCAAACTAGGCATTAGCTAAAGAGTAAGCTAAGTGCACTAGAATTAAGCAGCTAATAGTTAGGAAAAGTAGAGGCCTATAAAACTAGAGGAAGCTAGTAGTAGAGCCTTAGACCCTTAAAGGAATTTAAGGATAATACCTAAATTTATAAATTAAGTGGTAAGATTAGCAGTTCAAAGCGCTAATAGATAGTAGAGTAACGCGAAACTATATCTTACTAGTAGCAGTTAAGAGAATAGGACTACCTTATAGACAAAAGGAGCAACCTTACCTATTAATTACAATTTTAGGAGATCTAATAACCTATAAAGGAGGGATTATTAATCTTAAAACAGGACCTATTTAGATAACTATTAAAGGAAAATAAATTAAGATATCTTTTAATATCCTACTATTAGGACGGGACGAGGCAGTACTAGGTATGCCTTAGTTATAGGAATATAATCTAAGGATTAATTGGATTATAGGTTAGGTTAATATAAGAGATACTTAACGCTGTAAGATATAATAATAAGCCAAGTTAGTATAGTACTAAGTAGGAGCAACCTATAAAGAAATAGAAAAAGGACTAAGTTATATACTAAAGANATANTATAAGTANNGTAANAAACTATAGTTACCGGNAAGTAAAAAGCTGTTANAATATANAGNATAGGACTATAAGATAGAGTTAGAACTAGGAATAAGTCTAAAGTTTTTTCTAATCTATAAGCTTACTAAGAAAGAAGGTAGAGCGTTAAAAGAATTTATTTAGGAGAATCTATAAAAGGGATATATTAGACCATTATAGTTATTAGCAGGTTATCTAGTACTATTCGTACTAAAAAAAATGGCAAACTAAGGCTGTATATTAACTATAGGTAGTTAAATAATATTACTAGAAAGGATAAGTATCCTTTACCCTTAATTAGCAAAATCTAAAATAGAATAGATAATGCGTAAATCTTTATAAAGATAAATCTAAGATAGGCGTACTATTAGATTAGGATTAAGGAAGGCGATAAATAAAAGGCAGCCTTTAGGTTAAAGGAAGGACTATATAAACTATTAATTATGTAATTTAGGCTTATAAACGTACTAGTAATATTCTAGAAGTATATTAATAATATATTAGGAGAATACTTAGATAAATTTATTATAGTATATCTTAATAATATTATTATCTACTTAATAACTAAGGAAGAATACAGGGAATATATTAAATAGGTTTTAAAGAGACTATAAAAGGAATAGATACTAGTAGTAATTAAAAAATGCAAGTTCTTCATTAAGAAGACTAATTTTATTAGATTTATTATTAAACTAGGCTAACTTAGTATAGATCTAAAGAAGATTAAGGCTATAGTGAATTAGTAGGAACTAAAGAACATTATATAGTTAAGATTATTCTTAGGGTTTTATAATTANTATAGAAGGTTTATAGCACAGTAGTTAAAGGATATTAAGCTATTTACGCGGTTAATAAAGAAAGAAGAACTATAGGTATAGGGAGAGAAGTAAAAAGAACTCTTTAAAAAAGTTAAAGAGTTATTTACCTAGGAGCCAGTTCTTAAGATCTATTAACTAAGACTAGAGACGGTTATAGAAATAAACGCATTAAACTATATACTAGGGGCGTACTTTATATAAAGGTATTAAGATAAATAGCACCTAGTGGCATACTATAGTTAGAAGATAACACTACTAGAGTTAAACTATAACATTTATAACAAGGAGTTATTAGGTATAGTTATAGCATTAAAGAAATAGAGAGCATTCTTATAAGGTATAGAAAAACTATTTATAGTTAAGATAGATTATAAAAACCTAATAGGATTTCTAATAATAAAGGAATTTAACTAAAGATAGGTTAGATGGGCAGAGATACTTACGGAATACTATTTTAAGATTTAGTATATTAAAGGTATAGATAATATGCGGGTAGATGCTTTAAGCCATAAAGCTAAACTATAAAATAAGGAAAAGCTATTAGGGGCTTTATTACAAAAAGATATAGACGGATTAATTAGGTATAATTATCCGAAAATTATAGTAACTTAGAAAAATAATAAACTAGAAAAAGTCTATAAGATACCAAAAAGCTTTTAGGTATAAAGAATTCTAGAAGTATAGCTAGAAAATCTATAGGCGGATATATACGAAAATTGGGAAGTAAAGTATATCCTAAGAAGCATAGCAGAATAGTTTATAGAAGACTTCTATAAGGGATTAATTTAAGGACATAATAGAGCTATAAGCTTAGTGTTAAGACTTTAGGAGGAGTATATTATTAATAGAATCTAGAGGATAGCCAGAAAAGTTATAAAAGAATATTTAGATTGCTAAAGAAATAAACTAACGAGGTATAAGCTATATAGAGGGCTACAACCTATTAAAATACTAGAGAGACTATAGGAGGTTATATTATGGAACTTTATTATTAAGTTACTAAAATTAAAAGATCCTATTACCGGATAAGATTATAACGCGATCTTAGTAATAGTAGATAAGCTTATAAAGTGGGGATACTTTATAGCATATATAGAAGAAATCTTAGCGGAAGATATCGCTAAAATCTATGTAAAAGAAGTATTTATAAGATATGGAGTACTAAGTAAGATTATATCGGATAGAGATCTAAGATTTATAGTAGTATTCTAAAAAGTGTTCTTAGCGGAGTAAGGAATTTAAGTAGTAACTTTTACCGCATATTATTTATAGATAGATAGCTAAACGGAAAGATTAAATTAGACGCTAGAGTAGTATTTAAGGCATTATATTAACTATGTATAGAATAATTAGGTATTACTATTACTAGTTATATAATTTATATATAATATAACACCTTAAAAAGGAATAGGCATATTACTATTTAAGGTAAATTACGGATATAAGCTAAAAATATTATTATTACTATAATAAGCAAAGAAAATAAGTAGTAGAGCTAAAGAAAGAATAAAGGATTTAATAAATTTTTATATAGACCTTATAGAATTAGTAAAGAAAGTATAAGAAAGAATAAAAAAGTACTATAATGCTAAGAGATCTAAGGAACCAGATCTTAAGGAGGGAGATAAAGTATAGCTACTATATAAAAATTTTAAGAGTTAATAACTAAGTAAGAAATTGGACTATGTTAGACTAAGACCTTTTAAAATTATATAGAGGATTTTACTAGTTACGTTTAAGTTAAACCTACTAGCCAAAATAAAGATCTACCCTATATAGCACATTATAATACTAAAGCTAGTATATAGGAATATTAAGCCACTAGTTTATAAAGTAGATATATATAGAGGATAGGAAGAAGATAAATAGTAAGTTTTAAAGATTATTAATTATAAGGACACTAATAATGAAATATAGTACGAGGTTAAGTAGATAGGCTATACTAAAACTACCTAGAAGCCACTAAAGAATCTAAAAAACACTATAGGAAAGGTACAGGAGTATTAGAAGAGATTAGGTTAGGCAGTATTAATAAAGAAGGATCGCTAAAGAATAAGTTACCTAAGGGGGACCTAAGAAGAGCAGTTGCTAAGCTACTTAGATCTATTTCTTTCTCTATTAGAGGAGAATCCGTTTTTTTATTACCTAGTTTCTATAGACCTTATTTTATAAGTTTCTACTCCTTAAAATAAACCTTCTTACGCACCTTCTTAAGACGGATTAGCTAAGCGGACGCCGCTAAATAAGACTCTAGAGCCTGTTACTAAGCATTAGCAGCCTTTTATTTAGCGTCCTAAGATTAGCGCAATTTAGTAAGAGTAATAGACAGTTTATTATCTAGCTGTGTAGCAGCAGATTAAACATAAGACCTTAAGATAAATTAATTAGGGAACTAGACAACTATTAAGAGTAATAGGTTGCGTATATTTAGTATTAAAAGTAAAGCAAACGTTATAGGACGAATAAATATTTACTTTAGTACACTTTAAATAAAAGGACAGTTATTGCGAAGATAGGTTCGCCAATATAATATAAACTAACCCCTTTTTTAAATAGCGAGAACACGGAGACGGTATAATCTCACTAAGAGATAATATTATAGTAATAGTGCGAGCATAACAAGCAGTCGAGGAAGAAGAAATTACTTTAGGTATAATAAGCAATAATATTAACTAAATTAATTAGACGGATATTACACCTCTAGTAAATAACTTAGAGATATTTTAAATCTTTAAGGACGAAGATAAAGAGGAGGGAGATGGTGTTACGGACGCTTTAAGTATAATATTATAACTACTTAGAGAAGAAACGGAAGAAGCTAGTTAGTTAATTTAGGTATAGTCTAGGATGGAGCTAATAGAACTATATAACGAGGAATAGTAACTAAGGTTATATAATATAATCTATATAATCTATATAATCTGTATAATCTATAATAAAGTAGATAGAGCATATGTATATTACGTATAAGAAGGATTTTATAGGAGTATAGTTGTGTATTTAAGGACCCTTAGTCCCTACCTAGATAATTCCTTCCTTATAGTAATTCTTAGAATACAATTAGAGTTAATCTATTAGGCAACCACTCCACCAGTTGTTATTACGTTGTTGACTTTTGTACTTGCATTTCCTATATACCTAGCCTAATAATAAGCCCACCGTAGTTCCTGCTACAAGGTTCCGTTATATATTACGCAGAATAATACACTTTATAAGTCTTTACGATTTAAGGCTAGAACTAGTCCTAAGCCCTATAATTACAAATATATATTACGAACGCGTACTAAATAATAATCTATATACTAATAATACTTCCCTTCCTCTAAAAGCATGGCTACGCCAAATGACTAGAAAGATTCCTTACTATTAGGGGTAGTTAAGCACGCGAAACTTATTAATAAAGATTAGGACGAATTCGCCTTTAATATAATAACTTATACCGTAAAATAAGTTAACGGCTTTCTCCTATACTATATTATATTCTACTAAAATAGATACTACGCCAATTTATAACTGTAGGAGTACTTTAGGGAGGATTTTATAGGATGGACTGCTAATACCTAGGTACTTGGCAACGTTAATATTATTTGGGATTTTTAAGACTTCCTCTATAGGAATGGGGTATACGTTATTAAGAACGGTAACCTAATTGCTAGTAATATTTAGGCCGTTATTATTAGTATAGAAAAACTAGTATAGATAGAAGCTAAGATTATACGTTAACTATAGAAACCTAAAACTAACATATATTCTTTAGAAGGCAACTTTAATTTGTATTAAAACCCCTAGAACGCTAATTCCCTACTTAAAGGTACTCTCCTATTAGGAGGTGCTCTCCTACCTAGAGGTGCTTTTTCGCTACCCCCTCTATCCTAGCCAACCGGTAAGCCTCTACTATAAGAAGTTACAAATCTGATAAAGGTATATTTAGATAAAAAAAAAGTTTAAAGGAGAATTGTATAATATGCTTGGAGTAAAACTATAGGTCTTCTATAACTGTTATAATAAGGTTAAAATTTAATGCTACTAGTACTACTACGCTTTCTCTATTATATTAAAAGGATAGGCAGTAATATTTTATTACAACTATATTACGGGTAAAAACTATAGCTTTAATATAATGCTTTAGCTTACTAGAGCTTACTTTAAGACTAATAAGAATTACTAACTGTATATATCCGAATGGCGGGAAACTACGTTTTAAAGAGTTATTACTTCTAACCTAACAAAGACTCGTTTAGAGTGCCTTTAACTACTCTTTAATAAACTATAGAAAATCTAATATAGCCTTATTAAAACTTACTAAAATAAGAATAGCCTAAGGGACTAGGTTATCTTAGCCTGCCGTAGCGTCCCTAAGTGCAATTTGGCGCTATATAAACCTATAGATACGTTTAAAGGAGTATATACTAAGCTACGCTTCGCTATAGGTACTATAATATAAATATAAGAATCTTAATAGTTTTATACTAAAAGCCTTACCTAACTAAGCGTTCCTAACTAATATAATTATAACTAGACTAATTAAATATATAGTGGCCGTAGTAGGGAATACGGTAAAGGGTATAATTAATATTAACTATAAGGTAATTATAGAGGTCCTTATAGAGGTTTATTTTAAAATAATTACTAGAAAAAGTACTACGTTTATAAGAAGCTAAATTGCTAGTTAACTAGATACTCCCTTAATAAGCGAAAAGAGGTATATAATAAGTTCCGTTAGAGTATAAAAACGTTAGAAATTATAAGGTTACTACGGCCTACTTTTAAAGCTTCCTGGTTTAATATAAAGGCGTAAAAGATCTTAAGGGTGAGGTTAATAAGGTTAAACAGCTCCTTATAGATATAAAAATTAAGGACTACTCCCCTAACCAATACTTTACTAAGTATAGTAAGGTAAATAGTATACAAACCGTTACTATTCTTAATAATTAATCTACGCTCTATTCTATTATAAAATTAGATATCTTTAATAAGCTAAATAAGAGTTTTATATTTTCCTTTAATAATAGATACTCGGCGTACGTCTTTTATAGTATTATGCCGGATATAGAAGCCGTAGGAGTATCTATAGTAGGAGAACCTTAAGTTTAAGCTCTTTAGCAGCTTAATAGCTCTATTTAGATTAACTAATTAATAGTAGGCCAATATATAATTCGCTTTAGTAAAGGTACTATAATTTCTTTTAGCACAATTAGGGTCTAAATCCCCTTAGAATATATTACTTTTTATATTATTTCTACAAATACTCCGTTTCTATTTTGCATTAAAGATATAAATAAGTTAGGCGTTAGGCTTAATAACCTTAAGAATATACTTATTTAGGGAGATAATCGGGTACCTATTATGCGTAAGTAGAATTACCCCTAGTTACTTCTTTATTAACTAGAAAAGAGTGTTACTTAAAGCCACTTAACTAAGTTAGAATTACGCTAACTATACTATCGTTTTGGCCACCTATCCGTTTATTAATTACTTAGGGTTCTTTAGTAAATAGGCTATAAAGTTAAGATTAAGGTAATTAAGTATCTTATAAAGTACTACTATTACTACTAAATAAACTAGAAGTCCCCTAGCTGATTTAAGTTTACCCTTAAGGATAACTATAACTTTAACTTCTATATTATTATTAACGTTATATATCTTAGCGGCAAGCTAGTACTCTAAGTTATTAACTTTTTAACCTCCTTTTAAGCCGCGCGTTTTTTAAAAGATATATTAGCCAAAAACGTATAGGATACCCTTTAGTTATACTAGATTAATATCTATTTAGGACCCCCTAATTAAATTATCTATAATATAGGAAAGAACTTCTTATCTATAGAGTTCTAATAATAGATAAAGGTAATAGCAATTAAGGTTAAGGAAGTCCCCGTTAAGGTATATAATAGTATTAAAAAAGTAGAGCGATATTACGCGCCATTACACTACGTATATAAGATTATCTCTTTAGAACTAAAGGATGCTAGTAAAGAACTTACCTTATAAATAGCTATTAAAGCTATTAATAATTCTGCTAGCCCGGATGGACTCATACCTATATTACTAGTCTTTAGCGCCTACCCTTAAATAACTAACAATTCTCTACTATCTCCCTTTATTATATAATAAGCTAAGGCTATTTATAAGGTAATAAAGGAGGTATAATATCTCTACGCTATATGCTAGGTTAATAACGTACTAGGAATAAGAAATAGCCTAAATACCTTAACTACGCTTAATCTGCCACTTTAGTCTAAGGTACACGTATAGCGTAAAAAGGGAAGATAGTTAGGCCTATATTAACTTATTATAATTAATAGTTAAACTTATACTATTTAAATGCCTTACGGACCCACTTAATTCCGTTTAACTATTATTAAGCCTTACTATAAAGATAATAGTTTTAAGCCTTTGCAGGACGCTATAGAAGATACCTTAAAAAAGAGCCATAATTAACGTGCTCTAAAAGGCGACCATAATTCTAATATAATTATAGTAGATATACTATAACTATAACGCGCCTAAAGGGATTACGAAATTACTAACACCTTATTAATTTTAAAAAGTAATTCGTTACCGCCATTAAGAATAGAATTAAGTTATTAATAACCTTTATAACAGCTAAAGAGAAGGCTAACTTTAAGCTCGTAAAACAGCTTTAAAAGGAAGGTTGTATTATAACTCTAAGAGCTCCTTTCTAAGTATCTAATAAGTAGGAGATTAATGGTCTTATTATAAGAGGAGTCTTTAAATTCAAGAAGTATGACCCTACTAAATTCGGTAGAGTTTGCATCTTTAAGTTAAAAATAGTTAACGAGATTAAGGGCAAAGCTACTAACGCCCCATTTAAGAAATTAAGGCTTATTATTTAAGGTTATAACAATAATAGTAAGGAGGTAATTCTTACGCAATCTCTTATAATTTAACGAGCTAGTTAGCAAGTTATTATTATACTAGCTCCCTCCCTAATAAAGAATAGAATGGCGGTCTATCTATAAGATATTACTTAGGCCTATACCTAATTAGAGATGCACCTTTAGCGCTTAATATTAGCATACCTTCTAGAGTAAATTCGCTACCAATATCCTAAAGATATAATTATAGTTATACTTAAGCCATTGTATAGAATTATAAAGGCAGGAATTTACTAATAGGCTACCTATAGCAAGCACTATAAAGAGAAGCTTTTAATAACTACTTCTACATTTAATCCCTACTTCCTTATTATAACTACAGGAANTCTATTTAGAATTATTGGCATATAAACTAATAATATAATTATCTTAAAAGACGACCAATTCTTAGCTCTTAAAGAGGATAAGCTAGTAAAGGCAAATCTTATAGTAAAGCTAAAGGAAAAGCTTAATTTAATAAATATATCCTCTCTCTAAACGAGGATTCTATTACTTTACGCCAGAAGGGTTAAGATAAGAAGATTGATATTATTAACGTTAACTCTCTAAAATAAGGATATATGGAGTAACGCGCTTATAGAGCTTATATTACTTCTATCTATTAACCTAAGGCTTTATTTAATCTCTCTATTACTACCTAATACTAGAAACTAACTAAGGATAACGTCCTTACCTTAAATAAGCGTCTTTTCTAGTAAATAAACCATCTTAATTGGGGACTACTCTACGTACCTATTAATCTTCCTACCGCTAAGCTCTTTATATTTATTAATAGATTATTTATAAATAATAAAGATTTTAGCTCCTAGCTAGGATATAAGATTATTATCGCAAACGAATCTACTAGAAAAAATAACTTTATAATCTATAGTAATCTTATCTATTAGAGCTTAACTAAAAGTAAGCGTATTACTTGGAGCGTTCTAACGTTAGAGATATATAAAATGGTTAGCGGAGTTAATATAGTAATTGCAATTAGAACTACCCTAAAGATAATTATAGATTAACTCAAACTTCCTATTATCCCCATAATTATATACACCAACTTATATTCCCTCTATAAGTGTTTAGTTAAGCTTAGTACTACAAAAGAAAAGCGCCTTATAATTAATATTATAGCACTTTAGCAATCCTATAAGCGTTAAGAACTCTTTAAGATTTAATAGATTAATGGCCAAAATAACCTAGTAGATATAATAACGAAGGCGAACCCAAACAAGGCACTAGAGACGTTTATTAATATAAATACTCTACGTATACGAGTTAAAGGTTAGGTTAAAAGGGAGTCCCTAGAAATTTCTTAGTTATGTAAGGTCTTAAGATATTTAGGAACTTTAACCGGCGGTTAAAGTTATCTAATTAGTTAGATTCTCTTACTAAGACTTTTTCTCTAGAGGGGGGAGTATAATATTCTATAGACCCTGACTTAACCCAGCTAATTAGGATTTTCTATCCCCGGGATGGAAAATCGCTATTAGCTTGCTTACCGCTAGCGCCTTAGCGGCCCTACTAATAAAATACCTATTTATAACTTATAAACAAGAAAGCACCATATACTAAGAGGCAAATTTTAAGATAGCGAGACTTATGTTACAATGGCAATAGTAAGTAAGGAGGATTAATATTTGTTCCGCTAGTTAAGCGGTATCTATATATAAATGGCAACTATAAAAGAAGAATTGCTAGTGTTGGGAATAAAGGCAAGTGGTTACTATATAAGGTATATTGCCGTTATATACGGCAAGTTACCGTTACGTGTCGCCGCGGCACTAGCGTGGCGAGGAGCCTTAAGCTCCTCGCCCTCCCTTATAGAAGATATACAGAATTAATTATCATACTATCTACGAACTATAGCTACGTGATATCACCTTATATAACCAATAATAGTACTAAGTTAGAGCGACTTATAAAGAAATAGAGAAAGGTTTAAGTTATATATTAAAGAGATACTATAAGTATAGTAAAAAACTATAAAGCCTAGAAAGTAAAAAGCTGTTAAAATATATAGTATAGGACTATAAAATAGAGTTAGAACTAGAAATAAGTCTAAAGTTCTGTCTAATCTATCCCTTATAACGTTAGGGTACTTAGAGTAAGTGGTCCGTGCGGGAACACCACTTATTTCTGAGTACGGGCACTAAATTCAGCTAATCTTATTAGTTAGTTCTTATCGATAACCTAAGGACCCGAATTGACGTTGCAAGGGATAAGCTAACTAAAGAAGAGTTAAAAGTACTTAAGGAGTTTATCTAGAAAAACTTATAAAAAGGATATATTAGACTATTATAGTTATTAGTAGGATATCTAGTATTATTTATACTAAAAAAGAATAGAAAGCTTAGGCTGTATATTAATTATAGATAGTTAAATAGCATTATAAAAAAGGATACGTATTCTTTACCCTTAATTAGTAAAATCTAAATAGGATAGGTAATACGCAAATATTTATAAAGATAGATTTAAATTAGGCGTACTATTAGATTAGAATTAAGAAAGGCAATAAATAGAAGGCAACCTTTAGGCTAAAGGAAGGACTATATAAGCTATTAGTTATATAATTTAGACTTATAAATACACTAGTAACGTTTTAGAAATAAAATAATAATATATTAGGAGAACACTTAGATAAGTTTATTATAATATACCTTAATAATATTATTATCTACTTAATAACTAAGAAAGAATACGGGGAATACGTTAAATAGGTCTTAAGAAAACTATAAGAAGAATAAATACTAGTAGTAATTAAGAAATACGAGTTCTTTATACAGAAGACCAATTTTATTAAATTTATTATTAAATTAGGTTATATTAGTATAGACCTAAAGAAAATAGAAACTATAGTAAGTTAGTAAGAACTAAAGAATGTAATATAGTTAAGATTATTCCTAGGGTTTTATAACTACTATAGGAAATTTATAGTATAATAGTTAAAAAGTATTAAACCATTTATAAGACTTATAAAGAAAGAGAAACTATAGGTATAGGAAAATAAGCAAAAGAAGCTATTTAAGGAACTTAAAGAATTATTTACCTAGGAGCTAATTTTTAAAATCTATTAACTAGGGTTAGAAATAGTTATAGAAACTAATATATTAGACTTTATACTAGAAGTATATTTACTATAAAAGTACGGGAATATATAGTATCTAGTAGCATATTATAGTTAAAAGATAATACTACCGGAACTAAACTATAACATCTATAATAAGGAGTTATTAGGTATAGTTATAGTACTTAAAGAATAGAGAGAATTCTTATAAGGTATAAATAAACCATTTATAGTTAAAATGGATTATAAGAACCTAATAGGGTTTTTAATAATAAAAGAACTTAATTAGAGATAGGTTAAATAGGTAGAAATACTTACGGAGTACTATTTTAAGATTTAGTATACTAAAGGAACTAAAAATATAGGGGCTAACGCGCTAAGTAGGAAAGCTAAACTATAAAATAATAAGAAACTATTGGGAGCAATATTACGTAAAGATAAAGATAGATTAATTGGATATAATTACCCTAAAATTATAGCAAGCTAAAAACACAAGTTACTGGAAAGCAATTAAACTAAAAAAATCTAAGAAGTATAAACTAAGGATATAGATATAGAGAAGTAATATACGTATCTAAATTAATTATAAAAGAATTTATTAAAAATTTTTATAAGGGAATAATATAAGGACATAATAGAGCCACGGGCTTAGTATTAAGACTTTAAAATTTTTTTTATCCATTGTATTATACTACGTACAATACTACGCATGCAGCCTTGGGCTATNGCGCTATAGTTCTATATATATAAATCCTTTCTAGGCAGCTTAATATATACTAGTAGCTATGTCCTAGTAGTTTATAAACCCCTAAATTAGGAGTTTATAGTTTCCTAGTAAAATACTAAGATACTACAACTACTAGGGAATAAGAANATAGTANGAAAAACTATAAGAAATCCTAACCCCTATCCCTATCCTTTTGCAATTTATTTCTGTCCTTTTGCTCTCTAATATCTTTTTAAGAGCCTAGTAGGAGTTGCCTCCTTCTAGAATCCTATCTGTTTTTATTCTTCCATAGAATCTTCTTCGCGTACTAGTTTAGCAGCTTTAAGAGTCTCGCAGTCTTTACTATTAGCAAAGTGTTTTTCTTTACAATTAATGCAAAGAGGGGTGGNATGCTNGCAAGGCTTGCCTATTATTATACAGGTAGAACAGGANTGGTCTTTAGATAAATNTGCAGCCGCANANTATCTNNAGGCCCTAGTAGAGCANCTATCTCCTATATGGCCAAATTTTTNGCAGCTNGTACACTGNGTAGTAGGAGAGACTTTGAGGTATTTTACTACCTTAGTAGCTGTACCTGCAATTGATATCTCTTTTTACTTAAGGATTTCTTGTCTTTTTTCTTCGTTCTCTATAGTAAAAACTATAGAGCCAAATCTGGTTTGTGGATCGTGTCTTTTTACACTAGATAAGATCTATTTAGGTAGTCCTTATATCCTTATAGGAAAAAGAATATATTATTAATAGAATCTAGAGCTTAGTAAGAGAAACTATAAAGGAATATTTAGATTGCTAAAGGAATAAACTAAGAAGGCATAAGCTATATAAAGGGCTATAACCTATTAAGACACTAAAACGTCTATAGGAGATAATATTATAAGACTTTATTATAAAGTTACTAAAGTTAAAAGATTTTATTACTGGATAGGAATATAACGCGATTCTAGTAATAGTAGATAAGTTAATTAAGTAGGGCTGCTTTATAGTATATATAAAAGAAATCTTAGTAGAAGATATAGCTAGAATCTATATTAAAGAAGTATTTATAAAATACGGAGCATTAAGTAAGATTATATCGGATAGGGATTTAAGATTTATAGTAGTGTTTTAGAAGGTATTCTTAGCGAAATAAGGGGTTTACGCAGTAATATTAATAGTATATTATCTATAGATAGACAAATAAATAGAAAGGTTAAATTAGACGCTAGAATAGTATCTAAGATATTATATTAATTACGTATAGAATAATTAGGTATTACTATTACTAGTTATATAGTTTACGTATAACGTAACACTATCAGAAGGTATAAGGATATTACTATTTTAGGCAAATTACAGGTATAAGCCTAGAATATTATTATTACTATAATAAGTAAAGAAAATAAGTAGTATAGCTAAAGAAAGAATAAAGACGTTAATAAATCTTTATATAGACCTTATGGAATTAATAAAGGCAGTATAAAAAAGAATAAAAAATTACTATAATATTAAGAGATCTAAGGGACTAGATCTAAAGGAGGGGGATAAAGTATAGCTATTATATAAAAAATTTATAAGTTAATAACTAAGTAAGAAGCTAGATTATATTAGACTAGGACTATTTAAAATTATAGCTAAGATTTTAAAAGTTACGTATAGACTTAACTTACTAGTAAGAATAAAAATCTACCCTATATAATATATCGCGATACTAGAGCTAGTATATAAAGATATAAAGCTACTAGTTTATAAAGTAGATATATATAGAGAATAAGAGGAAGACAAATAGTAAGTTTTAAAGATTATTAATTATAAGGATATTAATAATAAAATATAGGATAAAGTAAAGTAGATAGGCTATAATAAGACTACCTAAGAACTACTATAGAACCTAAGAAATGCTATAGAAAAGGTATAGAAGTATTAAAAGAGAATAGGTTAGGTAATATGAAGAAGGAGCTAAAGATAAAAGAATTAGTTAAAGGTAATAGATAAGTTAGGTTATCTAAGGGATCTACTATTAGTATACTAGTTATTTCCACCCTAACTTAATTAGAATTCTTTTTAGCCTCCTTAGCCTTAAGCTTAGAGAAACCTTACTTAATAAGATATAACTCTTTAGAGCACACCTTCTTATAAACTTTTACTAGATAAAATAACTATATATAAGTATCTAGTTAAGCTTTTAGAGCCTAAGACGCTTTATTAAAATAATGCTAAACCTTAATAAGAGCCTTAACTAGTTTACTTTCTAGTTTTTTAGCTACTACTAATACATAAAACCCTAAGTGTGAGGCAGTATTGCTAGGGTGTATAGTAGGGAGCAGGAAAGCCGAGCATGAGTTATATAGGGAGTTGATAGAAGAGGACGATATAGTAATAAGGGTAGGTAATAGCCTAAGTACAGAGACAAACCGATAAGGAGGGAAGGGCCAAAATAACCCTTATATTAAGGCAAATTAAATAAGGAATAAGACAATTATATAAAATTACAAGACGCGTATATTTAGCGTTAGAGATGGATTAAATATTATAGGACGATTATATATTCGCTTATATATATTTAGTATAAGAAGAAGGTTAGTGACTAGATAAAGCCACGATTATAATATATACTAACTTCTTCTCTATATACCAAGAATAGGACGGTATAACTTTACTAAGTAAAAGAATAAATATTACTAGCTAATTATAACGATTAGACATAGAGGATCTAATAAAAGGCATTAAGAATAGTAAGAGTTGTTAAATTAAAAACGGGAATGCTATACCTTTAATAGACGACTTAGAGATAGGAGATATTTTTAAGGATAAAGATAAAGAAGAAGGGGATAGTGTTATAGACCTTATATCGGCAGTAATATAACTACTAAAAAGAGATATAAATAGGTTAGTTAAGATAGTATAGGAGGCGCTAAAACCGATTAAGCTATAAATTAAGGGGTAGCCGAGTTATATAGCTAGTTATGTTATAAGTTTAGAATATAAGAATATAGAAATATAGGAACGCGATATACCAACGTACTAATATACTAATATACTTAGTATATTTCTTAGGCGCAGTATTATATACTTAAAGGACTATAGTCCCTACCTAGATAGTTTTCTTCTTTATAGTAAATCTTAGAATATAATTAAAGTTAATCTATTAGGTAACTATTCCACTAATTATATTATTGTTATTAACTATTCTATACCTATATACCCGGCCTATTAATAAGTCTACTTATTACGGACGCTTTAAGTACAATATTATAGCTACTTAAAGAAGAGTTGGAAGAAGCTAGTTAGTTAATATAAGTACGGTCTAGAATAGAGCCGATAGAGCTATATAACGAGGAATAGTAACTAAGATTACGTAACGTGATCTATGTAATTTATATAATCTATATAATCCGTAATAGAGTAGATAGAGTACACATATATTATATATAAGAAGGATTTTATAGAAGTATAGTTATGTATTTAAGGACCCTTAATCCCTACCTAGATAGTTCCTTCCTAGTAGTAATTCTAGAATACAATTAGAGTTAATCTATTAGGTAACTACTCCACTAGTTATTATTACGTTATTAACTTTAATTTATATTACCTATATACCTAGCCCATTAATAAGCCTACCGTAGTTCCTACTATAAGGTTTTATTATATAATCACTACCTGGTTATAGTATTAAATATAAAAAGTTAAACAATATGCCACTAAAAGCAGCCACTATAACGCTATTAACGGCGGCAATTATATCGAGATTAGGTAATGACACTAGTATAGCAGACACTAACTTATAGCAACCTATAATGGTCGGACAGCTATAAGAAATAGTTGACTAGCTAATAGAAAATAATGCGATATTAGAAAATAGGATTAATAGGATAGGAGCAGCAAAGATTAAGTTACTATTAATTGAAAGGTACTTAGGGGAAAGATTAAAACTTAAAGGATTCCTTATATAAATGTACTTTAAGGTTATATAGGAAGGAGTAAAGCTGCTAATACCTATAGATCGAATAGTATATATAGGACTATTCCTATTAAAAAGAGTATTTAAATAGTTTAAGCTTTATCTTACGGAGATATAAGCGAATGGAATAATAACTATTAATTAAGAAGTATAATTTATATTTGTAAGTTAGGAAGGGTTTATAGAGCAACTTATATAGATATTTAGAGACCTAAAGGTAACAACTATAGCGGAAAGAAAACTCTAGGATATTACGTAATAAACCTTAGCAATTAAGTATATAACGTAATTCCAGACATTAGCAATATAAGTTAAGTGGAATAATAGGGCGCTTATAGTATAGTATAAATAAGGGGACTTAAGGCTAAAGTTTAGGATATAATTATCCTAATGGAAGATACGGAAACCCTATAGGAGTTAATAGATTAAGCGATTAAGATTAATAATTAGATCTATTAAAGGGAATAGTGTAACAGAACCTTGTAGCAAGAACTACAATGGGCTCGTTATTGGGCTAGGTATGTAGGAAATGCAAGTATAAAAGTCAACAACGTACTAATAACTGGTGGAGTGGTTGCCTAATAGATTAACTTTAATTGTATTCTAAGAATCACTATAAGAAAGGAACTATCTAGGTAGGGACTAAGGGTCCTTAAATATATAACCGTACTCCTATAAAATCCTTCTTGTATATAATATACGTATACTTTATCTAATCTATTATAGATCCTATAGATCACGTAGATTACATAAATTATATTATATAACCTCGGTTACCATTCCTCGTTATATAGTTCTATTGGCTCTATCTTAGACTATGCCTATATTAACTAACTAGCTTCTTCTATCTCTTCTCTAAGTAGTTATAATATTGTACTTAAAGCGTCCGTAATACTATCTCCCTCCTCTTTATCTTTATCCTTAAAGATTTAAAATATCTCTAAGTTATTTACTAGAGGTATAATATCCGTCTAATTAATTTAGTTAATATTATTACTTATTATACCTAAAGCAATTTCTTTTTCCTTAACTGCTCGTTATGCTCGCACTATTACTGCGATATTATCTCTTAGTAAGATTATACCGTCTCCATATTCTTGTTATTTAAAAAAGGGGTTAGTTTATATTGTGTTAGTAAACCCATCTTTATAATAACCGTTCTCTTACTTAAAGTGTACTAAAGCGAATATTTGTTTATCCTATAACGTTTACTCCACTTCTAATACTAAATATACGCAACCTATTACTCTTAATAGTTGTCTAGTTCCCTAATTGATTTATCTTAGGGTTTTATATTTAATCTACTACTACGCGGCTAGATAATAAACTGTCTATTACTCTTACTAAATTGTAATAATCTTAGGACGCTAAATAGGAGGCTGCCGATACTTAGTAGCGAGCTCTTAAGTCTCGTTTAGCGGCGTCCGCTTAGCTAATCCGTCTTAAAAAGGTGCGTAAGAAGGTTTATTTTAAGGAGTAAAAACTTATAAAATAAGGTTTGTAGAAACTAGGTAATAAAAAAACGGATTCTCCTCTAATAGAGAAGGAAATAGATCTAAGTAGTTCGGTAACTACTCTTCTTAGGTCCCCCTTAGGTAATTTATTCTTTAGTAATCCTTTTTTATTAATACTGCCTAACCTAATCTCTTCTAATACTTCTATACCTTTCTTATAGCATTCTTTAAATTCTTTAGTAGCTTTTAGGTAGTCTTAGTGTAGCCTATCCACTTAACCTTATATTATATTTTGTTGTTAATGTCCTTATAACTAACGATCTTTAAAACTTATTATTTGTCTTTTTCTTATTCTCTATACGTGTCTGCTTTATAGACTGGTGGCTTAATATTCCTATATACTAGCTCTAGTATTGCGATATACTATATAGGGTAGATTTTTATTTTAGCTAGTAGGTTTAACTTAAATATAACTAATAAAATCTTTTGCGTAATTTTAAAAGGTCCTAGTCTAACATAGTTTAATTTCTTACTTAGTTATTAACTCTTAAAATTTTTGTATAGTAGCTATACTTTATCTCCCTCCTTAAGATCTAGTCCCTTAGATCTCTTTGCATTATAGTACTTTTTTATTCTCTCTTATACTTTCTTTACTAATTTTATAAGGTTTACATAAAGATTTATTAACGTCTTTATTTTTTCTTTAGCTATACTACTCGTTTTCTTTACTTACTATGGTAATAATAATGTCCTTAGCTTATATCCGTAATTTACCTTAAATAGTAATATGCCTATTCCTTCTTAAGGTGTTATATTATATATAAACTATATAACTAGTAATAACGATACCTAATTGTTCTATATATAATTAATATAATACCTTAGATACTATTCTAGTATCTAATTTAGTCTTTCTATTTAACCGTCTGTCTATAGATAATATGCGGTGGAAGTTACTGCTTAAACTCCTTACTCCGCTAAAAATACTTCCTAAAATGCTACTATAAATCTTAGATCTCTATCTAATATAATCTTACTTAGTACTCTATGTCTTATAAACACTTCTTTAACGTAAATTCTAGTAATATCTTCCACTAAGATTTCTTCTATATATGCTATAAAGTATCCCCACTTTATAAGCTTATCCACTATTACTAAAATCGCGTTATAATCTTGTCCGGTAATAGAATCTTTTAACTTTAGTAACTTAATAATAAAGTCCTATAATATAACCTCCTATAGTCTTTCTGGTATTTTAATAGGTTATAGCCCTCTATATAGCTTATACCTTATTAGTTTATTCCTTTAGTAATCTAGATATTCCTTTATAACTTTTCTAGCTATACTCTAAATTCCGTTAATAATGTACTCCTCTTAGAGTCTTAATACTAAGCTTATAGCTCTATTATGTCCTTAAGTTAATCCCTTATAAAAGTCTTCTATAAACTACTCTGCTATGCTTTTTAGGATATACCTTACTTTTTAATTTTTATATATATCCGTTTGTGGATCTTCTAGCTATACTTTTAGAATTCTCTATGCCTAAAAGCTTTTTAGTATCTTGTAGACTTTCTCTAGTTTATTATTTTCTCGAGTTACTGCAATTTTTAGATAATTATACCTAATTAATTCGTCTATATTTTTTTGTAATAAAGCCCCTAATAGCTTTTCCTTATTTTATAGTTTAGCTTTACGGCTTAGAGCATCTACCTATATATTATCTGTACCTTTAGTATACTAAATCTTAAAATAATATTCTGTAAGTATCTCTACCTATCTAACCTATCTTTAGTTAAGTTCCTTTATTATTAGGAATCCTATTAGGTTCTTATAATCTATCTTAACTATAAATGGTTTCTCTATACCTTATAAAAATGCTCTTTATTCCTTTAATGCTGTAACTATACCTAATAACTCCTTATTATAGATGTTATAGTTTAACTTTAGTAGTATTATCTTCCAACTATAGTATGCTACTAGGTACCATCCGTCTTAATGCCTTTATATAAAGTACGCCCCTAATATATAGTCTAATATATCTATTTTTATAACTGTCTTTAGTCCTAGTTAATAGATCTTAAGAACTAGCTCCTAGGTAAATAACCTTTTAACTTTCTTAAAGAGTTCCCTTTACTCCTCTCCCTATGCCTATAGTTCTTCTTTCTTTATTAACCGCGTAAATGGCTTAATGTTTTTTAACTACTGCGCTATAAACCTTCTATAGTAATTGCAAAACCCTAGAAATAATCTTAACTATATAACGTTCTCTAGTTGCTACCAATTTACTATAGCCTCGATCTTCTTTAGATCTATACTAAGTTAGCCTAGTTTAATAATAAATCTAACAAAATTGGTCTTCCTAGTAAAGAACTCGTATTTCTTAATTGCTACTAGCATCTATTCTTCTTATAGTCTCTTTAAGACCTATTTAACATGTTCTCCGTGTTTTTCCTCTGTTATTAAGTAGATAATAATATTATTAAGATATACTATAATAAATTTATCTAAGTGTTCTCCTAATATATTATTAATACGCTTCTAGAACGTTACTAGTGCGTTTATAAGCCCAAATTATATAACTAATGGTTTATATAGTCCTTCCTTTAACCTAAAGGCTGCCTTTTATTTATTGCCTTCCTTAATCCTAATCTAATAGTACGCCCATCTTAGATTTATCTTTATAAAGATTTACGCATTGCCTATCCTATCTTAGATTTCGCTAATTAAGGGTAAAGGATACCTATCCTTCCTAGTAATGCTATTTAACTGTCTATAGTTAATATACAGCCTTAGTTTACCATTTTTCTTTAGTATAAATAGTACTAGATAACCTACTAATAACTGCAATAGTCTAATATATCCCTTTTATAGATTTTCCTAGATAAACTCTTTTAACGCTCTACCTTCTTCTTTAATAAGCTTATAGATTAGAAAGAACCTTAGACTTATTTCTGGTTTTAACTCTATTTTATAGTCCTATACTATATATTCTAACAGCTTTTTACTTTCCGGTAACTATAGTTTTTTACTATACTTATAGTATCTCTTTAGTACATAACTTAGTCCCTTTTCTATTTCTTCGTAGGTTGCTCCTACTTAGTACTATACTAACTTAGCTTATTATTACATTTTACGGCGTTAAGTATCTCTAATATTAACCTAACCTGTAATCTAATCGATCCTTAAATTATATTCCTATAACTAAGGTATGCCTAATACTGCCTTATCCCGTCCTAATAGTAGGATATTAAAAGACATCTTAATTTATCTCCCTTTAATAGTTATCTAAATAGGTCCTGTTTTAAGATTAATAATCCCTCCTCTATAGGTTATTAGATCTCCTAAAATTGTAACTAATAGGTAAGGTTGCTCCTTTTATTTATAAAGTAGTCCTATTCTCTTAACTGCTGCTAGTAAGATATAGTTTTATATTACTCCACTATCTATTAGCGCTTTAAACTGCTAATCTTACCAATTAATTCGTAAATTTAGGTGTCGTCCTTAAATTCCTTTAAGGGTTTAAGGCTCTACTACTGGCTTCCTCTGGTTTTATAGGCCTCTACTTTTCCTAACTGTTAGCTGCTTAATCCTAGTATACTTAGCTTATTCTTTAGCTAATACCTAATTCGCTTTTTATCTTTAATATACTATAAACACGTATTTTCTGGGCATTTTTACTACTATTGTCTATCTAAGCATTCTTCCATAAGGAATCTTCCTGGTTAAAGTACTAAACTTCCTTCTTCTTAGACCTCTGCTAGATGCCATCTATATATATATTTAGTATTCCTATACTATTACTCGTCCGTTATCCAGTATATCCTTATAGGGTATTTCCGATTTTTTTCCTTTAGATTCTTATGTATATCGTATATATCGTCCACGCACGCAATCTATAATAATGTATAGTGTGCTAGGTACTTTAGGTTAACTCTTAGCTCGTCTTTATTTCCAAGTTTAAACCTTTATTATGCTAATCTAAACGTTATAACTTTATTTATAGGTACTAAGATGCGTCTCTTGCTTCTCTAGTCCTCTAAACGTTCCTTTAGATCCTTTGCTGTTATAATTAAGGCTCCTTTAATATGCGTTATAGCCTTTTCTATAATCGGGTAGTCCTAAATAACTTTTTTATCTAACTATATATAGAAATCTTCCCACTTATTATTGTGCCTCTGCCTATACTACTTTTGGTATAGCTGCTAGAGTATATACGGCTTATCCGTAAGGAAGTATCTTCTTATTACTATATTATAATAGCCCTTTATATGTTGTTCCTTAAACCTAGTTAGAATTCCTAGATCCTCTTTATTTTCTAATTTAGTAAACCACTTAGCTCTTAGTGTGCCTACTCTTAGCCTATTAGTAATTCTTTGTACTAGTGCTCTGTCCTTTATATGTCCCAATATGCTAAATCTCTTATCTAGTTTCTGTTCTTGCTATATAATAATTCTTTACCTAAACTCTTCTATAGTTTCTTTTAGTTTGCGCCTTACGCTCTAATTCTCAAAGTTATCTTACTTTTTAATCTTAGTATTAAACTTTCAATCTTTAGGCTGAATACTGCGTTCCTCTAGTAAGTTTTCTGGGTCTATATATCTGTCTCCTAGTTTAACTACTATTTATATTGCAGATTCTCTAATCTGTAAAGAAGCTCCTTACCTCTTACCTATAGGTGTCCTTATTTGTACTCTAAAATCTTAGTCCCTTAGATTTTTTAATCCTAAGCTTGCTTCTAACTTAAGCTTAGCTCCTGCCTTAGTCTAACTAGGCGTCTGTAGTGTTCTCATCTCGTCTTAAGAGTCTTAAATCTCACTTATCTCGTCTTAAGAGTCTTATACCTGTGGGAAACTCTATCCCAAGCTTATTTATATATTTCTGAACTAAGCTACTGCCCTACTCTATCGGTTTTCATCTATTATAGGTCCTTAGGTATACCTTATCTCTTCTTAAAAGTCTTGGTTATCTTTTATCTCGTCTTAAGAATCTTAAGCCTTTGGCCTTTTGCCTTTATTAAGTGCCGAAGTGGTTTGCTATCCTACTTTTCTTACGTCTCGTAAAGCGATAGACATTATATCTAGTGGGGTTTTAATCCCTACTAATGTTCCCTATTCTATAGTGGAATTATCCTCTACTTCTGGTATAATATCTTTAAGGTCTACTCACTCCTAATAAGCGGCCTTTATTGCCTTATTGTTACGGAATATTTCGCCTAGGTTAAATTTATCGTCCTTAATGTCCGATCTATAAACTAGTTTATTAGTTCCTCTAT